>NW_022196357.1:810000-1267419 GCF_008641045.1 Pistacia vera | reverse complement strand
TTTTATTCTATATCGCGTAAATCATTATTATTGCAATATGTATTGATATATGTCCTTAGAATGGTAGAGCCGTGACGAGGGTATCAAGTGTTTCAAATCTTGATAGTGAGAACCCTATGAGCACATATGGTGGCCATTCTAGAAACGTCCGTAGCCCCAGTATTATTCTGAACTAAGGGCACAGATAATACGGTAAGGCTATCATAGTGTTGAACGACCCTGTCGAAAGGCAGTGACTGATCTCACTTGTCAAGGTTGTTTGGTGACAACCTGGTGCAACACATGGGTGTTTGTTGTAGGCGATTACACCACAGCAAGTTCACTGGACTGACCCACCAGAGGATTCCATATGGATGGTAACCCCAGTGTCTATGGAACAAATCCTCTAACGAATGGTGGTGCATGTGATCTTTAGACTTGAGATCACCGGAGCGCCTTGTGCACCGATTGGTGTAGTTTGACACTAGCCTAACGCAGTTCTTTTCAGAGCTGTCAATACGGTGGTGATTGGCTGTATCAAGGAGTGTATCAAGACTATGGTGGATTAACAGAGGATTCATCACTCCCGGGTACGGGAGAAAGTTATCTCACGACGTAATTCAATATATGGCAATGACACTAAAACTATGGTCATAGTGGGATTCAGCCTTCTGGAAGCTAGTAACTATCTAACTCTTACCCTGAGCCATAGTTGCAGTAGGTCCTTCTAGTTGATGACAAACATGGCCAAAAACACAGTACGTGGGCACCTCTTGGGGGTCCACTCATATTTCACTGTAATCTGAATGGGTTCAGCAGATAACCGACATTGAAATTCAAAATGGCGCTTTAGAGGCTTTGCTGCATCTATCTCAACACATACCCGAGCATAATCTAAACGGGTCCGTTCAGAAGTTGTCTTATCACTCGACAACGGCCGACCCAACATAAAAGAAACCATGTAGAGTCCTTTGTGAGACCACAAAGGATAAGGCAACCCATGCAAACGAGCCCATACTGGAACCTTGGAGATGCGACTTTTATCAAAAGAAAATTGAGCATGCCATTGTTGCAGAACAATAGACTTGCCCCCAAACATCCATGACCCTCTCTCTAGGATTGAATGCACCGCATCCTCATCCTTAAATCTGAAGATGAAAAAACTAGTACCAGTGGACATAACATCTTCCAACCCCGCAGCTTCCCATGCACAGAAAGCAATTAAGCTGGCAGTTGATAATCCATGGATTATACTGTTTTTATTAGACTTTTTAGTCGGATTTTAGATACTTCTTAATTCATTTTGACCTGAATTGCTATTTAATTCCTTGTATTTTATGTTTCCGGCTAGAATGGACATTTTATGAAAATAATGAGCGAAATTGGAGTTTTTGGACTCAGAAATGAGCGGATCTCAGAAGTTGGGAAAGTTCTAAAGCAGAGTAGAGCACTATGAAGCTTGTTTCCATGAGGAGAGCGTCGAAGATTGAAGATTCAAGTAGAGAAGCAAGCAGAGGGAAATTCTGTAAATTCAGAATTCCACATGAAGGTTCGCCACGGTGAAGAGAGTTGCGCACGAGAGTTTTATTTCACTTCGTCGCCGCGGCGAAGTCTGCAAATTCCAAACTGCACAGTTTCATTTTTTAGGCATTTTCTTAGGCTTTTGGACGAGGTATAAAAGAAAAACTTAGTCATTTTTGTAAAGGGTCGTTCGTTTTTAGAGAGGGAGCAGCTATTTTCATTTTCTTAGGTTGATTTTAGGCGAACTTTGATTAAAAATGGTGAAGATTCAAAATTAAAACCAGTGGATTCGTCATTTGGGGAGATCTCTTGTCCTTTCTCTTATTTTCATTATGTAGAACATTAGGTTTTTCGTTTCTTTTGTTTGTGTTGTTGATTTAGCTATGAACTAACCCATTTTGGGTTAGGGTTTTGATGTATTTCGGAATTCCATGGGTTAAGTAATTGATTGTTATTATTTTCATATGATTTTGCTTTGATTGTGTGATTATTCTGAATTTATTGTTTTTATGTGATGAACATGATGAGATTGAGAAATAATTCATATTAAGCTTCTTAGGTAATCACCATTGTAGTATTAAACGCTAGAGATAGATTTAAGAATCAATGAAATCAATCTAGGATTCTTTGTGCTTAATGAGCTTTAAACTATTAGTCTTCATTTTGTTGGGTGCGGAAGTTTAATAGGGAAGAGTAAGGAAATATAGCCTGAGAAGGTATATTTTACACTATAGAGAGCTCGATTTACAATCAATGCATGTGAATATGGAATTAGTATAATCCTTAAGTTTAACCCATAGATTTCGAATGAAGTCAAAACCCTACCCGTTTGTTTGAATTGATTTTATCCTTGTTTTAGTTCTTGCTTTCATAATTTAGTTTCGAATATTCAGAAATTTTGTTTTAGTCTTAAGTTTAATTTTCTCCCTTCAATCCAAACAACTCGATTGCTCCAACTTGAAAACAGTAGAAAAACTTAGTGCTTAGCAACCAATCCTCGTGGGAACGATACTCAATCATCACTCTATTACTTGTGCGACTAGTACACTTGCTACATTTGCATGTTTATGAAATCAAGCATCAGCAGCATGAAATGGCATAGAATACCCCAGGAAATAACCCACAATATAGCGAAGCCATTCAACATCATTGTCATCGATAACAACATCTGGGATATGTAAAATGTCATCATTAATATCAAGGTCCACAGCTTCAAGGGTGAAGTGGGACTCGGCCTCTGTCACTCTAACCTTATCCGCCCAAGAGGAGGACACTTTTGATGTGCTCTTACCCATACTTTTCTTCTCTAAAACTAGCTTAGAGACTGGCTTTTTTTCATGGGGCTCAGAAGACACCCAATTGAGCTTGAAAAGCTGCTTAGACTTTGGCATTTTTAAGCCATTAAAAGATTTCAATGACAAACCTGCAATATCATTAGATTCAAACTCAAGAAAACCAAAGGAAGAGTTTTTGTGATGAAAAACCTTGGCTCCTTAAATTGCCACATTTGAGAAAGCGAATAACAAATACTTGTCATCCATCCATGGCTCCAAATCTCCAATCCATAAAGATTTCCCCAAATTTCCAGAAGTTTGTGGCTGCTGGGAGCTGATGGAGGTAGTGTTTAAAGTTTTGGGTTGGGTTGGGTGCGGCACAGGGTTATTTGGGAGTGAGGGATTTGGTTCCGACATTTTGTCGAACACTTGGTGGTAGGAAAAAAATGTGTGATTTAGCTAAGTTTAAAAGTTCAACTGCTGGGATTTGTGAAAAAATGCCAGGGGTGGAGAGGTTTTGGTATTCGAAAGGGGAAGGTGGTCGGGAGGGCCAAGAAGTGGGAAGGCAGCAGCAGACGCGTGTGCGCGTGTGCTGGGCACGGGCGCACGCATGTGCGCTCTAGGCTTGCGCGCAAGGCCTACAAAGGACTTTTATCAAACCAAATGACACCACGTTCACCAGGAATCTGCAACAATCAAAACCAGCATGAAACCACAAAAAAACTGCAAAAAATCAAACCAAAAACAGGTCCACGAATGGGCAAAGAAACCCAACCAAAACAGCACGTTCTTAGGAAAAAACAGTGAGTTTTTCTGGGAACCAGAGGTCAACAAGGTGTAAACAGCTATAGGGATTGTAGATCCTGCCCAGAAGAGTCAGTCATGGCACTCCATTGCAATTCCCGTTCGACAAACCCATTGCGAAAGCAACTTCAGATCTACAAATTCTGTAAACTTTCACGGCCAAATCCTAGCTAACAAAGAACCTAACATAGGCAGTGATGCAACAAGAAGATAGCCTGTTAAAAACTCTTTCCAACGGTGGGTGGATCGTCTGATTCCGACACCAGACGCTCTCGAAATAAGCTGTCAAAGTTCTGACAGCGAGAATGAACAGATTTACAGATTCCTTGAACTTTCGTGGCCAAATACCAGTGAAAGAAGAAGCGATCACAAGCAATGATTACACAACCAGATATATCATTCAATACTCTTTCCAACGGTGGGTGGATCGTCCGATTTCGACACCGGACGCTCTCGAAACAAGCCAGCAAAGTTCTGGCAGCGAGAACGAATAGACATACAGATTCCATGAACTTTCACAGCCAAATTCCAGTGATCGAAGCCACGAACACAGCAAGTTATGGCACAACCAGATAGCTCATTAAATAATCTTTCCAACGGTGGGTGGATCTTCCGATTCTGACATCAGATGCACCCAAAAGAAGCCGACGAAGTTCCAGCAGTGAGAATGAGTTGAGAGCAAAACACTTAGAAAAAATTCCAGTTTCCCTAAACCCTAAACCCTGAACCTCTAAACCGTGAACCCCTAAACCCTAAACCCTAAACCCTAAACCCTAAATTACTTAGCAGGGTTTGGTGTCAGGGTCTTATTATGACTTGTATCGGTGATGGTAGGGACACCATGTTATGGGGAGATCACTGGCTGTCGCTAACCTTTGTATGACTTACTCCCTTTTAGAACTTTGACTTCCACTAGTTTGCCATGGGATGCTCGGGTTTTAGATATTATTTGAGATGGTTTGTGGGATTTTCCTACAAGCAGTGCAAATCTTCAGCATATCTGGGACTCTATTATAGTGCAGCCTTTAGCGAGTCTTCCTGACCATCTTGTATGGAAGGGCTACCCGTCTAGATGTTTCTCCATTGATTCAGCCTGGAATGTGTTGCGAGACAAATGGGATGTGAACTCAATTCATAATCTCTTGTAGTTTCCAGGGCATATTCCACGCCACTCTTTCATTCTCTTGCTCGCTTCTCTTGGTCGGCTTCACACCATGGATCGGCTCAACTCTCATGGTGTCATTATGTCCTCCTTATGTCTTTTGTGTAGTTCAGCTACAAAGACCCATGACCATTTATTTTTCAGTTGTGACTTCTCAAGTTATGTTTGGTAGGAGGTCACTACTAGGACGCCCACTACATGGCCTACTCTCTCTTGGCTCCCTCTGTTCTAGTGGGCTAGCTTGCATCTTAGACGTAAGGGTGACTTCAGACACCTTCTTTCCTGGTTGGTCCTCTCAGCCACTGTTTATTTCCTATGGTTTGAACGGAATAATCGAGTGTTTCGTCAGCACTATGGCTCTCGCAGAGATACTATCATAACTATTTGTGAACTAGTCCAGGCAAAGATTTTGGGTTTAGCACCTAAGTACGAGATCTCGACCCAGCTCTGTGCGATATGGCATCTTCTTGTTTAGCTTTGCAAAGAGCCTGCGTGCTCTTTTATGTCGGTTTGTGGCTTTGTGATTTATGGCATCTTCTTGTTTTGTTTTGTGGGGAGCGTGCGTGCTCTTTTTATGTGGTTTGTGGCTTTGTGGGTTTTCCCATGTGGTCTAGGGTTTAGGGTTTAGGTTTAGGTTTTAGGGTTTAGAGTTTAGGGTTTAGGGTTTAGAGTTTGGCATTTTGGATTTGGCATTTGGGATTTGGGGTTTAGGGTTTGGGGTTTCGGGTTTGGGGTTTAGGGTTTTGGGGTTAGGGTTTAAAGATTTAAGGTTTAGGGTTTAGGGTATGGGGTTTGGGGTTTAGGGTTTAGGATTTAAGGTTTTTAGGGTTTAGGGTTTAGGGTTTAGGGAGGGTTTAGGATGAAGCATAGAGGCTAAGTGTTTTGTTCTCAACTCGTTCTCGCTACCGAAACTTCGCCGGCCTCTTCCAGGCGCGTCCGGTGTTAGAATCAGATGATCCACCCACTGTTGGAAAGAGTATTGAATGAGCTATTTGGTCGTGCCATCACTGCCTGTGTTCGTTGCTTTGTTAGCTAGGATTTGACTGTGAAAATTCACAGAATCTATAAATCTAGAGTTGCTTTCGTAGTGGGTTTCTCGATCGAGAATTGCAATTGAGTGCCACGATTGACTCTTCTAGGCAGGATCTAAAATCCCCACAGCTGTTCGAACCTTGTTGACCTCTGGTTCCTAGGAATACTCACTGTTTTTTCCTGGGAACGTGCTGTTTTGGTTGGGTTTCTTTGCCCATTCGTGGACCTATTTTTGGTGAGATTTTCTGCAATTTTTTCTGGTTTCTTGCTAGTTTTGATTGTTGCAGATTCCTGGAAAATGTGGTTGCATTTGGTCACGTTTAGGATGCTTTTTTCGTGCACGCAAACTGCTCGATAAAAGTCTTCTACATGCCTTGCGCGCTTGCTCGCTCCCCGGCACCCGGCACACGCACCTGCTGCTGCCTTCCCACTCCTTGGCCCTCCCGACCACCTTCCCCTTTCCAACACCAAAACCTCTTCACCCCTAGCATTTTTTCACAAATCCCCACTGCTGAACTTTTAAACTCACCTAAATCATGTTAGTAAACGGTCCCGTATACGCAGCGGAAACAAAAAAATAATATAACAGGATCGTTTACATGAGCCAAGATCAAGGGTATGATTTTACAATTTATATTAAATAAAATCTGCATAAATATTCAACATGAGTTAAGAGAAACAAACGCACGTTGAAGGCTCCTCCAAATTTGTCGACGAACGTTTTGCTACCGATCCAAGTGTAGGATCGAACCTGCGTAGTCCACACGAAGACAATCTTAAAAGAACCAAAGAGGGATTTGCTAGATCCTCTTTGGCTTCAAGATTAAGAAGAAAACAAAATCAATTGAATGTTTCATGCCAAGATGTTACTCGCCGTGGAGAAGCAAAAGGGCTGCTGTTGTGGATTTTGGTTTTACAAAGAAAAACACCTTTAATTAAAAATCACATACTTTTCCTTTTATATTTAAAAAAACATTTGCCCTAATCCCATACGGAATAGGCTTGGGCTCTAACCCAAACGCCCATGTCGCCAAACACTCCCAATTTGATTTATTTTATTTTCCATCATTATCTCAATTAAAATCAATTAATATATATTAACATTTAACAATAATGATAATATATTTAAATATGTGCGAACACACATTTAAAAGTAATTTCACTTATTTATTTTTCTAACAAATTAAATAAGGCTACGACCTCAGCAAATTTAATTACATTGTGAAATTACCAAAATACCCTTCACCTTAAAAGATGAAAACGCCCTTCTTTCTTCTTGCATCTTAAATGTCTTCTATGTGTGTGACCCTTAAGCTCCTCATCATATCGGCAGTGTATAGTATGCGATTAACACCAATTAATCGCTCACTAATACACAGACCAAGATTGGCCCCTAGCAAGGCATCATGGCCACCCTAGATTCGGATTCAGCAAAGTAGCTACCTGTCAACGATATGGTTACCGGTCAATTCGATCCTTTCATCATACGTTATCTCGACAAGACGAAGGCATAGAAATAGTGTCAACCTTCGGTTACTCTCGATATTATTATTCAGTTTCTGGACCAATGACCCGTATTATAAACTGGATAGAGCAACAACTCAATCCCACTGTGGCCACAGTTTTAGTGTCATTGCCATATACTGAATTGCGCCGTGAGATAACTTTCTCCCGTACCCGGGAGTGATAAATCCTCTGTCAATCCACCATAGTCTTGATACACTCCTTGATGCAGCCAATCACCACCATATTGACAGCTCTGAAAAGAACTGCGTTGGCTAGTGTCAAACTACACCAATCGGTGCACAAGGCGCTCCGGTGATCTCAAGTCTAAGGATCACATGCCACCACTCGTTAGAGGATTTGTTCCATAGACACTGGGGTTACCATCCATATGGAATCCTCTGGTGGGTCAGTCCAGTGAACTTGCTGTGGTGTAATTGTAAACCCCACCGATGCATCCAAGGGTAAAATAGTCTTTTCCTTTTTATGTGTGAAGTTAACTACCATGCACATGCCTAGGGTAAAGTGGTAAAAGAATAATGATATTTTGTTGGCTTGACAAGATAAAGATGATGAAGGATTAAGGAGTAATTATGACAATTTTGAGGGCAAAAGGGAAATAATGTTTAACATTAAATGCAAAAGACAATGTCAAATGAATAATTTTTAGCAAAAAAAAAAAAAAAAAAAAAAGGGGAGGTATAGTGATAAGAGTCGGCTAACATGTTTTCTACCACTTTTCTTTCTCTCTTCAAGTTTCTACAATCTTCCATATTTTCTCACTTCCCATTAAAGTTTCAAGTCTCTTAGTTGCAAATCTCTCAAGTGTCTTAATTTCTCCCTCTATTAAGGATATTAGGAGGTAGTTCAACTCCTTATCTTATATAATATTGTGTATTGCAAGTTATTGAAGTTTCCTTATAATTTATGTTAGGATAAGGGTCAATTGGAGATAAGGAGGAGGAATTTGCAAAGGGTGTGGTTTCTTGACATAAGGTAAGGGACACCTCCCTTTACTTTAATAGGAAATAAGAATTAAGTTTTAGGGTTAGTATTAGGGAACCTTAATCTTGTCACACAATAGCAATTGAGCTTAGTTTGATGCTATAATTGATGGATTTATATGTGAATTGTAAAAACAATGAACTTTGATGACAATCAAGGAATTAGTTGTGACATGAATTTTTTACATAGTACAAGGGAGGTTATTATTGATCATTTAACATGTTTTCACAGGGGAGAATGGTTAGGAAAGGTTAGGAAGTAAGTGGAAGTAGATAGGTAAGGAAAAGCCCTAAAATAGGCATGTTACCCTGGTTGCCCTGTCACAGCCGTGACCTTCTAAGTGATTTTTGGGCATCTTAACGATTGAACTGGGTTGAAACCTAACATAAAAGTTGTAGCCCTGTCTCTAAGCTTTAAAACGAGACCAGGATCATATCAATCCGATGTGTGTAACTCAAGTTATGCCTTTTTGAATCTGACCTTGCAGAATGATTGATTCCAGGTATGGAAATGATGCTTAAAGAGTTTTGAAGTGTATTTGAATGAGCGATCCTTATGATTTTTTAGTGATTGTATGAGCATATTAATTGATGTAATGATACTATGGAGGTTATGTGTAATAGTTATGTATTACCTAATTATGAGCTTGTGTGTGTATATCAAGCCTAAGTATGATATGTTTGATGAATATCTTATGCATCCACAAAATGGCCATGATGAAATGATATGTTCATATATGGAAAGTGTATGTTTTTTTTTGAATAAAGCTGTCAAGCATATTAATGATGAAAAATGGGACTTGATCCCAAGTTTAAGCAAAATACTTCCAAGTATATAGACATGCATTTTTGTGAAGGAAAATGATTTGTAAATGTTATGGAAAATGTTGGCATGTTATGGGGAACCTGAGCTCACTCATGCACATGTCTAGACCGAAAGAAATGAACAGTCCATAGCGTGCATGACCATGGGGACTGTGTTATAAGTTAAGCTTAGCTCATTGCCAAAGGTTCCGTAATCCATGCCTCAGCTTAGTCCGATCGGTAAACAGTAAAGGTTTTCAAAGAAAAATTATTTATACATGCATGACATTGAGGTGCATTATTCATGAACATTAAAGGAAACATTACGTGAATTATATATGCATTATGATATGGATTGAATTGCTATGTTATATTACTTTATGTTATAAATGTTGGTTCATGTACAAGTAAATAAGATGCTCCTAAGTTTAAGAATGTTACATAGGGTTAAATGATCGATACCCTTACTGAGTGATTAGCACTCATCCCCCTAATTTCCATGTTTGCAGGTAATGGTTAAAGCGGTAACGGCGAGTGGCGGTCAAGGAGGCTTGGGGCATGCATGTTTTTGTTCTAGCTAACTTATGATGTTATATAAAGAGTGGTTGTTTTTGAATTTAATGTATATAGTTTAATGGTTATAATCTAAGTTTTATGAAATGGTAAATATATTTTGCTTATAAATGATGGGAGATATTTTATATTTGCTTCCGCTATTAAAACAATTGATGTTGTTGTTTCTTTAAACCATATTTTTCATATATAGTCATGTCTTGATAGGTTGATTAAGAAAGTAATATAAATGCGAGGAGAAGTTTTTATTTATTTATTTCCATATGGGACATGTTTGTAACCAGGATTTACGTTTTAAATTACATAACCTTCCAGGCGTGAATTCTCTAATTTTCCATCCTAATGGAATACTTAGAGGGTACCCGGCTGGAGGGGAGTGTTACAGTAATCGCCTACAACAAACACCCATGTGTTGCACCAGGTCGTCACCAAAAAACCTTGACAAGTGAGATCAGTCACTGCCTTTCGACAAGGTCGTTCAACACTATGATAGCCTTACCGTATTATCTATGCCCTTAGTTCAGAATAATACTGGGGCTACGGACGTTTCTAGAATGGCCACCATATGTGCTCATAGGGTTCTCACTATCAAAATTTGAAACACTTGATACCCTCGTCACGGCTCTACCATTCTAAGGACACATATCAATACATATTGCAATAATAATGATTTACGCGATATAGAATAAAATGCCTTTTATTGATTAATGAACATTATTACAAAGAGTCAATTCTACAATAATTGATTGGCTCTAGGGCATCTACTCTAACAAATCACACATTTTTTTCCTACCACCAAGTGTTCGACAAAATGTCCAAACCAAATCCCTCACTCCTAAATAACACCGTGCCACACCCAACCCAAGCCAAAACTTTAAACACTGCCTCCATCAGCTCCCGATAGCCACAAACTTCTAGAAATTTGGGGAAATCTTTATGGATTGGAGATTTGGAGCCATTGATGGATGACAAGTATTTGTTATCCACTTTCTCAAATTTGGCGATTCAAGGAGCCAAGGTTTTTAATCACAAAAACTCTTACTTTGGTTTTCTGGAGTTTGAATCTAGTGATATTGCAGGTTCGTCATTGCAATCTTTTAATGGCTTAAAAATGCCAAAGTCTAAGCAGTTTTTAAAGCTCAATTGCGCGTTTTTTGAGCCCTGTGAAAAAAAAAGCTAGTCTCTAAGCCAGTTTCAAGGAAGAAAAGTATAGGTAAGAGCACATCAGAAGTGTGCTCCTCTTGGGTGGATAAAGTTAGAGTGACAGAGGTCGGGTCCCACTTCACCCTTGAAGCTGTGGACCTTGATATTAAGGATGGCATTTTACATATCCCGGATGATGTTATTGATGACAATGATGTTGAATGGCTTTGCTGTATTATGGGTTATTTCCCGGGGTATTCTATGCCACTTCTTACTGCCCGCTCAATTGCTTTCCATGCATAGGAAGCTGCAGGGCTGGAAGATGTTATGTCCATTGGTACTGGTTTTTTCATCTTCAGATTTAGGGATGAGGATGCAGTGCATTCAATCCTAGAGAGAGGGCCGTGGATGTTTGAGGGCAAGTATATTGTTCTACAACAATGGCATGCTCAATTTTCTTTTGATAAAATCCGCATCTCCAAAGTTCTAGTATGGGCTCGTTTGCATGGGTTGCCTTATCCTTTGTGGTCGCACAAAGGACTTTGCATGGTTTCTTCTATGTTGGGTCGGCCGTTGTCGAGTGATAAGACAACTTCTAAACAGACCAATTTAGATTATGCTCGGGTATGTGTTGAGATAAATGCTGCAAAGCCTCCAAAGCGCCATTTTGAATTTCAATGAGTAACCCTGCAAGTAATCTCTTGAAAAGAGCAATGAAGGCTATTTACAGAGTAAAGAGAAGGATCCCAACATACCAAAACTCGGCGGGTAATAGAATCCGTCGCATTTGACAAAAACTGCCATGAAGGACAAACTATCGAAACCACCGACTGTAGATGAGACTGCTCAACCTTAGTCTCCAACAAACCAATCAAACCCAAAGAAGAGGTAGAAATCCAATTCCTCACTGCGCGTTGTTTCGAGAAGCCTTTAAGGCCTCTAATATTCCAACTCCCTATCATTAGAATTGGGACAGAAACAAGCTAAAAAATCACTTGAGCCTAAGCCCTTGTTTTCCCTGACCTTTCCCCTTTACTAGGGGTGGCAAGGAAACTGATCCAGATAAGGTAGCATCTGGTATCTGGAGATCATCACTATATAGAACAAGCAAGGCAAACCTCTTGCCATAGTTGTAGTAGGTACCTCTGGTTGGTGACAAACATGGCCAAAAACACAGTACTTAGGCACCTTTTGGGGGTCCACTTATATTCCATTGTAATCTGAATGGGTTCAGTAGATAACCGGTATTATAATTCAAACTAGTGCTTTAGAGGCTTTGCTGCATCTATCTCAACACATACCCGAGCATAATCTAGAAGGGTCTGCTTAGAAGTTGTCTTATCACTCGACAACAGCTGACCCAACATAGAAGAAACCATGCAGAGTCCTTTGTGAGACCACAAAGGATAAGGCAACCCATGCAAACGAGCCCATACCGGAACCTTAGAGATGCGGCTTTTATCAAAAAAAAAAAATTGAGCATCCCATTGTTGCAGAACAATAGACTTGCCCTCAAACATCCACGACCCTCTCTCTAGGATTGAATGCACCGCATCCTCATCCCTAAATCTGAAGATGAAAAAACCAGTACCAGTGGACATAACATCTTCCAACCCTGCAACTTCCCATGCACGGAAAGTAATTGAGCGGGCAGCATGAAATGGCATAAAATACCCCGGGAAATGACCCACAATATAGCAAAGCCATTCAACATCATTGTCATCAATAAGATCATCTAGGATATGTAAAATGTCATCCTTAATATCAAGGTCCACAGCTTCAAGGGTGAAGTGGGACCCGACCTTTGTCACTCTAACCTTATCTGCCTAAGAGGAGGACACTTTTGATGTGCTCTTACCCATACTTTTCTTCTCTAAAATTGGCTTAGAGACTGGCTTTTTTTCATGGGGCTCAGAAGACGCCCAATTAAGCTTGAAAAGCTGCTTAGACTTTGGCATTTTTAAGCCATTAAAAGATTGCAATGACGAACCTGCAATATCATTAGATTCAAACTCAAGAAAACCAAAGGAAGAGTTTTTGTGATGAAAAACCTTGGCTCCTTAGATCGCCACATTTGAGAAAGTGGATAACAAATACTTGACATCCATCCATGGCTCCAAATCTCCAATCCATAAAGATTTCCCAAATTTCTGAAAGTTTGTGGCTGCTGGGAGCTGATGGAGGCAGTGTTTAAAGTTTTGGCTTGGGTTAGGTGCGGCACGGTGTTATTTGGGAGTGAGGGATTTGGTTTGGACATTTTGTCGAACACTTGGTAGAAGGAAAAAAAATGTGTGATTTAAGTGAGTTTAAAAGTTCAAAATAGCGGGGATTTGTTGAAAAATGCCAGGGGTGAAGAGGTTTTGGTGTAGGAAAGGGGAAGGCGGTTAGAAGGGCCAAGGAGTGGGAAGGCAGCAACAGGCGCGTGTGCTGGTATGCTGGGCGCTCGGGCGCGCGCGCAAGGCTTTCGCATAAGGCCTGCTGAGGACTTTTATCAAGCAATTTGCGTGCATGATAAAAGCATCCTAAACCTAACCAAATGTAACCACATTTTCCAGGAATCTGTAACAATCAAAACCAGCATGAAACCACAAAAAAAACTGCAGAAAATCACACAAAAAACAGGTCCACGAATGGGCAAAGAAACCCAACCAAAACATCACGTTCTTGGGAAAAAACAGTGAGTATTTCTGGGAACCATAGGTTAACAAGGTACAACCAGCTATAGGGATTGTAGATCATGCCCAAAAGAGTCAGTCGTGGCACTCCATTGTAATTCCCGATCGAGAAACCCACTGCGAAAGCAACTCCAGATCTGTAGATTCTGTGAACTTTCATGGCCAAGTCCTATTGAACAAAGTAGCAAACATAGGAAATGATGGAACAACTAGATAACTCGTTCAATACTCTTTCCAACGGTGGGTGGATCGTCTGATTTCGAATCCAGACTCGCTTAAAACAAGCCACCGAAGTTCCGACAGCAAGAACTAACAGATCTGTAGATTTCATGAAATTTCACGGCCAAAAACTAGTGAACGAAGCAGCGACCACAGGCAGCGATGGAACGACCAAATAGCCCATTCAATACTCTTTCCAATGGTTGGTGGATCGTCTAATATAGAGACCAGATGCGCTTGAAATAAGCCGACGAAGTTCTAGCGGCTAGAATGAACAAATCTACAGATTCCATGAAATTTCTCGGCCAAATCCCAACAAACGAAGCTGTGAATAACTGCAGTTATGGCACGACCAAATAGCTCGTTCAATACGCTTTCCAATAGTGGGTGGATCATCCGATTTTGACACTGGACGCACCTGGAAGAAGCCAGAGAAGTTCCGACAGCGAGAACGAGTTGAGAGCAAAATACTTAGCTTCTACGCTTCATCCTAAACCTTCCCTCAACCCTAAACCCTAAAAACCCTAAACCCTAAACCCAAAAACCCTAAACCCAAAAACCCTAAACCCCTAAACCCTAAACCCTAAACCCCAAATCCCAAACCCTAAAACCCTGAACCCTAAAACCCTAAACCCTAAAACCGTAAACCCTAAACCTAAACCTTAAACCTAAAACCTAAACCCTAAACCCTAAACCACATAGGAAAACCTATAAAGCCACAAACTGCGTAAAAAGAGTACACAGGCTCCCCACAAAACAAAGCAAGAAGATGCCATAAATCACAAACCCACAAACCGGCATAAAAGAGCACGCAACCTCTTTGCAAAGCTAAACAGGAAGATGCCATATCGCACGGAGCTAGGTCGAGATCTTGTACTTAGGTGCTAAACCCAAAATCTTTGCCTAGACTAGATCATAAATAGTTAAGACAGTATCTCTGTGATAGCTACAATGCTGACGAAACACTCGATTATTCCCTTCAAACCATAGGAAATAAATAGTGGCTGAGAGGACCAACTGGGAAAGAAGGTGTCTGAAGTCACCCTTCCGTCTAAGATGCAAGCTAGCCCACTGGAGCAAAGGGAGCCAACAAAGAGTAGGCCATGGAATGGGCGTCCTAGTAGTGACCTCCCGCCAAACATAACTTGAGAAGTCACAGCTGAAAAACAAATGGTCATGGGTCTCTATAGCTGAACTGCACAAAACAAATACGGAAGACGTGATGACACCATGAGAGCTGAGCTGATCCGATCCATGGTGTGAAGCCGACCAAGAGAAGCAAGCTAGAGAATGAAAGAGTGGCGTGGAATATACCCTGGAAACCACAAGAGATTATGAATCGAATTCACATCTGTTTGTCTCGTAACACATTCTAGGCTGAATCAATAGAGAAACGTCCAGATGGGTGGCCTTTCCACATAAGATGGTCAAGAAGACTCACTGAAGGCTAAACTGTAATGAAGTCCCAAATATGCTGAAGATCTGCACTGCCTAAAGGAAAATCCCACAAACCATCTCGAATAATGTCTGAAACCCAAACATCCCATGGCAAACCAGTGGAAGTCAAAGTTCTAAAAGGGAGCAAGTAACACAAAGGTCTCTACGACAGCCAGTGATCTCGCCATAACATGGTGTCCCTACCATCACCGATACAAGTCACAATAAGACCCCGGCACCAAACCCTGCTAAGTAAGATCTTCCTCCAAGCCTATGAAGCCCTAGACATACCGCGAATATGCCAAAAGGATTGACCGTGGAGGAGAACCAAATGGGCCCAAGAGGACCATATAGAAGACTTATCATTAAGTAGTCTCTACATGTGTTTAAGAATAGCTGCTCTATTCCAATCTTAGATCCTCTTAATCCCTAGCCCACCCTCTCTCAATGGGTAGCAAACAGAAGACCATGCAACCTTAGCACCAGAAGGGGACAAAGAAGTACCCTTCCAAAGAAATGATGCCAAAATACTCTCAATCCGTTAAACTATAGCTACCGATAAAAGAAACATGGATGACCAATATACTTGTATGGAGAAAAGCACTAACTTGATGAGCTGTAGTCAGCCTACATAGGTCAAAGATACTGATGTCCATAGCCTAATCCGAGATAATTCGCTCTAACAGAGGCCTATAATCAGAATGTCAAAGCCAAGTAGAGATCAGAGGAACCCCAAGCCATCTGACCGGTAACTGGCCCAACTGGAAACCCATGATAGACTGTAACCCAATCTGCTCCTCATCTGTAACTCCAGAAAGAAACAACTAGCTTTTCTCTGCATTAGTCACCAACCCAAAAACCTTGGCAAAATAATCCAAAGCCGATTTGATCAGGCTAACAAAGGAAGCATCTGCTCGACAAAACACCATCAAATCATCCGAAAAACACAAATGAGTAATAGCTGGCTACCTACACCTCCAATGATAATGAAAACCAGGGCTTTGAGAGGTTTCCCAAAAGATACCAGCTAACCCCTCCATAGCCAACACAAAAAGGTAAGGAGAAAGAGGGTCACCCAGCCGAACACCCCGAGAAGACCTAAAAAAATCGTGAAGCTTCCGTTCAGGGCAACAAAGAAATACGACATAGAGATACATGTCATGATCCACCTCACCATACGCTCAGGAAACCCCAAAGTACGCAGTCCCAAAAGGATGAAATCCCAACTCACAGTATCAAAAGCTTTCCAAATATCAACTTTAAGGGCACATTGAGGTGAAGTAGCCCCAAGATGATAATTCCACAAAAGCTCTTGAGTCAGCAGAATATTATCAGAAATCCTTCGACCCGGGACAAAAGCCGACTGGGAACTCCCAATAACATCTGAAAGCACTACTTTAAACCGATTCATTATCACCTTAGAAATGCACTTGTATAGCACATTACAACAAGATATCGATCTAAAGTCCGTCATACAACTCGGGCTCTCCACCTTAGGAACCAAAGCAATCTTGGTCGCATTAACACATCTTAGCATCTCATTAGTACCAAAAAAATGTCTCACTACGTCTCTAAACTCTATACTAATAATATCTCATGCCCACTTAAAAAACAAAGAAGTGTATCCATTCGGACCAGGGGCTTTATCATCCGGGATAAAGAATAAAGCAATCCTAATCTCTTCATCAGTGATAGGAGCAGTCAAGGGAGAAATCATATCAGGAGAAATGCGCCCAGAAAAATACTTGGAAGCCTCTGCAATCGGAGGTTGAGTAAGGGCAGCAAGAAGATCCTGAAAAAAACCCACCGCCAAACGCCCCAAACCCTGTCTGTTAGTAATATGGGTACTATTCCTATCAGTCAAACCATGGATGCGGTTCCAAACCTGCCTATGGATCAACGACTTATGAAAGAACTTAGTATTCTGATCCCTTAAGTTTAGCCACTGAACACGAGACCGCTGCTTAAAAAAAGCCTCCTCATCTTGACAAAGACTGAAATACTAGTTAGCAAGGTTCCTCTCCTGAGAGATACACTCAATAGAAATGGGGTCCCGATCCAAATTTTCTTGGGCTATTGCCCGCTGAGTACGGGCCTCAATTACCCTACTGGAGATATGGTTGGAGACCCTAATATGTAAAGATTTGAGCTTCTGTTTCAATAACCCTAATTTTTGTGTAAGACTGAACATAGGATGCCTACAACATGCTCGTCCCAAACTATCTAAACAATATCCATAAAATTTGCATGATTAGCCCAAAAATTTAGAAATTTGAAATGGGATGGTACCTTGCCACGGCGGGGACCAAACCGGACAACCATAGAGCTATGATCTGAGATATCCCGAGGTCGAAACTCTAAAACTGTGGTCAGTCGATCAAGGAACCAAGAAAGAGATGCAAAGACCCAATCGAGTTTCCATAAGATAATCTCATTGCCCTATTGACTGTTATGCCAAGTATACCGAAGCCCAGTAAAAGGAATCCCAATCAACTCAGCATCATGGATACATTGGCCAAAATAATCCATATAACCATACCATGCAGGATCACCACCCACTCTGTCAAAGACTCCCAATATGGCATTAAAATCACCCAACACAAGCCACGGTAGCCCCTCCGAATCAAACTCTACTGACTGATCCCTAAGGAAATCCCACAGATTGCGGCGAGTCCCAGGGTCATTAGAACCATACACAAAAGTAATCCTAAAGGAGAACCCCTCGAAAACATGAGTAACCCTGCAAGTAATCTCTTGAAAAGAGCAATGAAGGCTATTCACAGAGTAAAGAGAAGGATCCCAACATACCAGAACTCGGCAAGCAATAGAATCTGTCGCATTTGACAAAAACTGCCATGAAGGACAAACTGTCAAAACCACGACTGTAGATGAGACTGCTTAACCTTAGTCTCCAACAAACCAATCAAACCCAAAGAAGAGGCAGAAATCCAATTCCTCACTGCATGTTGTTTCGAGAAGCTGTTAAGGCCTCTAATATTCCAAATCACTTTAGCCTAAGCCCCCGCTTTCCCCGACCTTTCCCTTTTACCAAGGGTGGCAAGGAAACTGATCAAGATAAGGTAGCATCTGGTGTTTGGAGATCATCACTATGCAGAACAAGCGAGGCAAACCTGTTGGAGAAAGTAGATTGCCTACTCCCAGAACTCATAAAGGAAACCTAAGTGTTTAGCGTGCAATTTGTGAAACCCATAATGCGGTCCTGCTCATCCTCAATAGGAAAAGGTGAATCATGTTCTAACCCCGATTCAAAGCCAAAAAATTCACCTCTGCTAGCACGAACAGTTTGCTGATACAGGACCAGAGCCAAAGAAGCATCCCCATCTCTAACTGTACTCGAAACTGAAACTCTAGCTGGTGCGAGAACATCCCTCTCCCGCTCCCTCTCGCTAATGGGATCAGTAGTGGCTAGCTGCCTCAAAGGCTTGCAGTCCTCAAATCACATTGTAATAACTTTCCCCGGTGCCTTCTGGAAGCTAGTAACTATCTTACTCTTACCCCGAGCCATAGTTGTAGTAGGTACCTCTGGTTGATGACAAACATGGCCAAAAACACAGCATTTAGGGCACCTCTTGTGGGTCCACTCATATTCCATTGTAATCTGAATGGGTTCAGTAGATAACCAGCATTGAAATTCAAAATGGCACTTTAGAGGCTTTGCTGCATCTATCTCAACACATACCCGAGCATAATCTAAACGGGTCCACTCAGAAGTTGTCTTATCACTCGACAATGGCCAACCCAACATAGAAGAAACCATGCAGAGTCCTTTGTGAGACCACAAAGGATAAGGCAACCCATGCAAATGAGCCAATACCGGAACCTTGGAGATGCGACTTTTATCAAAAAAAAATTGAGCATCCCATTGTTGCAGAACAATAAACTTGCCCCCAAACATCCACGGCCCTCTCTCTAGGATTAAATGCACCGCATCCTTATCCCTAAATCTGAAGATGAAAAAACCAGTACCAGTGGACATAACATCTTCCAACCCCGCAGCTTCCCATGCACGGAAAGCAATTGAGCGGGCAACATGAAATGGCATAGAATACCCCGGGAAATAACCCACAATACAGCGAAGTCATTCAACATCATTGTCATCAATAACATCATCTGGGATATGTAAGATGCCATCCTTAATATCAAGGTCCACAGCTTCAAGTGTGAAGTGGGACCCAACCTCTGTCACTCTAACCTTATCTACCCAAGAGCATTTCCTAACAGTGGTATTAGAGCCTAGGGTACTAAATTTTATAGTTTTTATGTGTATGGTTGATAATATGTATTTGATGATAATATGTTGTCATATTGAATCTGCGTAAGATCTGTATTAAAACATGTTTTAAGAAATTATTAATCGATTAATTTTAATTTGTTGATGATCTGCTGGTTTGGTATAATGGTTGATGGATTTTTGTTGAGATCAATGTGTTTGATTGATTGCAAAATCCGTTTAAAGTGTATATGGTTACTGTATGAAAAGATCCAGAACTACAGATCTGTGTATGCTCGTCGCGGTGATATAACCCATCACCGTAGTGAGCGTTGTTCACGCTCACGCTGGTGATGAAACCAACGCTCCCCGCAGTGATAAAAAGCATCGTCGCGGCGATCGTCTTCTGGACAAGCGCTATACGAAAACAGCGCTCGCCGCGGCGATATAAGCCATCGCCATGGCGACCGTCCTTAGAACAGGCACTGTACCAAATCGAACATTAAGCGTGTATGTCAAGTTGCCAATGCACGCCACAATGAGCGCACTTTCGAGTACATAGGGGCCAGAATGTAAATTTTCAAAACTTTTAGACCAAATTACAGATTTGTAAATTGTCAGGGGGCAAATGTAATTAACCCATAAATTTCAAAAATTGATTGTTTTTTAAATGTATGCTATGTACTTGTTTGTATATTGCATGGTGCCCGGTACATGAGCCTTAGACCTAAGGGTGAATGTTTTAAAATATTTTATTCAGCCAAGTCTTCACCGCGGCGAAGCTATTTCTTCGCCCCGGCGAAAACTTACAGCAGCTACACCGTGGGTTGTAGCACCTCTTCGCGGCGGCGAAGCTTCTTCTTCGCCCCGACGAAGACTGTAACATCAAGATTTTGCCAAGTCTTTACAATTTTCAGGGCAACCACTCAACCAAACCAAACAATTAACAACATACAAACTCAAATGAGGGTAAATCAATAAACATTCAAGTCATTCATCAAGTCTTAACTACGTACCTCAAGTGGGACGTTACATAAACTCCTAAACCCTAACCCCTAAACCCTAAACCCTAACCCCTAACCCCTAAACCCCTAAAACCCTAGACCCTAAACCCCAAAACCCTAAACCCTAAACCCTAAATCCTAACCCCTAAGCCCTAAACATTAACCCTTAAACCCTAAACACTAAACCCTAAACTTTTTTTTAGATAAGGTAAGTATGTATAAAAAACCAAAAATGTACAAATACGAGGGGCATACCCCAAGAGGATGACTGATAACTCTCAGTCAAAAACCCGTGGGAAAACCCGCAAAGTCACGAACAGCATAAAGAGAGCACGCAGGCTCCCCATAAAGCAAGAAGATGCCATAAACAAAGCCACAAACCGGCGTAAAAAAGCACGCAGGCTCACCACAAACACAAAGCCACAAACCGACACAAAAGAGCATGCAGGCTCCCTACAAACACAAAGCCACAAACCGGCACAAAAGAGCACACAAGCTCTTTACAAAGCTAATCAGGAAGATGCCATATCACACGGAGCTGAGTTGAGATCTCGTACTTAGGTGCCAGACCCAAAATCTTAGCCCGAACTAGATCACAAATAGCTAGGACAATATCTCTGCAAGAGCTACAATGCTGACGAAACACACGATTATTCCGTTCAAACCATAGAAAATAAACTGTGGCTGAAAGGACCAACAGGGAAAGAAGGTGGTAGTGACCTCCCGCCAAACATAACTAGAAAAGTCACAGCTGAAAAACAAATGGTCATGGGTCTCTGTAGCTGATCTGTACAGAACACACCAGGAGGACGTAATGACACCATGAGAGCTGAGCCGGTCCATGGTGTGAAGCCGACCAAGAGAAGCGAGCCAGAGAATGAAAGAGTGACTTGCAATATGCCCGAGAAACAACAAGAGATGATGAATTGAGTTCGCATCCCGTTTGTCTCGTAACACATTCCAGGCTAAATCAATAGAGAAACGTCCAGATGGATGGCCCTTCCACACAAGATGGTCAGGATGACTCGCTGAAGGCTGCATTGTAATAGAGTCCCAGATATGTTGAAGGTCTGTATTGCCCAAAGGAAAGTCCCACAAACCATCCCGAATAATGTCTGAAACCCGAGCATCCCACGGCAAACCAGTGGAAGTCAAGGTTCTAAAAGGGAGCAAGTCACACAGAGGACCCTGCGGAAGCCAGTGATCTCGCCATAACATGATGTCCCTACCATCTCTAATACAAGTCACAATAAGACCCCGGCACCAAACCCTGCTAAGTAAAATCTTCCTCCAAGCCCATGAAGCCCTAGAAGTAACTCGGATATGCCAAAAGGACCGACCATAGAGGAGAACCAAACGGGCCCAAGAAGACCATATAAAAGATCTATCAGTAAGTAGCCTCCAAACGTGTTTAAGAATAGCCGCCCTATTCCAATCTTGGATCCTTTTAATCCCCAGGCCACCCTTCGTCAATGGATAGCAAACAGAAGACCATGCAACCTTAGCACCAGAAGGGGACAAAGAAGTACCCTTCCAAAGAAACTAGGCCAAAATACTCTCAATCCGTCTAATTGTACCTGCCGGCAAAAGAAACATGGAGGACCAATAAACCTATATGGAGAAACGTACCGGCTTTATCAACTGTAGTTGGCCTGCATAAGTCAAAGATGCCAACGTCCATAGCCTAATCCGAGAGAGAATTCGCTCCAACAGAGGCCTACAATCAGAATGTCGAAGGCGGGTACAGATTAGAGGAACCCCTAGATATCTTACCGGTAACTGGCCCAACTGGAAACCCATGATAGACTTTAACCCAATCTGCTCCTCATCTGTAACTCCAGAAAGAAACAACTGGCTCTTCTCTGCATTAGTCACTAATCCAGAAACCTTAGCAAAATAATCCAAGGCCGATTTGATCAAGCTAACAGAGGAACCATCTACTCTACAAAACACCATCAAATCATCCGCAAAACACAAATGAGTAATAGCTGTCTGCCTACATCTCCAATGATAATGAAAACCAGGGCTGTGAGAGGTTTCCCGAAAAATACCAGCTAACCCCTCCATAGCCAACACAAAAAGGTAAGGAGAAAGAAGGTCCCCCTGCCGCACACCCCGGGAGGACTTAAAAAAACTATGAAGCTCTACGTTCAAGGCAACAAAGAAATACGGTGTATAGATACATGTCATGATCCACCTCACCGTATGCTCAGAAAAACCAATAGTATGCAATCCCAAAAGGATGAAATCCCAACTCACAGTATCAAAAGCTTTCCGAATATCAACTTTAAAGGCACATTGAGGTGAAGTACCCCCAAGATGATAATTCCGCAAAAGCTTCTGAGTCAGCAGAATATAATCAGAAATTCTTCGACCCGAGACAAAAGCTGACTGGGAAACCCCAATAATATCTGGAAGCACTACTTTAAACCGATTCACAATCACCTTAGAAATGCACTTGCAAAGTACATTACAACAAGATATTGGCCTAAAGTCCGTCATACGACTCGGGCTCTCCACCTTAGGAACCAAAGCAATCCTGGTGGCATTAACACATCTTGGCATTTCATTAGTAGCAAAAAAATGTCTCACCGCATCTCTGAAATCTTTACCAATAATATCCCATGCCCGCTTAAAAAACAAAGATATGAATCCATTCGAGCCCGAGGCTTTATCATCCGGGATAGAGAATAAAGCAATCCTAATCTGATCATCAGTGATAGGAGCAGTCAATGGAGAAATCATATCAGGAGAAATGCGGCCAGAAAAATACCTGGAAGCCTCTGCAATCTGAGGTTGACTAGGGGCAACAAGAAGATCCTGAAAAAAAACCCACTGCCAAACGCCCTAAACCCTAACTGTCAACAATATGAGTACCATTCTCATCAGTCAAACCATGGATGCGGTTTCGAACCTGCCTATGGATCAGCATCTTATGAAAGAACTTAGTATTCTGATCCCCTAAGTGCAGCCACTGAACAAGAGACCGCTGCTTAAAGAAAGTCTCCTCATCTCGACAAAGACTGAAATACTGGTTGGCAAGGTTCCTCTCCTCAGAGATATACTTAGTAGAAAACGGGTCCCGATCCAAATTTCCTTGAGCTGTTGCCCACTTAGCCCGAGCCTCAATTACCTTGCTGGAGATATAACTGGAAACCTTAATATGTAAAGCTTTGAGCTTCCGTTTTACCAACCCTAATTTTTGCGTAAGACGGAACATAGGATTGCCTACAATAGGCTCGTCCCAAATTGCCTGAACAATATCCCTAAAATTTGCATGATTAGCCCAAAAATTTAGAAATTTAAAAGGGGATGGTACCTTGCTACGGCGGGGACCAAACCGGATAACAATAGAGCTATGATCTGAAACATCCTGAGGTCGAACCTCTGAAACTGTGTTTGGTCGATCAAGGAGCCAAGAAAGTGATGCAAAGACCCAATCAAGCTTCCGTAAAATAATCCCATCGCCCTATTGACCGTTATACCAAGTATACCGAAGCCCAGTAAAAGGAATCCCAATCAACTCAGCATCATGGATACATTGGCCAAAATCATCCATATAACCATACCACGCATGATCACCACCCACTCTGTTAGAGGCTCCCAGATGGCATTAAAATCACCCAACACAAGCCACGGGAGCCCCTCTGAACCAAACACTGTCGATTAATCCCTAAGGAAATCCCACAGATTGCGGCAATTCCCAGGGTCATTAGAACCATGCACAAAAGTAATCCCAAATGAGAACCTCTTAGAAACATGAGTAACCCTGAAAGTAATCTCCTGAAGAGAGCAATGAAGACTATGCATAGAGTAAAGAGAAGAGTCCCAACATACTAGAACACGGCAAGCAATAGAATCTGTCGCATTGACAAAAACTGCCACGAAAAACAAATAGACGAGGCCATCGACTGTAAATGAGATTGCTCAACCTTAGTCTCCAAGAAACCAATCAAACCCAAAGAAGCGTCAAAAATCCAATTCCGCACAGCGCGTTGTTTCGAGAAGCCATCAAGGCCTCTAATATTCCAACTCCCTATCATTGGAATTGGGATAGAAACAAGCTAGGAAATCACTTGAGCCGACACCCCTGCTTTCCCCGACCTATCCCCTTTACCAAGGATGGCAAGGAAACTGATTCAGATAAGGTGGCATCTGGTGTCTAGAGATCGTCATTATGCAGAACAAGCGAGGCAAACCTGTTGGAAGAGGTAGATTTCCTACTCCCAGAACTCATAAAGGACTGAGTGTTTTCTGTGCAATTTGTAAATCCCATAATACAATCCTGCTCATCCTCAATAGGAAAAGGGGAATCAGGTTTTGATCCCAATTCAGAGCTAGAAAATTCACCTCTATTAGCACGAACAGTCTGCTGATATGGGACCAGAGCCAAAGAAGCATCCCCAACTCTAACTGTACTCGGAACTGAAACTGGAGATGGCACTAAAACATCCCTCTCCGTCCCCCGCTCCCTCTCCCTAATGGGATCAATAGTGGCTGGCTGCCTCAAAGGCTCGCAGTTCTCAGATTGCACTGGTTTCCCTAGTGCCTTCTGGAAACTAGTAACTATCTTATTCTTACCCTGAGCTATAGCCGCAGTAGGTACCTCTAGTTGGTGACAAACATGACCAAAAACACAGCACTTAGGGTACCTCTTGGGGGTCCACTCATATTCCACTGCAATCTGAATAGGTTCCGCAGATAATCGGCACTGAAATTCAAAATGACGTCTCAGAGGCTTTGCTGCATCTAGCTCAACACATACCCGAGCATAATCCAAACGGGTCCGCTCTGATGTTGTCTTATCACTAGACAACGGTCGACCCAACATAGAGGAAACCATGCAGAGTCCTTTGTGGGACCACAAAGGATAAGGCAACCCATGCAAATGAGCCCATACCGGAACCTTAAAGATGCGGCTTTTATCAAAAATAAACTGAGCATGCCATTGTTGCAAAATAATAGACTTACCCCCAAACATCCACGGCCCTCTCTCAAGGATCGAATGCACCGCATCCTCATCCTTAAATCTGAACATGTAGAAACTAGTGCCTGTGGACATAACATCTTCCAACCCCGTAGCTTCCCATGCACGGAAAGCAATTGAGCGAACAATATGAAAAGGCATAGAGTACCCCGAGAAATAACCCACAATGCAGGGAAGCCATTCAACATCATTGTCATCAATGACATCATCCTGTATAAGTAAGATGTCATCCTTAATATCAAGGTCCACAGCTTCAAGGGTGAAATAGGACCCGACCTCTGTCACTCTAACCTTATCCGCCCAAGAGGAGGACACTCCTGAGGTGCTCTTACCCATACTTTTCTTCTCTACAACTGGCTTAGGGACTGGCCTTTGTACACGAGCCCCAGAAGACACCCAATTAAGCTTGAAAAGCTTCGTGGACTTCAGCATTTTTAAGCCATGAAAAGATTGTAATGTCATACCTGCAATATCATTAGATTCAAACTCAAGAAAACCAAAGGAAGAGTTTTTGTGATGAAAAACCTTGGCTCCTTGAATCGCCACCTTTAAGAAAACGGATAACAAATACTTGTCATCCATGCATGGCTCTAAATCACCAATCCATAAAGATTTCCCCGAATTCCCGAAAGCTTCCTAAACCCTAAACCCTAAACTCTAAACTTTTTTTTTGGATAAGGTAAGTATGTATAAAAGACCAAAAATGTACAAATACGAGGGGCATACCCCAAGAGGATGACTGATAATTCTCAGTCAAGAACCCGTGGGAAAACCCACAAAGTCACGAACAGCATAAAGAGAGCACGCAGGCTCCCCACAAAGCAAGAAGATGCACAAATAACAAAGCCAAAAACCGGCATAAAAGAGCACGCAGGCTCACCAAAAACGCAAAGCCACAAACCAGCACAAAAAAGCACGCAAGCTCCTTACAAAGCTAATCAGGAAGATGCCATATCACACGGAGCTAAGTTGAGATCTCGTACTTAGGTTCTAGACCTAAAATCTTGGCCCAAACTAGATCACAAATACCTAAACCCTAAACCCTAAACTTTTTTTTTGGATAAGGTAAGTGTAACGCCCCACTTGAGGTACGTAGTTAAATTATAGTTAAATTACTTGAATGTTTATTGATTTATTCTCAATTGAGCTTGTATATTGATAATATTGGTTGGTTGGCCCTTAGTTGAATTTTGTTGAAGTTATTTTGAGAAAAATGTGAAGAAAATCCCTTAAACTTGCATTAAGGGTAAAATGGTCTTTTCACTCAAAATTAGTTGAAATTGTGGGTATTGAAAAGAGATAAAATTTCATGGAGAATGCATAAAAATGAGGGCATTATGGTAATTGACTAAGGGACATAGTTGGAATTTTAGCAAATTGCAAGGGCAAAATGGGAAAGTGTGGTTATAATTAAAGTATTAAGGTTTGAAACCCTTATTTTCGTTCATTCCACCCCCCACACTCCTCCTCCTTTTTTCTCTCAAATTTTCATTCACTTCTCCAAGGAATTTGAGGGCTTTTGAGTAGATTTTCATAGGGTTTTGATTCAAGAACAAAGTAAGGATTCAAGCTCTTTATCTATGATTTATTTGTGTAAAGGTTAGTCTTTTAAGTTTATGATTAGGGTTAAGAGAAGATTGAATCCAACAAGAGTAGAGAGCTTAGGAGAGACACTCAAGCACAAGGTAAGTAAATCCAACCAAGTTGAGATTTGAGAAATCTTTTGAGCAGAGATTTAGTAAGATTTATATATGCATGAGTATGTTATGCTTGCTGAGAAATTGAGTTGAGATAGAATTTATTCTAGTGTTGTTGGATATACTTTAATTTGAGAAGTGTTTGATGTGTGAAGAGAGATTGAAATTGAGTTGAAGTTGGAGGAGTTTTGTATGAATATTTTTGGGAGTGTTTTCCTTGGCAGGAATTATGACTATATGAGGGAGTTTTCCCCATTTTGGATGGTTAAGAGAAGAGTAGATTTATAGAAAGTAGAGCTTGGTATGCACATGAGTTGTTTGATAAAATGCCTAAGTGAAAACTGGTTACCAAACTGCCCTGTCATAGTCGTGACTTTCTAAGTGATTTTTGGGCATCTTACGAATTTAACGGGTTTAGACCAAAACATAAAAGTTGTAGCCCTGTCTCTAGCTTTTAAAAAGAGACCAAAACCATAGCAATCCGAGGTGTATAACTCAAGTTATGGCTTCTTGAGTGTGACCTGCATAGAATGACTATTTTGATGTAATATGGTATTTGGCATTTCATAAGTGCATTAAGGAGCATGAACCATCCATATGCATTAATTGTGCATTGAGAAGTAGCTTGAAAAAGAGTAGAGAATGTTGAGTATGAGCTACATTATGAGTAATAGCTTGAGTAGAGTGGAAAACTTTGTAAAAAATACTCTAGAGTATAGCTTGAGAAAGAGTAGGGAACTTTGTGAATGAACTACTCTAAAAGTAAAGAGAAAAACAAAAGAAGAGAATAGAGTAGGTTGTGCGATGGGGAACCCGTGAGTAATGAGTAAAATCACGAGAGTGGGTGCTTTGTTCCCCAGCCATGTCTCCGTAAGATGGGGCCGTGACCGTCACGAGAGTGGGTGCTTTGTGATCCCCAGCCTGCCCCCGTAAAAGGGGCCGTGACATTCGAGAGTAGAGAGAAAGAATATACACTCACATGGCCAAGGGTTCCGATCCATGCATACCAAGTCCGATCGGTAAAGAAATGAGTAAAAGTCACGTAGAGTGGTAGCGCCCAACCGTCCTCCGGTCAGATGAGGCCGTGACATTCAAATGAGTAAGAATGAGAAAACAGAGCAAAATGAGAAAATAAAGAAAGACAATGAGTAGGGTTACGAAGAGTGGATGAGTACCCAGTCGTGCCTCCATAAGATGAGATCGTGACCTACAACAGAAAGTTAACAGAAAAGAGTTATGAGAAGAGAGACGAAAGAGAATCAGTAGAAGTCACATACAGCAGGACAAGTCTCGGCCGTGCCTCCGGTAAGATGGGGCTGTCATTCAAAGGGCGAGTTAGTAAAATGAATTATAAGAAATGAGAATGAGATAATAAAGAGAATGAGAAAGAATGGAAAGCTTGAGAAAGCTTGAGAAGAATGAGATAGAAAAAGAGAGAGTATGAGAAGAATAGAAGTTTGAGTTAGTAAGATAGAGAGTAGAAGAAAGAAACATCAGTTCTTTTGCATTAATTGCATGTACTCTCATACATGCATGCACCATGAGTTTCTTCCATTGTAGTGAGAGTATAATGAGAATAAGAGAGAGAACCATGATTTTCCTTCATGGTGAATATGAGAGAAATAGAGAGAACCATGAGTTTCCTTCATGGTGAGTAAGAATAAGAAAAGGAGAAAAGAGAATGAGAACAGAGAGAAAGAAAGAATAAAAAGAGTAGAACAAGTTGAAGGAGAAAAAGAAATGGAACAGAGAAAGAAAGATAAAAAGAGTAGAACAGAGTTAAAGGAGAATAAAAGTATTAGCAAGAAGAGAAAAACAGTGAGAATTAGAAATAAAGAACTGTAGACCAAGGAAAGAACCAAAGAGTGAGTTGTGGGGATAGGTAGTAGAGGATTTACTTACTGAGCATTGTTGTGCTCACCCCACGTTCTTCCTTGTTTTGCAAGAATTAGGAGCAGCGGTCGGATGGACGTCGAGAAGCAGAGGTATTGGCACTACTGTCCACCGTTATGATATTTTGTATTAAGGAGAAAGTTTTTTAATACATAGTATTTTGTATATGTAAAATATTATATTTTATGAGTAAGAAAAGTTCGACCCCACTATCTTCCATACGCTATGTATATCTATAATTTGCATAGTACATTATATGAATAGTAGTAGAAAGCAGGTGTTACAGTAAGTATGTATAAAAGACCAAAAATGTACAAATACGAGGGGCATACCCCAAGAGGATGACTAATAACTCCATAAGAACCCGTGGGAAAACCCACAAAGTCATGAACAGCATAAGAGAGCACACGGCTCCCCACAAGCAAGAAGATGCCATAAATATCAAAGACACAACCGCATAAAGAGCACGCAGCTCACCACAAACCAAAGCCACAAACCGGCACAAAGAGCACGCAGGCTCCTTACAAACTAATCAGGAAGATGCCATATCACACAGAGTTGAGTCAAGATCTCATACTTAGTGCTAGACCCAAAATCTTAGCCCGAACTAGATCACAAATAGCTAAGACAATATCTCTGCGAGAGCTAGTGCTGACGAAACACGCGATTATTCCGTTCAAACCTAGGAAATAAACTGTGGCTGAAAGGACCAACCGAAGAAGGTGGCTGAAGTCACCTTTTCGTCAAAGATCAAGCTAGCCCATTGGAGCAGAGGGAGCCAGGAGAGAGTAGGCCATGTAGAGACGTCCTGGTAGTGCCCTCCCGCCAAACATAACAGAAAAGTCACAGCTGAAAAACAAATGGTCATAGGTCTCTGTAGCTGATCTGCACAAAACACACTGAGGACGTAATGACACCATGAGAGCTGAGCCGGTCCATGGTGTGAAGCCGACCAAGAGAAGAGCGAGCCAGAGAATGAAAGAGTGACGTGGAATATGCCCGGGAAACCACAGGAGATGATGAATCGAGTTCACATCTCGTTTGTCTCGCAACACATTCCAGGCTGAATCAATAGAGAACCGTCCAGATGGATGGCCCTTCCACACAATATGGTCAGGATGACTCGCTGAAGGTTGCACTGTAATAGAGTCCCAGATATGCTGAAGGTCTGAACTGCCCGAAGGAAAGTCCCACAAACCATCCCGAATAATGTCTGAAACCCGAGCATCCCATGGCAAACCAGTGGAAGTCAAGGTTCTAAAAGGGAGCAAGTCACACAGAGAACCCTGCGGAAGCCAGTGATCTCGCCATAACATGGTGTCCCTACCATCTCCAATACAAGTCACAATAAGACCCCGGCACCAAACCCTGCTAAGAAAAATCTTCCTCCAAGCCCATGAAGCCCCAGAAGTAACTCGGATATGCCAAAAGGACCGACCACGGAGGAGAACCAAACGGGCCCAAGAAGACCATATAGAAGATCTATCAATAAGTAGTCTCCAAACGTGTTTAAGAATAGCCGCCCTATTCCAATCTTGGATCCTCTTAATCTCCAGGCCGCCCTCCGTCAATAGATAGCAAACAGAAGACCATGCAACCTTAGCACCAGAAGGGGACAAAGAAGTACCCTTCCAAAGAAACGAGGCCAAAATACTCTCAATCCGTCTAACTGCAGCTGCCAGCAAAAGAAACATGGAGGACCAATAAACCTGTATGGAGAAAAGTATCGACTTTATCAACTGTAGTCGGCCTACATAGGTCAAAGATGCCTAATCCGAGAGAGAATTCGCTCCAACAGAGGCCTACAATCAGAATGTCAAAGGCGGGTAGAGATTAGAGAAACCCCTAGATATCTTACCAGTAACTGGCCCAATTGGAAACCCATGATAGACTGTGACCCAATCTGCTCCTCATCTGTAACTCCAAAAAGAAACAATTGGCTCTTCTCTGCATTAGTCACTAATCCAAAAACCTTAGCAAAATAACTCAAGGCCGATTTGATCAAGCTAACAGAGGAAGCATCTACTCTACAAAACACCATCAAATCATCCGCAAAACAAAAATGAGTAATAGCTGCCCGCCTACATCTCCAATGATAATGAAAACCAGGGCTATGAGAGGTTTCCCAAAAAATACCAGCTAACCCCTCCATAGCTAACACAAAAAGGTAAGGAGAAAGAAGGTCCCCCTGCCGAACACCTCGGGAGGACCTAAAAAAATCGTGAAGCTCTCCATTCAGGGCAACAGAGAAATACAGTGTATAGATACATGTCATGATCCACCTCACCATACGCTCAAGAAACCACACAGTACACAATCCCAAAACGATGAAATCCCAACTCACAGTATCAAAAGTTTTCTGAATATCAACTTTAAGGGCACATCGAGGTGAAGTACCCCCAAGATGATAATTTCGCAAAAGCTCCTGAGTCAGTAGAATATTATTAGAAATCCTTCGACCCGGGACAAAAGCTGACTGGGAAACCCCAATAATATCCAGAAGGACTACTTTAAACTAATTCAGAATCACCTTAGAAATGCACTTGTAAAGTACGTTACAACAAGATATCGGCCTAAAGTCCGTCATACGACTCAGGCTCTCCACCTTAGGAACCAAAGCAATCCTGCTGGCATTAACACATCTTGGCATTTCATTAGTAGCAAAAAAATGTCTCACTGTATCTCTGAAATCTGTACCAATAATATCCCATGCCCGCTTAAAAAACAAAGATGTGAATCCATCTGGGCCCGGGGCTTTATCATCCGGGATAGAGAATAAAGCAATCCTAATCTCATCATCAGTGATAGGAGCAGTCAATGGGGAAATCATATCAGGAGAAATGTGGCTAGAAAAATACCTGGAAGCCTCTGCAATCTGAGGTTGACTAGGGGCAGCAAGAAGATCCTGAAAAAAAACCCACTGCCAAAACCTGAAATGGCTTTTGGTTTTTCACCAAAGCAAGGTTTAAAAAGAAAAGGTCCTCAGTTGGTGGCTAAAATGAAACCCTTAATACAGTGGGGTTTTGTTGCTCATGGTTGTCAAACTCAATTACGGTTGGGAAAGTTTTTGCCTTCCATTTGCTAAAAGTACTTCCGAGTAAACGTGTGATTACTTTTTCTATATCAAACTATCATATTCTAATTGATGCTGCTACTTGCTATAGGGACTTTCCTATGTGCTGAAATGTGATTGCGGAGAGGAATACAAGGTGGAAGTGAATCTTTAATTTTAGAAAAGTATAATAGCAATGAAACTTAGACAACTCAAAAGGCTGAAGAAACAAATTCGTAGTTGACAAGTAATCAAATGCGAAACAAAACTAGGAATTGATCCTTAGAACTTATACTGCGAAGGGATTATATGATAAATGACTTTAGTTGTTAGCTCGGATCTAGTTCAATTGTTTTGAGTAGCATTTTACAATTATGGCATCTTTTGCTTATAGAGTATTTCCGAAATGTTATTTTAGATTGTTTTTAAGATTTTAATAAGGAAATTATGCCATGTATACAAATTTACATTCCACATTATTCTATATTTAGTATTTTGTTGTACTTGTACAATTGAAATATCTCAAAAGTTAAGATATATATTCTTGTATGTATAGTATTTATATCCGTGCTTTTGCATTAACGATGAGAATATAAACACTTAAAGGAAAATATAGTAAAGATCATAATCACTTGATCTCAAGAACCTTCAGAGCTGCAAAGATATTGTGGGCTTCATAATTTCCCTCCACATGGCAATGTTTGGGCTATCTTGTGGAACTGAATCTTCTGTTTTAGAACTCTCTTCACCATGAAGAAGTTTCTCACTGCTAAAGTCCATAGTGCCTCTTACAATTACAGTCTTTTGGAGGCCAGCCAGCAGTTTTTCATAGTCTGTGTCTCCTCTATCTCACACAAACACTACTGTTTTTGAAAGATCAATTCCCCACCTAATTGATAGATACCTGCACAGAACATGGTAGCAACACAAACGTATTAGAGATTTCAATTTTCACTTTACTACAACTGATTGATCTTGGTCTTATTTGATGATTCTGTACAATATTATGATATGCAATGAAAAGAAGTCAAACCTTAGAGCTTGTTTTCTTGATACAAATAGTGGTACCACGTTTAACCTTGATGCTGCATGTGTGTAGACAAGGTTGCATCGGAATCCTCTCATCTGCAGCCTTCGGCAAAGGTCATCTACTACTCTTCGAGTATGCCATTTGTATGTTAAATTCGTCCTTGGTTTTGTTACCAAAAATGCATCTGTCGAGGTATTACCTGCAATTTATATCAGTATTTTTGAACATTGTCATAAAAATCTTACATTGGCTCCTAGTTTTTTACTGCAAGACTAGCATCTGGAACTGCACGCATCCACGTTCTTTGCAATGTCATCAACCTGAGCTCCATGTTCTGCCCTTGCAAGCCTAATCACCATTGATCTCTCATTCTCACTAGGCCATTTGTATTCTATATGGGCTTCGTAGTCCAAATCAGCCACCGTATCTCTCCACAGGTAATATAGTTCACTTCCACTGTTGCATATTATAGCATCAAAATCTTCTATATTTACTGGGCAGCTTTTGATTGCTTCTTGTCTCCTGTAAACTCGAACTGGTTACCAATGTTAAGAATCGTACAGTAATACAACCAATTGCCCTGATACCATGTTAAGAATCTAAATCTGTTCTGATACTATGTTGAAAATCGGAGGAGTAAAACATAAAAATAAGGAACAACAATAACAACATAAAATAGGCACACGATATTTTACGTGGTTCGGCATAACTCGCCTACATCCAGAGATGAGAGAGTTTTTACCATAATAATATGAATACGATACAAGTGTTTCATCACACCATCAACCTAGTACCTTTACTTAGGCAGACATCTCGTTCCTATGGTGTTTAATACCCTTTGATAGTTACTCGATACACGTAGTACCCTTACATCAAAATCCCTTGTATCCTCACATTCTCTCTTTCTTTCCTTTCCTCTCTCATAACCTTGAATTGGTTCTAACTCACTTATTTATAGGTAAAATAAGACATTCTTATTCTACTAGGATTCATATTCCTATTCCTAATAGAACTCTTCTAATTTAAATTATTCTCCTATTTTAACTTAAATAAAGTCCTAAATCAATTCTTTTTTTCTAGTAAAACTCAAAGTAAAAGGAAAACAAATATTCTTCAATTACAAATTCCTAAACTAGAAATTTGCTTAAAACTTAAATTCCTTTTCTTCTTGTTTGCTTTTCTTCTTACTTGCCTTTCCTTCTTGATTGCCTTTTCTTCATGAATTACCAAAAAGTGTTCACATTCCAACACTCCTCCTTGAACCTTTTTGGTAATTCATCTTCTCAGCTTGTTCTTCATTCTCTTACTCCTCTTTTCTTCTACAACTTTAGCCTTCCACCCTTAGTGTTGGCTTTTTCTTCTTCAGCCTACCATCCTTAGTGTTGGCTTCTTCTCTCCAACCCATGTTAGAGTCTCTCCTTTTCTTCCTCAGGTTCATCTTCTCAAGAACCTCCTTCCTGCCCAATGTGAGAATTTTGGAGTTGACCACCCTACCTACCTTCTTCTGCTTCGGGCGCTCGACGTGACACTCTTTCCTACCCAAATTCGATGACACCTTTGTCATCATGGTCATCCTGTCGACCTCTCCCTTGAGGTGCTTGGCATGAGTCGGGACGAGGATAGTTTGGCTTTGATAGGCCCCAAGTTTCACCTCCACCTTTGGTTGGAGTCTCGATGGCTTTCTCTCGTCAATCCTATCGCTGACATTCTTGTAGACCATCACCCTGCAATTTTTGCTTCATCTTCCTTAGGCCTCTTCTCCCGTAGGTCCCTTAAGAAAATAAGCTCTGATACCATGTTAAAATTGGAGGAGTAAAACATAAAAATAAGAAACAACAATAACAACATAAAATAGGCACACGATATTTTACGTGGTTCGGCATAACTCGCCTACATCCACGAATGAGAGGGTTTTCACTATAATAATAAGAATACGATACAAATGTTTCATCACACCATCAACCTAGTACCTTTACTTAGGCAGACATCCTGTTCCTATAGTGTTTAATATCCTTTGATATTTACTCGATACACGTAGTACCCTTGCATCAAAATCTCTTGTATCCTCACATTTTCTCTTTCTTTACTTTCCTCTCTCATAACCTTGAATTGGTTCTAACTCACTTATTTATAGGTAAAATAAAACATTCTTATTCTACTAGGATTCATATTCCTATTCCTAATAGAACTCTTCTAATTTAAATTATTCTCCTATTTTAACTTAAATAAAGTCTTAAACCAATTCTTCTTTTCTAGTAAAACTCAAAGTAAAAGGAAAACAAAAAATAATAAAATTACAAATTCCTAAACTAGAAATTTGCCTAAAACTTAAATTCCTTTTCTTCTTGTTTGCCTTTTCTTCTTACTTGCCTTTCCTTCTTGATTGCCTTTTCTTCTTACTTGCCTTTCCTTCTTGATTGCCTTTTCTTCATCAATTAACAAAAAGTGTTCATATTCCAACAACCAATATGAAGCCTACTTTTGCCAAGCCTATACTTAATCCTGCTGCTTTCATCACATTCTGGATTGCTTTTTGTAACTTCTCTGTGATATTGCCGTTGCTGTCATAGCAATCGACATCTATTACAAATATCATCTGCCTTCTACTAGGAGTGTGAGTGACATTTGGCCCTGCCATTTAAGGAAGCCTTCTGGGTGTTGGTTTTAATGAGTTTTTTCTGTCGTGTTGCTGCATCAAGCTCCCCATTAAGCTTGAAGTCTCCTTCTATGGAGAACTTTAAAGAAAGATCTTCCACATCCTTTAGAGTCACTCATTGGTTCTTCAAGAACTTTCATGATCTCAAGACATGTGGTGGGGTGACGGTTCTTGCACTATTCTACATGTGAGAGGTAGTTACGATAGTGTTCTATCCATGAAAAGTGGTGGATATTCTTGAGTCTATTTTTTAGACAATCAGACCACATGTTTTTGTCAGCACTAGCTTTAGGAGGACATCTGCTATGGCTTTTTGATCATGCAGGTCAATTAGGAGACCATTGTTAAGCACTTGGTAAAACAGAGTCCTCTGTTACTATCAGTCTGAGTCATAAGGTGATACTATCATTAATTCATTAGGTGGCCAAAATTTCCTATCAAAGCTATTTCTGTCATAATTTCATAGTTTGGAGTCTTATACAATGAGGTATTTTTTTTTATTCTGCATAATTTTAGTCTAGGCATGCATTTCTTCCACCACAACTTTTTATGAAGGATGAGAAATTTGGAACCTTCACAATGTCCATAGGTCCCCCGTTCTCTATGGCAACAATAGGAAAACCATAGGCAGCTGCCTGCAAGATATAAGTGAAATATATCAAGATTTTTTTTGATATATTTAGGCTTAAATGTTTATAATGCTTCAGAATTTTTTCTCGTCTATCAAGTGCTCCTTTTATAAGATTCAGAATGTTACTAAGAATTGAAGGATTCAGTCAATACAACATTTTAGAATGGAACATAGAGATACCTCGATGAGTGTGAGACCGAACGGTTCCACAAGAGCTGGATTGATGAAATCTCCCTTCAAGAGACAAAGCCGTCATAGAAGTACTGTTAGCAAATTTATCATTGCAAGGAAGAGGAAAGAGTTAAAGTATGTCAACTTCCAGACATTAATCTAAGCTAATATGTTTTGAAAATATGGAGTTGCATAGATTGATTCGGCAATACAAACATAACGAGCCTAAAGTACGCTGTTGATGAGTGTTTTCTTATATATTTGATCATCATTTCTTAAGTACCAAAGGTAGTTGTAGGTGTCCTTTTGATGCAATGACTAGTAAAATTCTAACCAACCAGGCAACACGGATTTCGTGTTTTTGTAGAGCATTGGATAAAATGATGAACAATTAACCTTTGTTTTCGCAGCGAAACGATAAATTTCAAGAACTTCGGATTGCTTATGATGCTTTGGATAAGCCATATGATCGTACTAGTCGTACTTGTTGATGATCTTTAGAACAGTGGTAAGAACAGCTGAACTGCTATTAGACATCTCTTCAATATCATCTCTAGTTCCTTGTATTAGTGTCGGCAATATTAATCCCTCAGTAAATTAGCTTGAAGTTTACCAATTCTGTCAGAGCCCTATTTATATGATAAGTCATTGAAGTGAAACACAATTTTTACCATGTTGGCTAGCTCTTGGAGGGGCCGGCACTCCCCAGAAGCCTTGAGCAATGTGGTGACATTTGTCTTAGGATCAGGACGAGACAGTGCAAGTATAGTTGGCTTGTGAGGATTTGTGAAAAATCTCATTATCTGCAAAGGAAAATCATATTAAACAAATAAATGGTATTAAAACACATCTACGAATCGGAATCACTTCGATGCATCAAGTTTAGTAATGAAGATTCAAGTTTGAGAAGAGAGAATGATTGACCTTGGACCATATTAGAGGTAGATGCCTTCTGTTATTTCTATCAGAGGTAAGCAATGATTTGAGATTAGCATCACCTTCCAATGAATCTTGTGATCTTACATAGCTGAAGTCCATCCCTGGTGGTATAACCTGATGCAACAAAAGTGATCAGCAAAGGAATTACGAGCAAAGTGCGGATCAAGGTCATTCTCCATACATAAAAAAATTTAGGACATTCTTATGTTAGTTAAGTTGGAGGTTAAACATACCACCATCCTTGTCTGGTGCTAGTCACCACCATTTCAGTAGCATCCAGCCCCATCTCTTTAGCTTCAATCCTCTTCATTATCTTGTGTGTTGCATTTATGTCCTCATGCAGCCTCCCTCGCTCAAGCAATTGTTCAAACTTGTTATGCCCCAATGAGTGCCCTGTCAGCACCATTGGCATGTTCAAGGCGCTAGAGACGTGAGCTACCACCTTTCCTGGATCAGTGTAGTGGCCATGGATCACATGGGGCCATGTTGGCTTTCCTCCATTCACTTGTTCACCTAGAGCCCTTGCCATGTTAACAATGTGGTTTATTGCACCATCAAAAAATTCAGGTATGTGTTGCCAAAGTGACCCTTTTGCCATATACCTATAACACAAACATTAAAGCAATTCTTCCAAAAATATTCAAAGTAAAAGCTTGGATCAGGCCAAGATTATTACTTATTGCGAGCACCACAGGGGATGCGAATGATATAGGCTCCGCAACTGCCACTATCGTCAACAAGGCAAGACAACATCTCAATGGTAAGGCAATTTGCCTTGTCAAGAGATCCACACGATGATCTCCTTTAGTGTTGGCCAAGGCTCTTGCAAGTTCAACGGCATAGGAAAAATGTATCCAAGAATTAGACTAGAAATGTAGCATGACCTTGTACCAGCTCAGTCAGGTTACCGTGCCAGTACAATCTAAATGTTCAAAATTTTAAAAATATAAATAGACATTATGAAAATTAAAGAGATTAATGGTATTACGGTATTACCCAAAAATAATAAATAAAGAAAATGCGAAATTGTGAATAAATACTTGACCACCATTATTAGAATCTCTTCTAACCTTCATATTTTCTTCTCGTACCAACCCAAGCATACTACAAACAAAAAATTAAACATAATATAAATTTCTTAATAGTAATTCTCACCATAAGAAACTCTTTATTAATTCTCTCTATTTTAGGTTGTTGTACAACATAGAGGTAATGTTACTCTCATATGAAACTTTAGATTATGATTGGAAGGCATTCAATATGGCCCAGATGAATAGCAATGTTACTCGAACATATCCCCTTCTCCCAAATTAATGTTATATAAATATTGCTCATTTCTCTTTTAAGTTCAGCACTTAGAAACATTGAGCTTAGATGAGAAATGTGAACATATCTTATCAAGGCAATGTAGAGGTTCTTTTCCCAAAGTAATGTTATATAAATATTGCTCATTTCTCTTTCGCACTTGAGACATCTCTTTGCTGGCCTTTGTGTATCCTCCCAAGCAATCTACAAACATAAATATAATTTGTATGTATATATGATAATCTAATGTTCAATGTTGATAATAAAATGATAGATTTGCAACATTGAAAGATAAACTTATAACGTAGTGATATAATTTTGCAATGTGATTTATTGCCATATGCAAATTATGAATCGGCAAAGTTAGCATAGTATGTAATTTATTTATTTTGGGTTCAATTTATCAATCTGAATCTCAATATTTGGCTGATTGTGATCAAGATTCAAGAGTGAACCTTGTATCTATGGGTCGGTAAGTGGGGAAAGAAGCACTTGTTTATTTGAGCCCATTATTGAATGTGTACTCAGGAATCTTACTTATGGGCATAGTGTACTGAGCTAAAAATTGGTCTAGGTTTTGAGAAAATTTGTTAAAATTGGACTGGACATGCTGGTATCAAAACCCAAGCATGGTTAAGGTGCATGATGTTTTCCATGTTTCGATGCTGCGGAAGTATGTAAGCGATCCCTCCCATATACTGAGTATACAGGATGTTGACTTAAAAGAAAACCTTGAGTATGAGGAATGTCTAGTACAGATCTTAGACCAAAGGATTAAAGAGCTTCGAAATAAGAGTATTCCATTACTGAAGGTCCTTTGGAGGAATCACAAGGTAGAAGAGGCCACATGGGAGGTAGAGCAAGATATGCAAAATCGTTACCCGGAGTTGTTCGTGTGAATTTCAGGGACGAAATTCTTTTAAGCAGGGGAGAATTGTAACGCCCCACTTGAGGTACATAGCTAATTTATGTTGCATTGTTTGAATAATGTTTATTGTTTTGCTCTCAATTGAGTTTGTATGTTGTTATTTTTGGTTGGTTGGCCCTTGGTTGGAATTATGTGTTGGTTTGGTTGAGTGTTTACCCTGAATTTGGTGACGTCTTGCAGAATTTTGGAAGTGCAGACTTCGCCGCGACGAAGAAGGATTGTCGCCGCGGCGACGTAGCCCTTGTATTTCTTCGCTGGGGCGAAGAAAGAAGCTTCGCCGCAGCGAAGAGCCGGCTAAAAAATTGGGTGAAGTTTCTAGAGAATTTTCCATAGGGGCAAAGTGACCATTCTACCCCTAATTAGCAGGAAAAGTGGGGAGTGAAATGCAAGAAAATTTCATGGAGATGTGTTAGAGTTGGGGGTGTGAGTGCAAGGAATTAAAGGACAAAATTGGAATTTTCAAGATAGAGCAAGGGCAAAATGGGAATGCATGTGTAAATTATGAGCTAAAAGGGATTAAGCTGGGTAAACCCTTCATTCATTCTTCTTCCACCGCCATACCCTTTCACCATTTCTCTCAACTTTTCACTTAATCTTTTAAGGTTTTAAGAGGGCTTTTTGAGTAGTTTTGCTAGAGAATTAATCTAAAGCATCCTAAGGTAAGGATTCTTGCTTTAGATGTGAAATTTATCTATAGATGTGTTGAAGTCTTATAGTATGTTGTTTGAAGTTGTAGAGAAAAGACCATCTACCAAAGGAAAAGAGAAGTGCTAGTGGAATCACTCCACCACAAGATAAGTAAATCAAAGAAATATATGAGTAGAGATTTTCTTTATGCATGTATGTATTATGCTTGTTGAGAATTGAGATGAGATGAGTAGATAATTGATGATTGGTTGGATATATGTAAATGATGAAAAGTATTTTGATGTGTGAAGAGAAAGTGAAGTTGAGTTGAAGTTGGAGAGGTTTGTGTAAACCTTTTTGAGAGTGTTTTCCTTGACATGAATTATGGCTATATGAAGGAGTTTTCTCCCATTTTGGATAGTTAAAGAAAAGAGTAGAGTTACAGATAAAGTAGAGTTTTCGCATGCACATGAGTTGTTTGATGAAATGCTTAACAGAAGCATCAGTGAGAATAGAGAACCTTAATTATTGCAACATTGGCATTTCATGAGTGCATTAATGAGCATGAGCATAACAAATGCATTAGTTGTGCCTTTGAGAAGTAGCTTGAGAAAGAGTAGAGAATTTTGAGTATAAGCTACTTTAAAAGTAAAGAGATAGAGATAATGAGCACTAGAGCACAAAAAAAGAGTAGTGCTAAAGAAGAGAAAAGAGTAGATTGTACGATGGGAAACCCGTGAGTGAGGAGTAGAAGTCATGAAGAGTGGAACACTAGGGTCCAGTCGTGCCTCCTATAAGACAAGGTCGTGACAGTCACGAAGAGTGGAACAAGAGGTTTCGACCGTGCCTCCAGTAAGATGGGGCCGTGACATTCAAGAGAGAGAGAGAGAATATGTACTCACGTGGCCAAGGGTTTCGAATCCATGCATAACCGAGTCTGATCGACAGAGAATGAGTAAAAGTTACGAAGAGTGGGATAAGTTCCTGGTCGTGCCTCCTATAAGATGGGGCTATGACATCCGATGAGAGAGTAGTAGAAAAGAAATGTGAGAAGAGAAACAAACAGAAAAATGAAAGAGTAATGTAAGGAAAGAATTAAGAGAAAGAGTTATTGGGATAGGCGAGTAGAGGATTTACTTATTGAGCCTTTTTGTGCTCACCCCGTTGTTTTCTGTGTGTCTTACAGGATCTAGGTGAGGACGTGGTCGAATGGACTTCGGCAAGTGATGAGTAATAGCTACACTGTCCACCACATTTTTGATGACTTTTGTATAGCATATTGTACTTGGTATAAAGAATGTATATATTTAATAAAAGAAAAATTTAGGCCCAAATACTTTTGCTAATGTACATGGATTTTATTATATGTATTTCTATAAGTATTTTAGTATAAAGCAGTTGTTACACGAGGGACTGGTCGAGTTAAGGGAGGAGAATACGCGGCTTAAGCAGGAACTAGAGGCCGCTTGAGCAGACAGAGACTTGTCCATCGTTCAGACAAGCCAACATTTGTCTGAGAGGGATACTGCCCTTTGCACGGTGGACTTTCAGAAGGCCGAGCTGGACAAGCGCAGTGAGAAGGTAAAGGAGCTCCCGAGGACCATGGCCAGACTTACCAAGGAGGCTAGCAAGAAAGACCAGGCGCTGCAAACGACATCTGAGAGGGCCTTACGAACAGAGCGGGAAAGGGACGAGCTATGGGAGACTACTGAGAAGCAACGATGGGCACTTGAGGTCGAGCTCCAATATTAAGGGTAGGATTTGTCTTTGTATGCCACTCTTTGTATGCATCTTTGTAAGGCTAACATAAAGGTGTATTTAGAATTTATAATGTTGGTTTTAATAATTTTTAGGAAGACTGATAATGTGGATTTCAAATTCATTATTGAAATCTCAATTTTAATTTTGAATTCATAAATTTAATTTAAATTTCTATTTCTATTATTGTTCTTGTTCTATTTATTATTCAGATTCTAATTCTAATTCCAATTCCAATTCCTATTCCAATTCTTATTTTATTTTATATTCATATTTTAATTCTCATTCTTATTTCAATTTTAATTCCTTTTTCGATTCTCATTTTTATTCCAATTCCTACTCTTATGCAGATTTATATTCTCATTTTCATTGACATCACTGATCCTATTCCCATATCCCCTTTTTTCCTATTCTACTCTCCTTCCCAGATTTTATTCATATTCCAGTTTTTATTGTTGTTTCTATTTCTATTCCGATTTGTAATTGTATATCAGTTTCTATTTCTATTTTCATTTCTATTATTGTTCTTATTTTATTCCTATTTCCATTTTTATTTTTATTCTATCTTAGTCTCTATTCGTATTCCAAAACTTATTTTTATTCCGATATCTATTTCTCTTCCCTTTGTTATTTCTGTTCGAGTTTCCATTTCTACTCTCATTCCAGTTCCCTTCCTATACTTATTCCTGTTTCTATTGCTATTCTTAGTTCTTATTCTTATCCCAAATTCTATTTGTATTCGTATTCCAATTTCTATTGCTATTGCTATTTTTCAATTTCAATTTAAAAAAGCAACCGTTAGTAGTGTTCTTAATTATATTTTAACCTAAACACGTGATTTATACATTTTATGGGTCTTTGTTAAATCAAATTCAAAGGATTACTGTATTTTTGTTCAAAATCAAAACGGTAACAATCATTTCCATGAAATCATCTTAACAAATAATTNGAAGCATCCGGTATGCCTACTGTGCAATATAGTTGCCCAAATTATATTGCTTCCGTAGGGAACCCTTTTCGATAATTCATTTACCGATTAAATGAATCATTTGGACAATTCATATACATACTTTATTTTAAATGCATGATTGAGTAAAGGAAGCAATTTACATATATGAATTGAAGAACTCTTTCTTCTATTATTTATGATATATATATAGATACAAGACAAAATGCTCTGAAACCGACAATACGAATGGTTTCTAGGGCATACACTAATATACACTAACACGTGACATTCGATGAGAGAGTAGTAGAAAATAAATGTGAGAAGAGAAACAAACATAAAAATGAAAGAGTAATGTAAGAAAAGAATTAAGAGAAAGAGTTATGGGGATAGGCGACTAGAGGATTTACTTATTGAGCCTTTTTGTGCTCACCCTGTTATTTTCTGTGTATCTTATAGGATCTAGGTGAGGACGCGGTCGGATGGACGTCGGCAAGCGAGGAGTAATAGCTACACTGTCCACCACATTTTTTTATGACTTTTGTATAGCATACTGTACTTGGTATAAAGAATGTATATATATTTAATAAAAGAAAAATTTGGGCCCAACTACTTTTGCTAATGTACATGGATTTTATTATATGTATTTCTATAAGTATTTTAGTATAAAACAGTTGTTACACGAGGGACTGGTCGAGTTGAGGGAGGAGAATGTGTGGCTTAAGCAGGAACGAGAGGCCGCTTGAGCAGACAAAGACTCGTCCATCGTTCAGACAAGCCAGCATTTGTCTGAGAGGGATTTTGCATGTTGCACGGTAGACTTTCAGAAGGCCGACCTGGACAAGCACAGTGAGAAGGTAAATGAGCTCTGAAGGACCGTGGCCAGACTCACCAAGGAGGCTAGCGAGAAAGACCAGGCGCTGCAAACGACCTCTGAGAGGGCCTTACAAGCAGAGCGGGAAAGGGACGAGCTATGGGAGACTACTGAGAAGCAGCGATGGGCACTTGAGGCCGAGCTTCAATATTAAGGATAGGATTTATCTTTGTATGCCACTCTTTGTATGCATCTTTGTAAGGCTAGCATTTCTCATCATTTAAACATTTTTAGAATTAAGATTAGTAAAGATAACTATACTTNGTTCTCTGTGGCAACAATAGGAAGACCATAGGCAGGTACCTACAAGATACAAGTGGAATATATCAAGATTTTTTTTTTGATATATTTAGGCTTAAATGTTTATAATGCTTCAGAATTTTTTCTCGTCTATCAAGTGCTCCTTTTATAAGATTCAGAGTGTTACTAAGAATTGAAGGATTCAGTCAATACAACATTTTAGAATGGAACACAGAGATACCTCGATGAGTGTAAGACTGAACAGTTCCATAAGAGCTGGATTAATGAAATCTCCTTTCAAGAGACAAAGCCATCATAGAAGTACTGTTAGCAAATTTATCATTGCAAGGAAGAGGAAAGAGTTAAAGTATGTCAACTTCTAGACATTAATCTAAGCTAATATGTTCTGAAAATATGGAGTTGCATAGATTGATCCGGCAATACAAGCATAACAAGCCTAAAGTACGCCGTTGATGAGTGTTATATATTTGATCATCATTTCTTAAGTACCAAAAGTAGTCGTAGGTGTCCACTGCTATTAGACATCTCTTCAATGTCATCTTTGTTTCCTAGTATTAGTGTCGGCAATATTAATCCCTCAAAAAATTAGCTTGAAGTTTACCAATTCTGTCAAAGCCCTATTTATACGATAAGTCATTGAAGTGAAACACAATTTTTACCATGTTGGCTGGCTCTTGGAGGGGCCGGCACTCCCCAGAAGCCTTGAGCAATGTGTTGACATTTGTCTTAGGGTCAGGACGAGACAGTGCAAGTATAGTTGGCTTGTGAGGATTTGTGAAAAATCTCATTATCTGCAAAGGAAAATCATATTAAACAAATAGATGGTATTAAAACACATCTACGAATCGGAATCACTTCGATACATCAAGTTTAGTAATGAAGATTCAAGTTTGAGAAGAGAGAATGTTTGACCTTGGACCATATTGGAGGTAGATGCCTTCTGTTATTTCTATCAGAGGTAAGCAATAATTTGAGATTAGCATCACCTTCCAATGAATCTTGTGTTCTTACATAGTTGAAGTCCATCCCTGGTGGTATAACCTGATGCAACAAAAGTGATCAGTGCGGGAATTACGAGCAAAGTGCGGATCAAGGTCATTCTTCATACATTAAAAATTTCAGGACATTCTTATATTAGTTAAGTTTGAGGTTAAACATACCACCATCCTTGTCTGGTGCTAGTCACCACCATTTCAATAGCATCCAGCCTCATCTCTTCAGCGTCAATCCTCTTCATTATCTTGTGTGTTGCATTTATGTCCTCGAGCAGCCTCCCTCGCTCAAGCAATTGTTCGAACTTGTTCTGCCCCAATGAGTGCCCGGTCAGCACCATTGGCACGTTCAAGGTGCTAGAGACGTGAGCTACCACCTCTCTTGGATCGGTGTAATGGCCATGGATCACATGGGGCCATGTTGGCTTTCCTCCATTCACTTGTTCACCTAGAGCCCTTGCCATGTTAACAATGTGGTTTATTGCACCATCAACAAATTTAGGTATGTGTTGCCAAAGTGACACTTTTGATATATACCTGTAACACAAACATTAAAGCAATTCTTCCGAAAATATTCAAAGTAAAAGCTTGGATCAGGCCAAGATTATTACTTATTGCGAGCACCACAGGGGATGCGGATGATATAGGCTCCGCAACTGCCATTATCTTCGACGGGGCAAGACAACGTCTCAATGGTGAGGCAATTTGCCTTGTCAAGAGATCCACACGATGATCTCTTTTAGTGTTGGCCAAGGCTCTTGCAAGTTCAATGACATGGGAAAAATGTATCCAAGAATTAGACTAGAAATGTAGTGTGACCTTGTACCAGCTCAGTCAGGTTACCGTGCCAGTACAATCTAAATGTTCAAAATTTTAAAAATATAAATACACATTATGAAAATTAAAGAGATTAATGGTATTACAGTATTACCCAAAAATAATAAATAAAGAAAATGTGAAATTGTGAATTTATACCTGACCACCAGTATTAGAATCTCTTCTGAGCTTCATATTTTCTTCTCGCACCAACCCAAGCATACTACAAACAAAAAATTAAACATAATATAAATTTCTTAATAGTAATTCTCACCATAAGAAACTCTTTATTAATTCTCTCTATTTTAGGTTGTTGTACAACATAGAGGTAATGTTACTCTCATATGAAACTTTAGATTATGACTGGCAGGCATTCAATATGGCCCAGATGAAGAGTAATGTTACTCGAACATATCCCCTTCTCCCAAATTAATGTTATATAAATATTGCTCATTTCTCTTTTAAGTTCAGCACCTTAGAAACATTGAGCTTAGATGAGAAATGTGAACATATCTTATCAAGGCAATGTAGAGGTTCTTTTCCCAAAGTAATGTTATATAAATATTGCTCATTTCTCTTTCGCGCTCGAGACGTCTCTTTGCTAGCCTTTGTGTATCCTCCCAAGCAATCTACAAACATAAATATAATTTGTATGTATATATGATAATCCACTGTTCGATGTCGATAATAAAATGACAGATTTGCAACATTGAAAGATAAACTTATAACGTAGTGATATAATTTTGCAATGTGATTTATTGCCATATGCAAATTATGAATCGACATAGTTAGCATAGTATGTAATTTATTTATTTTGGGTTCAATTTATCAATCTGAATCTCAATGTTGGCTGATTGTGATCAAGATTCGAGAGTAAACCTTGTATCTATGGGTCGGTAAGTGGGTAAAGAAGTACTTGTTTATTTGAGCCCATATTGAATGTGTACTCAGGAATCTTATGTATGGACTTAGTGTACTGGGCTAAAAATTGGTCTAGGGTTTGAGAAAATTTGTTAAAATTGGGCATTCCTCATAATCTATAATATAATATAAAATAATTTAGCTGGAATTTTAATATATATATATTTTTTATACCTAAAAGTAAGGGTTTAAAGAAGTTGTTACTCCAATATTGTTTAATAGAACAAATATCATAACTAAATGGGTTTATAACAAAAATCCCCCCCAGGTATAATCAAATAGAAAAATCTCCTTTAGTTGTAATAATAACAAAAATCCATTTGGTTAAGTTTTTTGAGTTGAATGAATGGTAGAGTAGTAATTTCATAAATATTAATTAACTCCTCATGCTGTAAATCCCTCGCGAAATCCACTAACTAAAACCCATTTAATTATTAAAGTAATTTCATAATAACTCCTTTAAAAAAGGTTACTAGCTATTATTATGATTTAAGGTACCCTTTTCAACCAAATTCAAAACGATATTGGATGTCAATTAATTAAAAAAAAAAAAAAGATAGATAAATGTTGATGCTTGATTTTGACACAAACTAAACGCACGTGTGAAATGCTGAGTTTGCTCAGAAGACACACGTGAATGGGGGTACAGAAATGAGTAAAAGATGGAGAAATGATGTTTTAAAGTGGTTCGGATGCTTAAACAAATGATTCCTACGTTCACTGATATTGTATTAATATGAGGGGTTAGGTCGCGTTCAACGAGCTGACTTACAAGTGATTACAAGAGAGAGAGAGAGAAAGAAGAGTATATGTGATATTTTAGAGAGAAATTAGCTAATTTGGAGTAAAAATGAGCCAATCCCACAAACGAGAGAGGAGCTCTCTATTTATAGTGGGATGAATTGGGGTAATGATTACTGAATCTGGGAGTGGGTCAGGTTGTCATGAATATCCTTCCTTGTGTCTCGTTGTTCACCTGCTCAAGTGATTCACGTTATGTGTTTAGGGATCAGAGACGTGGAGCGCCTCTAGCCTCTCGTTTTCCTGGCACGCACCCATTGAACTAGCAGGAGCATGCTGCTCACGTTAGCATGCGACATGGTTGCGTCTGAATGATTGCAGAACCTACCTAAACTCTTCCCACTTGTGCTAACAAGGCGTCGCGTCAGCCCTACTTTTCCAGGCATAACAGAAGTCCCCTAGTTTTTAAGATTTGAGAAAACTACATAATTATGCCTCGATTTGATGCGTTTGAAGAGATGCTGGTCGATTCGACCTGGTTGTGAAAGGGGGCGAGAGAACATTTCTTTGTGGGTGACTTGGGATGATTTTTACCTTTTGGGTCAGCGACTTATCTTTAGGTACCCAGTGCCATAATAATGTTCCTGACCTGGACTGAATTTCATGACCTGATCACACTTAAACTTTTATTGAGGGTGAAGAGTCAGGTCACTCCGTGACTGATGCTTATCAAGGTCAAAACGTCATGTCGCCTCATTATTGTCATGAGATGAACTTGACTAACCATGTCGCTTCGCGATTGACGGGATGAGCTTGAAACGTCACGTCACTTCATGACTGACATAAGGTGAAGAGTGTTTTATGTAACGACTTCCTCAGATGTTATTCGTTGCATTTTTTTAGCTGGTGCAATGATGGAACACCTTTTGTTCTGACAGACGTGTCTTTTGCACAGTAAGTGCCAACCATGCGCATTAAATGCGAGCCATGTTTTAATGACATTCCTTATCAAAGCATTAAATGCGAATGTGGGTGCATTAAATGTGGTAGAGGGAAACGAGCCGTTGCTTGAGTGTTTCAATGGAAGGGAATGACGATCTGGTTTCTCGAGGCGTGATGGTAACTCTTCCTTGTTGATTCTCGACACATGGTCGCGATCAATGATCAAATGTGTTTTTCCTCCCAAACATCGTTTGACTTCGCAAAACCAAAGCGCCACTTCCCTCACTATAAAACCCCAAGCTCTCTTTAGGAAAAGTCACAATATTTTCATTTTCAGAGAGAGCGAGAAGCTTTTGTGAGCCTTGGTTCTTTGCCTTCTAGACTAGTGTTCGCTTGACATTCAGAGTAGAAGGATTAGTCTTCATATCTCAAGAGGTAGGGATGGTTCATTCCTGCCACTTTTGTTATTTTTTGTTCTCAATGGTTGTCATGCGATAACAGTCTGCCAAGAAATGATCGGAGATGAAATACTCTCCTTTGGGTCAGAGCCATGGTGGCTCTTAAATATTCTTTTAGGGTTTTACTAGGGTTCAAGGGAGGAAATATTTACTTTTTCCTCCACATCATCGTACGAAACAGTGTACGAAGACTGAGTGATTCTCTGTATGTTGCTTTTCTTTTCAGACCGTAGAAGAATGGATTCCCCTACGACCAGAGCTGAGGAAGGGGCCAGCTCGCCCCCGCAAGATGCCCCTACGGGTCCCCCTCAAGAGATTCTATCAGTAATTACTACCGAGGAGCTTCAAAGGGTGGTAGACCAATATGCTCTCAACGTGGAGGTCTTTCGAGATAGGACACACACAGCACGGAGTCCGCCATGAGGGATGGTTGCGATCTCTGAGAACATCTTCAAGAGTGGCAGGTTGATCCCTTTCCACCCTTTTGTCAGGTCGGTCCTTGATCATTTCGTGATCACACCATTGCAGCTCACGCGAATGCATACGTGATAGCCGTGGTCATGTACATCGCGTGTGGCAGAAAATGGATTGGGCAAGCTAACCGCGCTAGAGCTCGGTTGCTCGTACATTCTAAAAAAGAGCAAGGACAAGGATTCCTATTACCTTTCCAGGCAAACTACCATTGAAGCAGGAATACATAGTTACCCAAGCAACATAGAGGCATATGAGACGAAGTTATTTTTCTTTCGTCATGATGGCATTTGCCATTTTCAGGAGCTGAGTAGGTTTTGTCTTTCCTTTGAGTTTGCGAGCTTAATTTTTGTTCTTTGCTAACGAGCTCTTTGTTTCTTCGCAGTTAACAAAACGACCAGGTTAAAGCTCCTCAAGGATCTGGACAGGATCACTACCCTCGGCTTTCTACCGAAAAAGTGTCACAACGTGAGACTGCTCGTGACAATTGTAAATTTACGGAAGTACGGTTTCTTCAACTCTAAAGCGACCCTAGAGACCACATCGAGTAAACTTCGTAACCTTAGCTTATTTTCAGATTCTGCATGCAGCGAACTATTTGACTAACGATGTTCGCATGCAGTGACCATGCCTCCAAAGGTCCCCAAATCACTGCGACTGAGGCAATTTACCTTCCCCTGGTTAGGTGCCACTAGACCAGTCGGAGCGGCTCCCAATGGTCCCCTTGCTAGAGGGGTGTTGGCAGGTGCTCCTATCTAGCCTGCAGGCGCTCCTAACCTACGGTTGCTTGCCCGACGCAGAGAGCGACGACCTAGAGGCCCAAGAGAAGGAGGCAACTTCGTACCGAGGAGTCAGAGTCTGAAATGGAAGGCTTGGGTTTTCAGCCCGAGAGGTCGTAGCCCTACTAGTCGTTCTGCTCGGGAAGGCCACCTAGAGGTGTGACCGGTGTCTCCATTGCTCCTGGGGGTCCACAAATAAGATAAGAGACGGCTGCAGTCCTCAAGAGGAGGTTGGGCAAAGAGCCTGTGGGGGAGACTCTACATGCTAAGTGTACTGGCATACCCGTGCTAGACTCGATGGGCTAACTCCTAGACCATTTGCAGTTGGTAGTTCTAACTCTGTTGGAATGCGGGCTCGTGGAGGCGTTCGAGTAGTTCATGGCCTCTAACCCCATGGACCTGATGTCCATGTCTTTCCAGAACTTGAGCCAGGTAAACGAGCTGTCTTTGACAAGGACTTTTATATTTGTTTTTGTAGTAGAAACGGACTAACTTTATTCTCTTTGTTATGTAGGCCTTGCTTTCCTTGCGCATGTCCCTGTAAAAGGTACAGTTGGGGGCTGCCGAGGGACTGGTCGAGCTAAGGGAGGAGTATGTGTGGCTTAAGCAAGAACTGGAGGTCGCGCCAGCAAACAGAGACTCGTTTATCGTTCAGACAAGCCAGCATTTGTTTGAGAAGGATGCTGCCCATCGCACAGTGGACTTTCAGAAGGTCGAGCTGGACAAGCGCAGCGAGAAGGTAAAGGAGCTTCAGAAAACCATGACCAGACTCACCAAGGAGGCTAGTGATAAAGACCAGGCACTACAAACGACCTCTGAGAGGGCCTTACGAGGAGAGCGGGAAAGGGACGAGCTATGGGAGACTACCAAGAAGCAGCGATGGGCACTTGAGGCCAAGCTCCAATACACCCAAGGTCGTGTTACTTCGATTACTGCGGAGATGCAGCAGCAAGAGTCAGAGCTTGAAAGTAGGGCTACTGAATGGACGATCCAGTCCATCTACGCCTTTCAACCAAAGAAACCTGAGATGGACCTAACTGACCTCCCTGACTAGTACCGGGAAGCTCTTGCCGCCATGGCGTGGACTGAGAATGAGGAAGTGGCTCGGGGCCCTAACTAGAGTAGGAGCATCCGGAGTATGTCCCGAAGGAACCTGCACCCGAACAGGAGGTCGGTGACCAGCCTGGGGATGTTGAGGTCACCCCCTCGGGGCCTGGGGACGAGGATCAATGATCTGCTCTTGTTGTCTCTTTTGCTTGTTTATGTACTTTCCCTTTTATTACAAATAAATAAAGACATTGCTTTTTTTGATCTTTCATGAGTACTTATAACTTTCATACCCTGTATTACATATGAAATCGCATGCTAACTGTTTACAATTACATTGGAACAAGTCTATGCGAACAAAATTATACATGTAAAAATGATTGCAAAAGAACAGAAGTACACCTGTTATTTACATTTGCAAGGACTAAGAAAAGTAAAATCTTTACAAGGAAAAAATGAGTTCGGAATTACTGATAATATGGTCGAAGATGTTTAGCATTCCAAGCTCATGGTACTTCGGAACCATTTAGCCTTTTGAGATGATAAGTCTCCAGTCTTATCACTTTGGCGATGCGATATGGGCCTTCCCAGTTCAGCCCCAAAACTCCCACACTTTCTCAATCTCATCATGTTCAACAAGTAAAATCAATAAAAATCAGAATAACCACACAATCTGTGCAATAACATATGAAAGCAACAACAATCAATTGATTAATCCATGGAAATCTGAATTACATCAAAACCCTAACCCAAAATGGGTTAGTTCATAGTTAAATCAACACAAATAGAAAGAAAAACAATAAACACAACAATCAACATATTGTAACAAAGAGAAAATAATAAAGATCTCCCCTGGTTGAAGAATCCACAAGATTAAATCTCAAATCTTCTCACTTTCTCCACAAAAATGTCAAATCTACTCTAAAGAAAACGAAAACCAGGCGGCCTAGATGAACCTTCTCAAAGTGGCAAAGTTTTCCTTAAATAGTTCACCCAAAAACCTAAAACTTTCCTAAAATAAAACTGTGCATTCTGGAGAAAACAAAATTTTGCAGACTTTGCCGCGGCGAAGAAGGAATTTCGCCGCGGCGATGAACTAAAGCTAAATCTTGTGCTTGGCTTCTTTCGTTGCGGCAAACCTTCCTGGAAAATTTTGAATTTATAGAATTGCCCTCCACTTGCTTCTTTGCTTGAATCTTTGATCCTCGATGCTTTCCCATTGGAACAAGCTTCATAGTGCTTTAACTTTGCTTCAGAACTTTCCCAAATTCTGAGATTCACCGACTTCTGGGTCCAAAAACTCCAATTCACTCATTATTTGCTCAAATTATCCGTTTTGGTATGAAATAAAAAAATATATGGAATTAAGTAGCAATTCAGGCATAAACGAGCTAAGAAGTATCCAAAATCCAGCCAAAAAACCTAAATAAAATAGTATAATCCTTGGATTATCAAATACCCCCAAACTAAAGACATGCTTATCCCCGAGCATCAAGTACAAAACACGACAACAAGAAAAACGACTAACAAACAAAAACACAAAACAACAAAATTGAAAATGAAATAAGAACATTAGACTCAACTTCACAGAACAAGCTTCCTAGAATTTATACAAGTCTCAAAGGTTGTTGAAAAATTATTACTAGAAAATGTTCAACACTCCAAGAAGTTATAAGCTGCATTGACTATCTTTCTCTATTGGTCCACCGAGTAGGTGATCCCCACTTCAATCCACATTCCGAATTCCCGGACTATTTTATGCAGAAAAACAAAGTTTATCAAATGGCGACAGACTCCATAGGCCTAAATATTGAACTACTCTCCACTAATGAGGATTAGACATTACTAAAGATCAAAAGGTCTTTACAGGCTTGTAATGTTAGACTCGGTTAGTGGGCTTCAAAGAAAAGGAAAGGATAAACAAGACAAGAGAACTCGGTTTCCTTTATGCAGACACGAAGACTTAAATCAATTTCAACTTTCTTCCTCATCCACCAGTTAAGATGTCAATCATTTTATAACCCTCAAACATGTGCAATTCTCATTTTTGCTACTGCAATGCAGTTCTTGAAATAATATTTTTTTTTTTTTTTTGAAAGCAACCATAATCAATTTAAGGTTAATTACCTCTCTTATTCTTCTTGCCCTTTTCACAACCCCCAAACTATTCTTTTAGTACATTCACACAACTCTCCAAGCTCTTTGTGTTTGCATTAGGTTTAGAATTCTCTTAATGGTTACGGGCGTGTTTAGGGTGAAAGGTTTTGGACATTATTGGTTTCACAAGAAAAAAAAAGGCAACGATGGTTTCATAAGGCTCAAATGGGTCACTAGGGATAAAATTTATGGTCGGCTGGAAAGGCTCAAACATTCCAAAAAATTGCCTAAATCACTTCCTCAATAATGTCTATTCCTAGAATTTCGCCTCAAGCACTTCTCGACTAGATTCTAGAGTCCACCAACATTATCAAGACCTTACCTAACCACATAAAATGAATGTAAGCATGCCGAAATAATGAAAATGGTGGTTGAACCACTCAACAAACCTCAAGCGAAATTCAGTCAACCCAACAAAAACTTGAAGCAAAGATTAACATTTTTCAACAATAAAATCCCAACAATCCTATTCTCATCATAGACTTATGTAATTCATCATTGGCATAACACAACAAAACATGAAAATAACTAAACATCTAAACAAAAAATCAAAAATTTTCTCAAATTTTTCCTACCTCTAAACTGAAGATGACATTGTCCCTAATGTCACATCATGCACAAATTAGGAATGGAAAAACAAAATTTACAAAGGTACGAGATAGTTCCTTGATTAATCCGTGAAGTTGGAGTTTTGCTCAACAGCATGCACACCCGGTCCTTGGCTTTCTCATCACCATAATCTGTAAAAAAATTGAAATATTGTAATGTCTACTACGTTAGAAAATTTCACTAACTAATATGAAAATATTACAATCCTAATCTCGCCTTTACAACTACTAGGAAGTTAAAACAAAATTTAAACAATCTAAAACGAAAAGCAAATTAGCTTAATGTTCAAAATAAAAAAAGATGACAACTAAAATAAAGAAAAATAAACTACAAAACAGGTGCTCAGGTTTCATTCTTCGGCCTCCTCCTCTCCATCGGTGTCGTCATCTTCTGAGTCGGAGCCCATTCATTCCTCTGAATCGCAGTCTTCCCATTGGAAGTTCGAAGTATCAATGTCAAACTTGGTGCAGCAGCTCTATTGCAAATTATATATTATCATGGTCTGCTCTGCTAGCTAATCTTGATGTCGTTCCATCTGTTTCATCGTATCCATCATCTTCTGCAGCAACTCATTCATTGTGGCTGTTGAACTGGATGATGTGGCAGCTGCTGTGGTTCTTCGTCTTTTTGTTCTAGATCTGGGTCCTTCACTAGTTGGATGTTCAAGATGCTTGTGAAAGTAGTTGGTATCGAGGACTGGGGCAGGATGGATAAGTGGTTCATCATCAGCCGCCTTGACCCCTGCTCGAGTGCACAGCTCTGTAATGAGATGTGGGAAAGGGAAGCTCCCTTGACTTGGTTCTGTTGCATGCTGGATACTAGTCAGGATAATGTTTCCCACATCAATGCTCTTCCTTGTGGTAATAGAATAAAGCAACAATGCCTTCTCATAAGTCACTGTACTATAGTGCATCTTCGGCATCATCCTCGTACACACAAAGTACTGCCATAACCTAGCCATTGGTGTCAAATTAGTTCCCTTATTACTCTTCCTGCCCTTCTTCAAAATCTCCTAAGAGGTATCCGATTTTGCTATAAACTTAAGTATCATCTCATCCTTAAACTGTCTCTTCCTAAATTCCCCATACTCGTCATGGTCAATTTGAGGCAAGTTATAAAAATCATTGATGTCCTTCGCATCAAATGGCACATCGGTACCCCTCACAAACACATGACCAAGATCACAATCAGGGAGGGTGGCATAAAACTCTCTTACTATCGGCTCTATGGCCGCGTGTGCAGGTTCACTCATAAATAACCCCTAATTTCTCCCTCAACTCCACTCAACAGCATGGCTCGTGGTCAATCCGCGCTTGGCAACAAATCCCTTATCTTTCCTTTGGATTGCTCCTTCATATCGTTGCCGAGCTTTGTTATTAACAAATCGGTTGTCAACCTTTTTCCCTTTTCCTTTACCTCGGGACGGTGCTTTGAGCGACATTTTCCCCAAACTACAAATCTAACTCGATAATTCAATGCTAAGCACCCTATTATTAACCACAATCACTCCTGCAAAAGCACCAAAGTTTCAAAAAATTACACCTAGACCCCCAAACTACAAATCTTCTAAACTCCACAAAACACTCCCAAATTTGAAAACCCAACCTTCTCATCACCACACAATTCAATATCCACACCTCTTCAATAAAAATCAAAGCACAAATAACACTAAAAATCCACAACTCACTCAAACAATCAAAATCTCAGATTCAAAACTCTAATAATCGAAATTGATCAATTAAAAGTTTGGAGAACTCGAAATCTTACCAAACCCAAGATGTATTCACCACCAATTTAATCAGATTCGGCCTAGATCACAAAATCCCCAAATTCTTAAACCCAAGGGTTCCCAACAAATTTCTTCAAATTTTCATAGAGATCCTTGTTAAAATGAGTTGTTTTGCTGTTTGTGAAGGTTAAGGAGTGAGGAAAAGTGAGGGGAATTCACTGGAGAAACTCTGGATTGAAGATGGAAAAGTTAAGCTCTCGGATGTGTTTGAAGCTTTTCGCGAAAATGAAGAGTCACGGCTCACTATTTATAAAAAGCAGTTTTTGCCATGGTGAAGAACAATTTTCTCCGTGGCGAAGTTCTTCATTTAGTTAAAAATTCAACCCAGTCGATGCCGCAGTGAAGAAACATTCTTTGTTGCGGTGTAATTTTCCAAAGAGTACTTCGCCCCGGCGAATAAAGTGCTTCGTCACGGTGAAAGTTCCTTAGTTAAAATTCGCTTAACCCTTTCTGCCACGGCGAAGAAAATTGTGTCACTGTGGTGAAAAATTCCAGGGAGTACGTTGCCCCTGTGAAGAACAAATTTCATCGCGGTGAAGTCTAGCACTTTTTTGCTTCCGTTTTGTACAAAATGTGCTTCAGCATGGCGAAGAAAATATGTCGCTGCTGCGAAAACTGGAAAATTTTCCCTTTTTCGCCTTAGTTTGAAAATTCACCTGAAACACCCAGAACACACAAAATCAAAATCATTCTAAATCATAAGAAAACTAAACAAATTCAAATAACAAAACAAATGAAAAAACTTGGGTTGCTCCCAAGAAGCGCTTGTTTATAGTCGGAAGCTCGACTTTCTCAAGTCTTCATGTTGGGATGTCAAGTCAAATGGAGAATGACTTGCCCTATCAATGTATGGCTTCAATCCCTATCCATTGACCGTAAATGTGCCCTTTTCTTCATGTGACACCTCCACCACCTCGTACGGGTAAATTCTTGTAACTATGAAGGGTCTGGACCATCTAGACTCAAGTTTTCTAGAGAAGAGCCTAAGTCTAGAATTATACAACAATACTTTCTGACCCACTTCAAAGTTCTTCTTCCTGATATGCTTGTCATGCCACCTTTTTGTCTTTTCTTTGTAAATCTGAGCATTCTCATACGCTTCATGACGGAACTCATCGAGTTCATTCAAAGTCAGCATCCTTTCCTCTACAGCAGCTCGTAAGTCCATGTTTAGCTGCTTGACTGCCCAATACGCCTTATGCTCTAGTTCCATCGGCAAGTGACATACCTTCCCATAGACCATCCTAAATGGGGACATACCAATTGGAGTCTTAAATGCTGTGCAGTAGGCCCATAATACATCATCTGATTTCCATGACCAGTCCTTTCTAGATGCATTAACTATCTTCTCTAGAATTCCCTTAAGTTCTCTGTTCTATAGTTCCACTTGCCTGCTAGTCTGTGGATGGTATGGTGTCACTACTCTATGTTACACTCCATATTTTCCCAACAACGCATCTAATTGCCTATTGCAAAAATGTGATCCTCCATCACTGATGATTGCCCGTGGTACCCCAAATCTTGAGAAAATGTTCTTTCTCACAAAATTAACCACCACCCTGACATCATTCGACGGCAATGCAACTGCTTCCACCCATTTTGATACATAATCCACTGCTACCAAAATGTATATGTTCCCATAAGACTTTAGGAAAGGATCCATGAAGTCAATTCCCCATACATCAAACAGCTCAACAACTAGGATACTATTTAACGGCATCTCATCGCTCTTTGAAATATTTCCATTCCATTGATATTGATCAAATTCCTGAACCATCCGGAAGGCATCCTTGAAAAAGGGTTGGCCAATAAAATCTAGATTGAAGGACATTGGCCACTGTCCTAGTTCCTCCAAAATGACCACCCACTTCTCTCTCATGGCAATATCGTAGAATACTCTCCATCTCCTCTTCCAGTACACACCTACGTATCATCTGATCAACATAATGTTTATACAGAAATGGTTCTTCCCAGAAGTAGTACTTTAAGTCAGAGAAAAACTTCCTCTTTTGCTGAAAGGTCATGCCATTCGGAAGCACTCTCGATGACAAGTAGTTTGCAAAATCTGCATACCACGGTGCTTCTTCCACTCTCATCAATTTCTCATCAGGGAAAGTGTCTTTGATATGGGGTTCCTTTTCACTTCCCTGAATTGGTCTTTCAATCCTTGAGAAATGATCCACCACTACATTTTCTGACTCCTTTTTATATCGAATCTCCAGCTCAAACTCTTGTAGTAATAGGATCCATCTTATCAGCCTCTGTTTTGCTTCTTACTTTGCCAAAAGATGCTTGAGTGTCGAATGGTCCGTGTAGATTATCACCTTAGCACCTAGCAAATACGAACAAAATTTGTCATTGCAAAAACCACAGCTAATAGCTCTTTTTCAGTAGTGGTGTAATTTAACTATGCATCAGTGAGTGTCTTGCTAGCATATTGAATTACATGCAACACTATGTTCTTCCTCTATCCTAAAACTACTCTTAGTGCAAAATCACTAGCATCACACATCAATTCAAACGGTAGTCCCCAATCGAGAACTGCACTGATAGGTGCAAACATTAATAATTTTTTTAGAGTTTGAAAGACATGCATGCATTCATTGTCAAAATTAAAAGCAACATCTTTAATCAATAAATTGCAAAGGGGTTTAGAGATTTTAAAAAAATCCTTGATAAACTGTCTATAAAACCCCGCATGCCCCAAGAAACTCTGAATTGCCTTAACATTTGCAAGTGGTGGTAGCTTCTCGATCACTTCTGTTTTTCCTCGATCTACGTACTTTGATGCCATCCTTTGAGATTATGTGACCGAATACTATTCCTTCCTGTACCATGAAGTGGCAATTCTCCTAGTTGAGCACCAAGTTCATCTCCTGATATCGCTACAAAACAAATGAGAGATTAGATAAGAAATTGTCAAAAGATGAACCAAAAACAAAGAAGTCATCCATGAAGACTTCTATGAACCATTCCACCATGTCACCAAAGATAGACGACATGCATCCTTGAAATATGTTCGGTGCATTGCATAATCTAAAAGGCATCCTTCTGTAAGCAAAGGTGTCATAGGGACAAGTAAAAGTTGTCTTCTCTTGATCTTCAGGAGTAATGGCAATTTGATTATATCTTGAAAAACCATCCAGGAAACAATAGTAAGCATGCCCTGCCAATCTCTCCAACATTTGATCGATGAAAGGAAGTGGAAAATGATCCTTCCTTGTCGCTTCATTCAATTTTTGGTAGTCAATGCACACTCTCCAACCAATGACTATCCTAGTTGGTAGCAATTCATTGCTCTCATTTTTTATCATTATGATACCTCCTTTCTTCGGAACCACTTGCACCGAACTCACCCATGGACTGTTTGAAATCGGATAAATTATGCCCGCATCTAGAAGTTTCACCACCTCCTTTCTCACCACTTCCTTCATCGAAGGATTCAATCTTCACCACTTCCTTCATCGAAGGATTCAATCTCCATTGTGGTTGTACCCTAGGCTTGACATCATCTTCCATAAGTATCTTATGCATGCAAAAAGATGCAGAGATGCTTCTAATATCCGAAATAGTCTAACCAATTGTTGATCTATGTTCCCTTAAAACCCGAATCAACCATTCTTCTTCCAATTTGCTCAACCTTGCATTGATGATTATTGGGAAGGTTTGGATTCACCAAGATACACATACTTAAGGTGAGAAGGTAAAGGTTTCAATTCAAGTTTTGGAGGTTCTTCCTTTCTTTCCTATTCCTTCTCTTTCTCATCAAAATCAAATTCCTCAAATTCTAGATCTTGGCTCTCAACCATCGGCTAAAGTGCTTCCAACAATCTGGCACATTCATTCTTTGCTGGCTCACCTACCTCTATTGTTTTCAGTTTGGCAATACATGCTTCTAGAGGTAGTTACAGAGTGTTTTCTTCAATAGCCTCTGCTACTAGTTTATCTACCATGTCTACACTAAAGCACGAATCAAACTCAGATGGAAATTTCATAGCCTCAAAAACATTAAACGTTACTGTTTCATCTTGGACTCTTAATAGTAACTTTCCTTCTTGCACATCAATGAGAGCTCTTCCGGTGGCCAGAAATGGTCTTCCCAAAATGAGAGGCATTTCCTTATCCTCTTCCATGTCCAATACAACAAAGTCCGCCGGAAAGATAATCTTGTCCTCACCAACACATCTTCAATGATACCCTTCAGATGTTTGATGGATCTATCTGCAAGCTGTAACGACATGGTCGTTGGCTTCAATTCACCAATTCCTAATCTCTTGAAAACAGAAAAAAGCATTAGATTGATGCTTGCACCTAAATCACATAAAACTCTATCAAAATAATGTCTCCTATAATACAAGGGATAGTAAAACTCCCTGGATCTTTGAGTTTTGGCAGCAGCTTCTTCTGGAGAATGGCACTGCACTCCTCCGTGAGCATCATTGTTTCCTCATCTTCTAACTTCCTTTTGTTTGATAAGATCTCCTCGAGAAATTTTGCGTAGCTTGGCATCTGTTGCAATGCATCTGCAAAAGGAATGTTGATGTGCAGTTTTTTAAATATTTCAATGAATTTGGAAAACTACTTATCTTGATTCTTCTTTTTGAGTCTTTGAGGAAAAGGCACAAGAGGAGTGTGATGTGCTAACTCTGGTGGTATCTCAGGGAATGGCAATTTCTCTTTCTTTTGTCTTTGCCGCTCTTCCTGCTTTTGTTCATCTTCCCTAGAATTGGTTAGTTTCTCTTCAGAAACTATTTCTTCGTCAACTTCCTCATCGGACTCTTCTTTTTCCCTTGATGGCATTTCTTATTTCCCTGATTGTTCCACCTTTTCCAAGACTATCCCACTCCTCAGAATTATTGCATTTGCTTGCTCACGTGGGTTAGTCACTGTGTTGCTTGGTAGGGAACCCTGTGGTCTCTTATTTAGCTTATCAGCCAATTGACCCACCTGTACTTAAGTTTTGAATGGACGCCCATGGTTCCTAAATTTTGCCTGGTCTTGTTCATGCGCTTGTGGTCTCCTACATAAACTTCCCAAACATGTCCCCATTTTTGTCACTCTTTGCTCTCTTGGTTGATTGTTCAACCCCTGCTTGGTTCTTTGCATGCTCTTGGTTCCATTGTGGTTCTGCTGATTCTGTTGGTTCTGATTGCCCCAAACTGGTTTGGATGATTCCTCCAACCAGGATTATATGTGTTGGAGAATGGATTGTTCGGTTGCCTTTGATATCCTACAAGTAGTTTGTTAGGAAACGACGCGGTTGCTCAACGAAAACAAAATTTTTATCAACCAAGATCGTTCTTTAAAGCCCAAATCAAGGCACAAATTTTACAGTTTTATATATATCAGAATCTGTAGAAAAGTAAATCTAAAGTTTAGATTCTACCCACGTTGGAGGCTCCACCAATATTGTCTCTGAACGTGTTTGCTACCGATCCAATTGTAGGATCGAACCAAGAAGTCCACACAAAGACAACCACCAAGAACCAAGGAGGGATTTGCTAGATCCTCCTTGGCTTTAAGAATCAAGAAAAATCAAGAAAACGTTTTTGCAATGCGGGTCTTATTAACATAACACAATCTACAATGCCAGAGATATGTTTGGTTTTGATGCTATGTTTAGCTTTCTTGGTTTCAACATTGAGAATATCTTATATTTAAATCAAGAACATATAATCCATTATATAACCTTGCAATTCCAAATAGATACAATTCAAACTAAAGGACAACATCCATTAGATATCTCAAAATGATACCCCATATTATCCAAACGGATACTGAAATGATATTTCTAGAAATAGAAGGTACGTGATAACAGTTATGTAGTTCTAATAACAACCGTAGGCAAATAACAATAATGTCCCTACAGCCAATGCAGCCACATTGCTCCATTTCTAACTCATAGGTCCACATTTCCCTTGGCAAGCACTCTACTCTCCTTAGTCCCTACACATCATCGAATGTAAGTACCATATCCTTGTCAATGACCCAAGATGTTGACGGAGAGATATTATCTCATCATAAAATACCTGAAGTCGTAGCCTCTGACTTCTTCTTGCTTGCGAGGAAAGCCTTGCAGTGTTTCCTCCATTGGCTAGGCTTGCCACAAAAGAAGCAGACTACCTTTCCCTTCCCTATGCCACTCTCAGGCCCGAGAGCAACCTTCTTTGGGCTTGGTTTGGGCTTGGGCTTGGGCTTGGGCTTGGGCTTGGGCTTGGGCTTGTTGCCTTGCCGTTACCCTTTGCTTTACTGGCATAACCAAAAACAGGCTTGGCCTTTTCAATCCTGTTCTGCAATCCTCAGCATGTTCAGAAGTTCTGACAAGGTTTTCTCCATCGTGTTCATATTGAAATTCATTATGAACGGAGCATAGAGTCAGACAAGGATTGCAAAATTAAATCCATTTGTAATTATGCATCAAGCCAAATCCCAAGCTCAAGCCTCTCTATTGCTCGATCATCTTAAGCACATGAGGACCAACTTGGGCACCCTCAGTCAGACGACTCTCAACAGTGCTCTCATGTCAAGCATTTGTTTCAAATAGCTCCTTGAGGTGTAGAATAATGGAAAGAGCATCCATATTCTCATGCTGCTTTTGTGCATAGGTGTCATCGACGCTAACATCAAGCATTGAACGCTATTAAGCATCATCAAGGAACTTTTGATAAGTATCCTTAACTTCCTAAATTGACTCAGATCAGGCTCAGCCATGTATGGCTTTTCAAGGATATACATTTCTTTTCTGACTTGAGTATAATCCAAGATTCCGATACCGTTTGAGAAATTGGATCCATCCACCCTGTTTTCTTTTTCGATTATCGGTCGCAGGTTCATAATGCTCATTTGGTGAATCTGCAATTGCAGAAAAGATAAAGTTATTATAAAGTTCATTATTATCTAATATGGTCTTTTATTAAACGATGCTCCCACTATTTTACTCAAGCCAATAGCCCTCACTATTACTCAGGAAAGCCGTTGGCTTTCCTAATGGACCGAGATCCCATCCTGCCCATTTCAAACCTCGCTTTGGCGAACAAGCCAAAATGAGTTGATCAGGTAGGCCCAACACTTAATCCACACCATTAATAGCTCCTTCTATCAACCTCAAATGTGAAAAAGCCAACAAAGCCAATCACACAATTCAATGACCCCAACCATTGTCCTCAAGTGTGATTCTCGTATCTTAAGTGGACACTACATGTCACCACGTACACACAATATGTGTACTGTTCTACTATGCTATGATGCGTTTATCAACCTTCGCTTTGCGAACAAGCAAAACCGTCATTTTAAGTCGACCCATCACCATTAAGGAAAACTCCAATGTTTTCACCTCCCACTTGTAGAAGTGTACCCTTCGCTTTGGCGAACAAGGTTTCGACAAACAGTGGTTTGTTAAACCATGGTGATGAAGCTTACGTGCACTTAATATTTAGTTGAGGTTTGTTATTTAATGTCTCATCAGATTATTATCTTTGTTAGAATGACATTGTTTGGCATGTTATTCAACTTCACCCTTAGCATGCATTCTAACAACATATTAAAACGTGCCGGTACATGCCCACCTAAAACCGATCTCCTCGAGCCTAGGGAATCGGTGGGTCACCTAGGGTCCTGTAATAACATCTTGAGTCTCCAATTATGGTTGCCTCATCCTTTGCTCCGACTCCAAGTACATTACAAAAACATCATTCTAAATTTACAATAAATTAATATTAAACTAATTTACATCAACAATCAAAACCTCAATTTACATTCGAGGGAATAGATGAGAAAAGAATGTACATCAAAAGAGGAGAGAAGGCAGGACACGCAGGCCCTATTTAAAAATATTCACAACCATACATACCAAAATAATTTAAAACATTCACCCTTAGGTCTAGGCTCATGTACCGGCACCATGCAATATACAAACAGTACAAAGCAACATTTAAAAACAATCAATTTTTGAATCGTGTGGGTTATATATTAATTACCCTCTTAAATGTGCAAATGTACATTAGCTTACAGGTTATTAAAACTAGTTTGATCCCTTTGCAAAAAATACAGATTGAAAAGCTACAGACTTCGCTGCGGCGAGGTTCTATTGTATTTTTACTTCCCCACATGACTTCGTCGCGGCAAGACCTGAAATCAACAATGTCGACGTTCGCGTTTTTACAGTTTTTCATGTACAAACACGAATCCAATCAAATCAAACGCACACACGTTCAACCAGGATATAACCAACCAATATAACATCCATCAACACATTATTAACCAATTATCAATTGATTCATTCAATCAACGTAGATTTACAGATTTTTTCAGTTTTACAAAATCTAGGTTTTTCATGGCATATTCATCAAGGCAACAAGTTATCAACAAACACATGAATCACATATAAAACCGTAAAATCTAGTACCCTAGGCTCTGATACCACTGTTAGGAAAGACCCGTTGCTCAGCGGAAAACAAAAATTTATACAACCATAGATCATTCCTTAAAGCCCAAAATCAGGCACAAATTTTACAGTTTATGTATAATATCAAGAATCTGTAAAAAGTAAATCTAAAGTTTAGATTCATACCCACGTTGGAGGCTCCACCAATATTGTCTTTGAAAGTGTTTGCTACTGATCCAAGTGTAGGATCGAACCAAGAAGTCCCACACGAAGACAACCACCAAGAACCAAGGAGGGATTTGCTACATCCTCCTGGCTTTAAGAAATCGAGAAGAAAAAAATATTTGTTTTTCCAATCAAATAGTGAAAGTGCGTGGGAGAGTGTTTATAGGTTGTGTGTTTTCTTTTTTATTGAAAACGAACTATAAAATCCTTTTTTAATTTCACACCCATTTTTCTTTTATAGGCAACTAGTTGCCCTATTCCCAGATGAGGTGGGCTTGGGCTCCAACCCACACCCCATGTTGCCAAACACTCCAATTAGATATTAATTTATTTCATCATTATCTCAATTAAATCAATTAATTTAATTAACATTTAAAAATATGATTTAATTAAATATGTGAGAACACCCATTTAAACCGTAATTTCACTTATTTAATTTTTCTAACAAATTAAATAAAGCTACGCCTAGCAAATTTAATTGCACTGTGAAATTACCAAAATACCCTTTCGCCTAAAAAGACAACCTTCGTTCTTCTTGGCTCTTAAATTACTTCTATGTGTGTGACCATAGCTCTTATCATACGGCATATATAGTATCGCGATTAACACCAATTAATCGTCTCACTAATACATAGACCAAGATTGGCCCCTAGCAGGCATCATGCCACCATAGATTCGGATTCAGCAAAGTAGCTACCTTGTCAATAATATGGTTACCGTACAATTCGATCCTTTCACATCGTTTCTCTCGATGAGAGAAGGCATAGAAATATGTCAACCTGTTTACTCTCGATATTATTATTCATTTCTGACCAATGACCTATATTATAACGGATAAAGCAACACCTCAATCCCACTGTGGCCACATTTTAGTGTCATTGTCATATATTGAATTGCCCGTGAGATAACTTCTCCCACCGGGAGCGATGAATCCTCGTCAATCCACCATAGTCTTGATACACTCCTTGATGCAGCAATCACCACCGTATTGACACTCTGAAAGAACGGCTTAGGCTAGTGTCAACTAACCAATCGGTGCACAAGGCGCTCTGGTGATCTCAAGTCTAAGGATCCACTGCACCACCATTCGTTGAGGATTTGTTCCATAGACACTGGGTTACCATCATATGGATCCTCTGGTGGTTAGTCCAGTGAACTTGTGCGATAATATCCGCCTACAAAAGCACCCATGTTTGCAACCAGGTTGTCACCAAACAACCTTGACAAGTGAGATCAGTCACTGCCTTTCGACAGGGTCGTTCAACACTATGATAGCCTTACCGTATTATCTGTGCCCTTACTTTAGAATAATACTGGGGCTACGAACGTTTCTAGAATGGCCACCATATGTGCTCATAGGGTTCTCACTATCAAGATTTGAAACACTTGATACCCTCGTCACGGTTCTACCATTCTAAGGACATATATCAATACATATTGCAATCATAATGATTTACGCGATATAGAATAAAATGCCTTTTTATTGATTAATGAACATTATTATAAAGAGTCAATTCTACAATAATTGATTGGCTCTAGGGCATCTACCCTAACAGTAGTTTGAAATGAAGTTGGAGGAGATTGAATACTTTCTTTGGGAGTGTTCTTTTATGACAAAAATTATAGTTATGTGAGGGAGTTTCCTCCCATTTTGGATGGTTCAAGAGAGAGATAGAACTATAGATAAAGTAGAGTGTATGTATGCACACTAGATGTTTGATGAAATGCCATGAGTAGTAAACCTTATTCTTGTAACATTGCATGTTGGCATTTCATGAGTGTATTAGTGGAGAAGATTAATTGTGCATTGAGAAGTGACTTGAGAAAGAGTAGAGAACTTTGTGGATGAACTACTCTAAGAGTAGAGAGAATGAAAAAAAAAAAAAAAAGGGTTGGTGCTTTGTGATCTCCACCCGGTAGTTACTCAAAATGGGTTGGTGCTTTGTGATCTCCACCCATAAGTTACGAAAACGGGTTGGTGCTTTGTGATCTCCACCCGAACATCACGAAGAGTGGGTTGGTGCTGTGTGAACTCCACCCGGCTGTGCCTCCGGTAAGATGAGGCCGTGACATATAGCAGAAGTTAAGTAAGCGAGAGCTGTGTGAAAGAGAAAATAGTAAATGAGATGAGAAAAGTGTAAGGAAAGAATTAGAGAAAGTTGTAGGGACAGTCGAGTAGAGGATTTACTTAATGAGCATTATTTTGTGCTCACCCCGTTGTTTTCTTTGTGGTTGCAGGATCTAGGTGAGAACGTGGTCGGATGGGCGTCGGCACGCGAAGAGAAATGGTTACACTGTCCATCTTGTTTTTGATAATTTTTGTACATAATCCAAACGTTGTATAAAGAACGTATATGTTTAATAAAAGAAAATTTGGGGCCCAACACTTTTTACTATCTTATATGTATTTTCATTATGTATATTTTATGAGTACTTGATTAGAAAGCAATCATTACACAAAATCACTAGCATCACACATCAATTCAAACGGCAGTACCCAATCGGGAACTGCACTGATAGGTGCAAACATTAATAATTTTTTTAGAGTTTGAAAGAAATGCATGCATTCATCGTCAAAATTAAAAGCAACATCTTTAATCAGTAAATTGCAAAGGGGTTTAGAGATTTTAGAAAAATCCTTGATAAACTGTCTATAAAACCCCACATGCCCCAAGAAACTCCGAACTGCCTTAATATTTGCAGGTGGTGGCAGCTTCTCGATCACTTCTGTTTTTTGTCGATCCACTTTGATGCCATCCTTTGAGATTATGTGACTTAATACTATTCCTTCCTATACCATGAAGTGGTATTTCTCCCAGTTGAGCACCAAGTTCATCTCCTGACATCGCTGCAAAACAAATGAGAGATTAGATAAGCAATTGTCAAAAGGTGAACCAAAAACAGAGAAGTAATCCATGAAGACTTCTATGAACCGTTCCACCATGTCACTAAATATAGACAGCATGCATCTCTGAAATACGGTTGGTGCATTGCATAATCTAAAAGGCATCCTTCTGTAAGCAAAGGTGTCATAGGGACAAGTGAAAGTTGTCTTCTCTTGATCTTCAGGAGCAATGGCAATTTGATTATATCCTAAAAAACCATCCAGGAAACAATAGTAAGCATGCCCTGCCAATCTCTCCAACATTTGATCAACGAAAGGAAGTGGAAAATGATCCTTCCTTGTCGCTTCATTCAATTTTCAGTAGTCAATGCACACTCTCCAACCAATGACTGTCCTAGTTGGTATCAGTTCATTGCTCTCATTTTTTATCATTGTGATACCTCCTTTCTTCTGAACCACTTGCACCGGCCTCACCCATGGACTATTTGAAATAGGATAAATTATGCCTGCATCTAGAAGTTTCACCACCTCCTTTCTCACCACTTCCTTCATCGAAGGATTCAATCTCCGTTGTGGTTGTACCCTAGGCTTGACATCATCTTCCATAAGTATCTTATGCATGCAAAAAGATGGAGAGAAGCTTCTAATATCCGAAATAATCCAACCAATTGCTGATCTATGTTCCCTTAACACCCGAATCAACCGCTCTTCTTCCAATTTGCTCAACCTTGCATTGATGATTATTGGAAAGGTTTTGGATTCACCAAGATACACATACTTAAGGTGAGAAGGTAAAGGTTTCAATTCAAGTTTTGGAGGTTCTTCCTTTCTTTCCTTTTCCTTCTCTTTCTTAAAATCAAATTCCTCAAATTCAAGATCTTGGCTATCAACCATTGGTAAAGTGCTTCCAACAATTTGGCACATTCATTCTTTGTCGGGTCACCTACCTCTATTATTTTCAATTTGGCAATACATGCTTCTAGAGGTAGTTACGGAGTGTTTTCTTCAATAGCCTCTGCTGTTAGTTTATCTACCATGTCTACACTAAAGCACGAATCCGACTCAGATGGAAATTTCATAGCCTCAAAAACATTAAATGTTATTGTTTCATCTTGGACTCTTAACAGTAACTTTCCTTCTTCCACATCGATGAGAGCTCTTCCAGTGGCCAGAAATGGTCTTCCCAAAATAAGAGGCATTTTCATATCCTCTTCCATGTCCAATACAACAAAGTCTGCCGGAAAGATAATCTTGTCCATCTTCACCAACACATCTTCAACGATACCCCTCAGATGTTTGATGGATCTATCTGCAAGCTGTAACGACATGGTCGTTGGCTTCACTTCACCAATTCCTAATCTCTTGAAAATAGAAAAAGGCATTAGATTGATGCTTGCACCTAAATCACATAAAACTCTATCAAAATAATGTCTCCTATAATACAAGGGATAGTAAAACTCACTGGATCTTTGAGTTTTGGCAGCAGCTTCTTCTGGAGAATGGCGCTGCACTCCTCCTTGAGTATCACTGTTTCCTCATCTTCTAACTTCCTTTTGTTTGATAAAATCTCTCTGAGAAATTTAGCGTAGCTTGGCATCTGTTGCAATGCATCTGCAAAAGGAATGTTAATGTGCAGTTTTTTAAATATTTCAATGAATTTGGAAAACTACTTATCTTGATTCTTCTTTTTAGGTCTTTGAGGAAAACGCACAAGAGGAGTGTGATGTGCTAACTTTAGTGGTATCTCGGGGAATTGTAATAGCCGCTTTCTACTCAAATATTCATAAAACAAGTACATCATAAAATACATATAAAATAGCATAAAAAGGTTAGGCCCAAATTTTTCTTTTATTAAACATATACATTCTTATACAAAAAGTTGTACCATGTACAAAGGATCAAAACAAGGTGGACAGTGTAGCCATTTCCCTTCGCTTTCCGACGCCCATCCGACTGTGTCCTCACCTAGATCCTGCAAAAACATGGAAAACAATGGGGTGAGCACAACTAATGCTCAGTAAGCAAATCCTCTACTCAACTATCCCCGTAACTCTCTTTCTCTCTCTAATTCTTTCCTTACAATTCTCGTTTACTCTCTCTTTCTTATACTTCTCTCTATTTTCTCTTTCTCATAACTCTTTTCTACTAACTCTCTTTTGTAAGTCACGGCCTCATCTTACCGGAGGCATGGTCGGGACTCGCTCCTGCTTTACGTGACTTCTACTCATTCTAGCTGATCGGACTTGGTTATGCATGGATTCTGAACCCTTGGCCGTGTGAGTGTATAATCTCTCTCTTTCTCGGGTACTCTCGGGTATAGCCCTCATCCGCATGTACTCTCATGGGCTACACCACTTCTCTCTCTCATACTCATGCCGCTCTCTCAATGCGGCGTACATGCGGGACTACTCTACCCATTACTCACGGGTTCCCCATCGCACAACCTACTCTATTCTCTTTTCTCTCTTTTATTCTCTGGTGCTCAATCTCTCTTTCTCTTTACTATTAGAGTTGCTTATTCTCAACATTCTCTACTCTTTCTTAAACTACTACTCATAGTGTAGCTTATACTCAAAAGTCTCTACTCTATCTCAAGCTATTACTCAAGGCACAACTTATGCACATGGGTGAGTTAGCTCATTAATGCAATTAGGAAATGCCAATATGCAATATTGCAAGGATTAAGGTTGACTATTCTTACTCATACCTCTCTTAGGCATTTCATCAAACAACTCATATGCATACAAAAACTCTACTATAATTACTACTCTACTTCATTCTCTAGCCATCCAAAATGGAAGAAAACTCCCTCATATAACCATAATCCTTGTCAAAGAAAGCACTTCCAAATAGGTTTACACAACATCTCTCAACTTCATCTCAAGTTCCATCTCTCAATTCGCATCCAAACACTTCTCATACATGAAATGTATCCAACAATCACAAAATAGCTACTCATCTCAACTCACTTTCTTAACAAGCATACTACATACTTATACATGCATACATCTCTACTCAATCTCTACTCAAAAGCTTATTTAAATCTCAACTTGGTTGGATTTACTTACCTTGTGAAAAAGTGACTTCTCTACCACTTTTCCTTCCACTTGTTGTATTGTCTTCTCTCTTCAACTTAAAACAACAACAAGAACAATAATAACAATATAAGACTTCAATATAACCATAAGCAAAACTCACATCTAAAGCAAGAATGTAACACCCCACTTGAGATACGTAGCCATTGTTTATGGTATGGCCTAAAGGGTTACTGAATTGCCCCTAAATGAGTTTGTATATTGTTCATGTTGTTTGGTTGGCCCTTGGTTGAGTTTATGTTTTGGGTTGGTTGAGTGTTTACCCTAGAATTGATCAAGACTTAGCGTATTTTAAAGTTGCAGTCTTCGTTGGGGCGAAGAATAGTCTTCGCCGCGGCGATGTTTGCTCTGTGTTTGGCGGTGTCGGTTCTGGAATGTTTTGCCGGGGCAACAGGAAGTTCTTCGCCGCGATGACGAGATGGCAGAAAAGTTTCTTGAGGTTTCTAGAGAATTCTCCATAGGGGTAAAATGACCATTCTACCCCTAATTAGCAGGAAAAGTGGAGAGTAAAATGCAAGGAAATTTCATGGAGAATAGTGTAAAATGGGGGTGAGTTTGTAAAGAATTAAAGGATAAAGGTGGAAAATTCAAGAAAGAGTAAGGGCAAAATGGGAAAGAGTGTATATTATATGAGCTAATAAGGGTTGAGTTCTCTAAACCCATTCATTTCACCCATTTCCGCCGCCTCTTCATCTCCCATTTTCTCTTAATTCTTCACTCAATCTTCCAAGGGATTTTTGAGAGTTTTGAGTTGGGATTTGACAAAGATTTGATTCTAAGCAAGAAGAGGTAAGAATCTCTACTCTAGATATGAGTTTTACTTATGTAAGTGTTAAGTTCTTACTAAGTTTATGCTTAGGAAATGAGGGAAAGCTAAGGTCCAACAAGAGTAGAGAGTTTTAGTGGAGACTACTCAAGTATGAGGTAAGTAAATCCAACTAAATTGAGATTTAAGAATTTATTTGAGTAGAAATTGTGTATGTATATGTATGTATTATGCTTGCTGAGAAATTGAGATGTTATGAGTATGTATCTTTGTTGATATGAATTTAATTGAGTTATGAGAAGTGTTGTGATTGTATGATGATGAGTTGAGTTTGATTAAAGTTGGAGGGAATTTTGAGCAAACCCTATGGAAGTGTTTTTCCTTGACAGGAAATTAGAGTGTATGAGGGAGTTTTCCTCCCATTTTGGATGATTAAAGAGAAGAGTAGAGTTATAGATAAGTAGAGCTTTGGTATGCACATGAGTTGTTTGATGAAATGCCTAAGTGAAATCTGCCCTGTCACAGCCGTAACTTTCTAAGTGATTTTTGGGCATTTTACGGATTGAACTGGGCTGAGACCAAAACATAGAAGTTATAGCCCTGTCTCTAGGCTTTAAATCGAGACCAAGACCGTAGAATCCGAGGTGTATAACACAAGTTATGGCCTTTTTAGTGTGACCTGTGCAGAATGACTGTTTTGAGGAAATTTTGTATTTGGCATTTCATAAGTGCATTAGTGAGCATGAGCTATCCATACGCATTTTTATGCACTTAAGAAGTAGCTTGAGACATAGTAGAGAATTTGAGTATAAGTTACTTTAAGGGTAAAGAGAAAGAGAGATTAAGCATTAGAGAATAAAGAGAAAAGAGTATAGAGTAGGTTGTGCGATGGGGAACCCATGAGTAATGGGTAGAGTATTCCCGCATGTACGCCGCATTGAGAGAGCGGCATGAGTATGAGAAAGAGAAGTGGTGTAGCCCGTGAGAGTGCATGCGGATGAGGGCTATACCCGAGTACCCGAGAGAGAGATTATATACTCACATGGCCAAGGGTTCCGAATCCATGCATAACTGAGTCTGATCGGCTAGAATGAGGAGAAGTCACGTAGAGCGGGAGCGAGTCCCGGCCGTGCCTCCGGTAAGATGAGGCCGTGACTACTAAAGAGAGTTAACAGAAAAGAATTATGAGAAAGAGAAACGGAAATGAGAATGAGATAATAGAGAGAATTAAAGAATGAGAAAGCTTGAGAAAGCTTAAGAAAGAATGAGATAGAATGAGAAAGTTTGAGCTAGTAAGAATAGAGAGTAGAAGAAAGAAACATGCAATTCTTTTGCATTAGTTGCATATACATCTCATACATGCATGCACCATGATTTCTTCCATGGTTAGTGAGAGTATGACGAGAATAAGAGAGAGAACCATGATTTTTCCTTCATGGTAAGTATGATGAGAACAAGAGAGAACCATGATTTTCCTTCATGGTGAGTAAGAATAACAGAAGAAGAAGAATAAAAAGAAAGAAAGAATAAAAAGAGCAGAACAGAGTTAAAGGAGAATAAAAGTATTAAAAAGAAAGAGAAAAATAGTGAGAATTAGAAATAGAAGAACGGTAGAGTAAGGAAAGAACCAAAGAGCGAGTTGCGGGGACAGGTAGTAGAGGATTTACTTACTGAGCATTGTTGTGCTCACCCCATTGTTCTTCTCTGTTTTGCAGGAAATAGGAGTAGCGGTCGGATGGACATCGAGGAGCGAAGAGTATTGGCACCACTGTCCACCAACTATGATATTTTGTATTAAGTAGAAAGTTTTTAAATACATAGTTTTTTGTATTTGTAAAGAATTATATTTTATGAGTAAAGAAAATTTTGAGCCCACTATCTTCCATACGCTATGTATATCTATAATTTGCATAGTATGCATTATAAGAATAGTATTAGAGAGCAAGTGTCACAAAGAATCCTTACCTTAAGATGCTTTAGATGAAATCTCTACTAAAATTACCCAAAAGCTCTCTTAAACTCCTTAGAAATCTTGGGAAAATTGAAAGGAAAAATTTTGAGAATTTTGAGAATGGGTATGGCGATGGAACTGAATGAAATGAGGGGTTTATGTCACTTAACCCTTTTTAGCTCATATAATAACCTTCCTTTCCCATTTTGCCCTTGTTCTTTCTTGGAAATTCCATTGATATCCTTTGATTCATTATATTCGCACCCCCACACTAACCTATTCTCCATGAAATTTCCTTACATTTTACTCCCCACTTTTCCTGCTAATTAGGGGTAGAATGGTCATTGTGCCTCAAAAGAAAGAATTCTCTAGAAACTCAAGAAAACTTTTCTGTCGTCCCGTCATCGCGACGAAGCAATTCAGTCGCCCTGGCGAAAATTGACAGAACCGAAACCGAAATCACCAAGTCAACGTCGCCGTGGCGAAGACTATTCTTCGCCCCGGCGAAGTCTGCAATTCTAAGATTCCTCAAAACTCAACCAATTCAACATACAACTCAATTGAAGCTGACTCAATGAACATTTAAGCAATACAGCAAATCTGAAATACGTACCTCAAGTGGGGCATTACAGGAATGGCAATTTCTCTTTCTTTTGTCTTTGCCGCTCTTCCCGCTTTTGTTCATCTTCCCTAGAACTGGTTAGTTTCTCTTCAGAAACTATTTCTTCGTCAACTTCCTCATCGGACTCTTCCTTTTCCCTTAATGGCCTTTCTTCTTTCCCTGATTGTTCCACCTTTTCCAAGGCTATCCCACTCCTCAAAATTATTGTATTTGCTTGCTCACATAGGTTAGTCACTGTGTTGCTTGGTAGGGAACCCTGTGGTCTCTCATTTAGCTTATCAGCCAATTGACCCACCTGTACTTTCAAGTTTTGAATGGACGCCCCTTGGTTTCTAAAATTCGTCCTAGTCTCGTTCATGCAACTTGTGGTCTCCTGCATAAACTTCGCAAACATGTCCTCCAGTTTTGTCACTCTTTGCTTTTTTGGTTGATTGTTCACCCCTGCTTGGTTCTTTAGCAATGTTCTTTGGTTCCATTAATTGTTCTACTGATTCTGTTGATTCTGATTGCCCCAAGACTGGTTTGGATGATTCCTCCAACCAGGATTATATGTGTTGGAGAATGGATTATTCGGTTGCCTTTGATTTCCTGCCAAGTAGTTAACCAGTTCTGATGATGAAGACGCTAAAGCAAACGTGTTCTCCACTTGACATTCATTGCTTACATGACTACCTACACAAAAATCACAAGTTAGTTGAGGTGCTTGAATAGAGTTTACCTGCATATTTCCCAACTGTTTCTGAAGTGCTGTGAGTTGGGCTGAAATGGTCGTGTATGCATCAACTTCATGAAGACCCATAGATTTCTTTGGTTGCATCCTCTCATTAGGTCTTTGATAGTTGTTGCTTGCCAATACTTCAAGTAACTCATAGGCCTCTTCAGGTGTCTTATTTTGCTAAGCTCCTCCTAATGCTGCATGCACCATAGTTTGCACATTAACCATCAATCCGTTATAAAATGTTTAGACTTGCATCCAAACTGGCAACCCATGGTGAGGACACCTCCTCAGTAATTCCTTGTATCTTTCTCAAGCCTTATATAATGATTCAGACTCTTCCTGTAGAAACGATGTGATATCATTTTCATCTTCGCTGATTTTGTTGGAGGAAAGAATTTGGTCAGGAACTTTTGTACTAATTCGTTGCATGTTGTGATCGTTCCAGATTGTAGTGCCATTAACCATCCCTTAGCTTTATCCCTCAATGAAAACGAGAATAGTGTTAAACTGATGGAATCATCTGACACTCTGTTTGACTTGAAGGTGTTGCAAATCTCTAAAAAGTTTGCAATGTGCTGATTTGGATCTTCCTTCAAGTTTCCCTTAAACTGTATCGACTGTTGGATCATTTGGATGATTGCTGGCTTTATTTTGAAAGTGTTGGCTTGTACTGCTGGTCTAGTAATGCTCGAACCACTGCCATCAGCTGTGGGAACTGAGAATTCCCTTAATGTTCTATTTTCTGCCATTTCAACAACTGTGCCTCTGGTTCAACTGTAGCTTCTTGTACTCTTCTCTCTGTTAAGTCTTCTAGCGGTTCTTTCAATCTCTGGATCAATAGGAACAATTGGCTAAACTACATAGAAAAAGAGAAAAAAAAATTGAGATCACAACCAACAAAAAAGAACAAGAAAAATTAAACTAACAAACAATTAGAACAAAAAAAAAAAAAAAAAGCTCCAATCTAGCTAACACAAGAAAAACTCAATGTTAACACAAAAATCAATCCCTAGCAATGGCGCCAAAAACTTGATGTGTTGTTACTACAACATGCAAAAATAGCAAGTGTACTAGTCGCACAAAGTAATAAAGTGATGAGTGATATTGTTCCCACGAGGATTGGTTGCTAATCACTGATTTTCTTAATTGTTTCCAAGTTGGAGAAACTGAAATTGTTTGGATTTGTGGGAGAGATTAACACTAGACTAAAAACAAAATTTACTAAATATTAAAAACTAAATAATGAAAGCAAGATTAAAAATCAAGAGTAATATCAATTTAAACAAACGGTTAGGGTTTTGACTTCATTCAGACTCTATGGATTAAGTCTACGGATTATGCTACTTCCACCCTAACCTGCAATGAGGAGTAGTAAAAATGGTTCTGTCGGAACCATGGAGACTAACACAATCAATTTTATCGATAAAGAAATTTATCGATCTTACATAGTTGAGAAAATCTTACTGGCTATCTGAGATAAGGGGCCAAGAATTGATGCAGGAAGTCCAATATTTATCCAACAAGACAATGCGAAACCTCATATTGGTTTGGATGATGAGTATTTTCAAAGTAATGCCGCCAAGGATGGCTTTGACATACGTTTTGCTCTGCAACCTCCGAATTCTCCAGATATGAATGTTCTAGACCTTGGTTTTTTTAATGCGATATAGGGACTACATACCAATTGGTGCCCAACTTGTAGATGGCGCTCATAGAGGGTGTTCAGAAGTCATTTGATGAATACTCGTCAACAAAATTGAATCATACGTTTTTACTTTACAATCATGTATGATTTCAATTTTGAAAGCTAGAGGTTCGAACAAATATAAGGTTCGCACATGAAAAAACATAGGTTGGAGAGACAAATTGCCTTCTAGGCAGTTAGATGTTGACCCCACGTTAAGGAGAAGCAATTGGTCAATAAACTAGACAAAAAAGGCCAGCAGTAAAAAAAGTAGGCCATCTAGGCTCAGAGCAAACTGCACAGTTTGTACATAAAGGTCTATAGCCAAAAAGTCTCAAAACTCCAACCACCCTCAAGGAAATCCAATAAAAGCTCAATTCAACTAGCAGAAAAACCAAGACTCAGCATAGCAAAACTCCTGCAAAGCACACACCCAAGGAAGGAGGGAAAAAAGCAGCACCTCCTGGCAAGAATGGAAACTCCAACAAAAAAGGTTTTGTAACCAAATCCATGACCTCTAACTTGGGGCAGCCACATGCCCTTCTCAATACCAAAGGCCCCGCAGCATAGGCTAAAACAAAACATAGGCAAAAGTCACAAAAATTGAGCTAAAACCCAAATAAAAAGTAGCAACCAACTGAGAAAAACTAAAACACCCAACAATCACTCTCACCAAGGAGTATAAGGCTCGGTCATCTTCTGGCGGCCATGCAAGCCATAACATCACCGAACATATCCACACTAACAGGCACTTTATAGACTTCATCATATGTAAAGGAATCAAGCAAATCACCCACTACACATTTTTGTTCATCATTCCCATTAAGGCTGTCAATTAGTTCTTAAGAGTAGGACAAACATTGGACTTCTTTAACACCACAACACATAGTTCATGATATAAGGCAAGATATTTTGCATGTAGTGTGTTAGAAGCTGACACATACCATCCAGTAAAGTCAAATTTCCACAGTGTGTATCATGCATTACAATGCCCACTGCTGATTTTTCCTAGTTATTCCAATCTCCAGAATTTCAATTTTGACAATCGGTCTTGATGCACCTTCTATGTTGTCTTTTGCAACATGTACTACATAAGAGAAAATATTGTAACTAATTAACTGAATTGATGAAAGCAAAAAAAATTGTATTGACATCAACTAAAGAAAAATCAAATAAACCTCCACTATTGATATCCACCATTCCATATTGATTTGCAATGCATGTACTACCTTCAGTGTCATTTAATTTGGCCTCATTGTTGATGCTATGATTATCTTCAAAACCTAATCATTCATAAATTAAAGAGTCAGATGAGTCATGCAACAATGTACCATTATCACTTTAACTTTAAGAAAACACAAAAAAGCCACTTACATGATAAAGACACCCATATCCTCATTTGTTCTAATTCTTCATTCGAAAGTTTCTGACTCACAATCGCCACTACGTTTACAGCTTGATGTATTTACAGAACCTCAATTTGCAGAACACAATAATGCAACACCATCAACCATAACATTTTTTTTCTTTGTCGCACACATTTTACTTCATAAACAAACAAAGCACAAAACAGTGGCGATAATGCAATTAAATGCTATCAAAGCAAGGAAGAAATACCTGCCACTCACTTTTGGACTACTAGATTGAATAATGCCAGAGTCGCAGCATCAAGGTCTGACCAAATTGAGCAAGGGCAGGCACTTCAGGTTTGAGAATCTCAATAACCTAAACAAAAATGCAACTTTATCTTAAAAAAAAAAAAAAAAAAAGGAGACGTTACAGAGTACACAAGAGATCATAACATACATGCTTTTAATTGAAAGGTGCTTCCTTCCTTTTTGCAGGTTCTACAACCTTAGTAGATAAAGAGAGAAAGGAGACGAGGGGAGGAATAGAGAAAGAGAGAAATGGGACGTCGGTGATAGAAAATGTGGAAGAGAGGAGATAGGGAAGAGATAGCAAAAAAGAGAGAAGAGATGTGGGCCATAGAAAAAAGTGGAGAGAGAAGATGAGAGGCAGAGTAGAGAAAGAAGATGTGGGCGATGGAAAATGTGGAAGAGAGGAGATGAAGGGAAGAGATAGATAAAAAGAGAGAGAGGAGATGTGGGCCATAGAAAAAAGTGGAGAGAGAAGATGAGAGGCAAAGTAGAGAAAGAAGATGTGGGCGATGGAAAATGTGGAAGAGAGGAGATGAAGGGAAGAGATAGATAAAAAGAGAGAGAGGAGATGTGGGCCATAGAAAAAAGTGGAGAGAGGAGATGAGGGACAAAGTGGAGAATGGAGATGGGGGTCAAGAAAAGACAACAACATTTAATTTGAAAAAAATTAACACCCTCAAAACGACAATTATAAAAAAAACAGAGGGAGTACTTTTTACAATGATAATATATTCAAAATTTCATATGTTGTCATCATTTTACATGCCACAAACTATTTATTATATAATAGTCACCTGATGTATTTCAGTATTATTTTTAAAATAATATTATCTCTTTTTATTTTTTTTTAATAAATCTTTTTTTGTTATTATTGTATTTTAAGGGTATATCAAAAGAATATATGCCCTCCTTTGTAATTATAGGTTAAAAAAAATACATATTTTTTTAGAAAGTTAATATTGAGGCTTAGAAAGAAATTCATACACCCATTTTAAAAACTTCGATCTATAATTGATTAGGGGAAGATAACATTATCTTGATACTATAATTTAGAGGTAATCTTGTAGATGAAAAAAATCTACGGTTACGGAAATAGGGTTTGATCCTGTGAGGTTGAGGTTACGGACAATCCGTTGGACCTGCACACACGAAGAGACAAGCGTAAAGGTTATGGAAAATACTGAGGTGGTGTCTGTTGTAGGCACTTAACGCCTAAGTCAACAAGGCTGGAAGAGGCGATTTAATAAGAATTAAGAGAAAGAAAGATTATCGGGAGTTTTGTTGATTGAAAATCTCTCTCTTGAGGCTCTCACGGCTGGCTCTCTCTTCTTCATCTTACGGTGGACTTTACTTTGAGGATTTTCATCAAATTTGTTGAAGATCTTGAACTCCTTTTCAAGTTACAAAAGTTGTAAAGCATAAAAGGTAACAATTTCACCTTTTTAGTTTCAATAACATGTCATATGACCTTATACCATTTTTTGCACCAATTTTACCTTTTATAAGCATGAATTCTTTCAAGTGCTTGGTCGGATGGAGATGAATGTGGCCGAATGAATGTGCTTGGCTGGATGAAGATGTATGCGACTGAATGAAGGTGCTTGCCAGATGGAGATGCATGCGACCGAATGAAGGTGCTTGGCCAGATGGCGTCCAAAACCGACTCATGTTGAATCAATCTTCTTTAAGACATTAAGGCTGAATAAAGCTTGAGGTTGTGCACATAAGGTTGTCGATTTTGTTTGAAGGTGACTGAGCTGAATGGAGAAGTGATTCATGGCATGCATGTGCAAGACCAAATGAAAAATAAAATTTAAATGGAGAAATGACATGCATGGAGTGCATTTATCAACAATAAATTCAGTAAGTCAAATGAAGAATAAGTCATAGGGAGAAATAATATGCATGACAGCATGTCTAATAAACCAAATGAATAATAAGTCAAATGAAGAAAGAAATAAAAAGAAAAACCAATGAGGATGAATGAGCCAAATGGAGATGACTGAACTGAATGGGGAATTCTAGTTGAATGAAAACCATTCATCAATCATATTGGAGTGAGTGTTGTCCCCCATGCCAAGAGAACAAATTTGGTGACACGTGTTGACTGTATGGGGCTCATATACATTGAAAGCATAAGGTTGAATGGAAATAATAGCATGAAAATGTCTCAGGAAACATGAATAGATCCTTGCGTGAATCCACTAAGTAGGCCAAATGGGACTTGTAGAGCCAATTGAAACGAATATTCATGTGTTGCTTATTTAATACCAACTTGGCAAACTGAGCCGAGTGGGAATATTGACTCAATTCAACAAATGAAAAGAAAAGAAGAGTTCCAAATAAACTTTAAGGAGTATCAGAGCATGTGAGCACAACACATGAATATAGGCTCACTGTTTAGGAGGTAGGAATAGAATGCTCACCTTTCAAAAAAAAAATTGCCATGTCGCGTTTTGGGAACAAGGTGCATTAAATGGCATGAAAAAGTGTTGCTACTTTTGAAGTTTGAAATATATATAAAAAAATAAATATATATATAAAGGGCTCTATAAAAACTAGCTTTGAGTATTAAAACTGATATTAACAACTATGTCCTACCATAGAGTGGCTTTTTTCCTAAATGAATTATTGAAATTCAAGCAGAAGTTGTCTGGCTTCTTGCTTTGATCGAGCAGCTGTTGAAAGATGTTGGGGGATTTGGGTTAAACTAATTGTTTTCTTTACTACATCTACCGAATGTTTATGGGCGTATTTTGTAGTACTGCAGCTGATATTTTGTGGCTCATATTTGAGAGAAAAGAAGGTTGAGGATCTTGGGATTTTTTGACTTTCGAAGGGGAATTTTGAGAGGAAGATAATGGGTTAGAGGCGAAGGGCTTTGTACTGGTGCTAATGGTGGAGAATAAGTTAGAGTAGAGGGCTTTGAACTGGTGCTAGTTGGGGAGAATAAGTTGGAGGCAAAGGGCTTTGTACTGGTGTTGGTGGTGGAGAATAAGTTGGAGGCAAATAAAAATAGTATGATACCCGGACAGGAGTTTTATTTTATTTTTTTATGGCAGAATATCAAGAATGGTGGAAGCGGGCCTGGCTATCATTAAGAAGCAAAAAGTACATAAGGCAAAGATAGAAGCAGCTAGAGAACTAAGGAAAAAGAAGAATAATTATATGAGTCAAGAGGTGAACACCCACATATGAATTAATTCTGATTTTAAAAGGTCATATTACACTTTGAATAGAAATAATATGCATAAAACAAATAATAATATGTTGAATAGATATAATATGACATGTGAATCGATAAAACAAATGAAGAAAAGTAAAGAAAAACTTTTCTTATCATGATGAAACTTTATGATTAACGATGTCAGTCGAAGGGAGTTCTGTGCCTCCTCTCATGTTACAAGTCGTCATTGGCAGATGATTGACAGGGTCCCATGTGGGCACCAAACTGTAGATGCAAAAATCTACGATTACGAAAATAGGGTTTGATCCTGTGAGGTTTAGGTCACTGACAATCTGCTGGACCTGTGCACACGAAGAGACAAGTGTGAAGCTTACGGAAAACACCAGGGTGGTGTCTGCTGTAGGCATTCTGACGCTTAAATCAGCAAGGCTAAAAGAGGCGATATAATAAGAACTAAGGGAAAGAAGGATTATCGGGAGTTATGTTAGAATACTGGTAAGACACTAAGTCCTACTTTGGGAGATAATCCCTATTAGGAAAAAAAGATGTTTTCTTTCCTTATCAGATTAGGTTTACTCATTTGAGTAAGATCAGGATCTTAATAGAAGAGGAAATAAAATAGGTTTCTGATTTCCTATTTATGGACTACCATAGGCTAATGGGCCGGAACCCTAGTTAACTTAACTTTTAGCAACCTAGTTCTTACACAAACTCTTATAAACACTAAACAGTAGTTTAAAAAGATTAAACTAAATTTCCTAAATAAAAAACTGCAAATATTCATTATTTTATTTCCATTGTTTGAACCCATCTTCCATCTCTTCAAAAATAATAATAATAATAATAATAATAATTTAATAGGGTGCGTTTGGATCGAGCGCATATAAGATAACGGGGATAATCTTCGTTTATTTTGCAAGATTCCGATGTTTGGTTTACGAGTAATAAAATATTACGGGAATCTTTTATTGCAAATAGTGTTTACTGCTGCTAATGTGGGGGGTAATCTAATACCCTCCCCCAGCCTTGGGATTAAAAATTATAGGGTAATCTGATTTTTATACCTATTTTGCCCTTAATTAAAAATCATTTTTGACACAATTGCCCTCAAATGTCTACCAAATAATAATTACCCAGCCCCGATATATTTGAGAAATTAGATAAAACACCCCAAAAAAAAAAAAAAAACTTTAAAGTTAACAAAATAACCCCAGCCACCTAAGACCACCGTCGATTGTTACTCACCACCGTTGGCCTCTGGCGTCAATCGTTGTAATGGTGCACGATCAGTGGGATTTGGCCGATCGTGCACTAGTAAGACCTTTTCCAACCAACTAGGAATGGCTAGATCTAGCAGTTTTCACAACCAAAGATCTGGCCGTATTCACGATCAAAGATGTGGCCATGAAACGGCCACAGATCTAGTCATTTCACGGCTAGATCTGTGGTTGTGAAATGGCCATAGATCTAGTCGTGAAACGGCCATGGATTTGTGACCCATGGTTGGAAATGGCTTTGTTGACACACGACCGACCATATATGACCAGCTATGTGCTATTCCGTTGACTTCCGGTGGTGGCCGGTGGTGATGGCTGGCTGGCTGGCGACAAGGGCTTGGGATAAGTGAAGGTAATTTTGCTACAAATTAAAGTTTTATATGACTGGGGAATTTTAGCAAAATTTCAAATGCATAGGGTTAAAAGAAATGATTCAAAATATAATAATAAAAAATAATATTATATTAATATTTAAAAAGGAGGGCAATTTAGTAATCTATAAAACATACCTACCTATTTATTCTCCCAACCAAACATATTATTCATCAATTTATTCAAACCAACCAAACACATTTTTTAAACATTCCCAATAATCTTTAAGATGATATATCTTTCCGTTAATATAACATCCCCCTATAATAAAATATTATATGATCCAAACGTTCTCTGAAGGGTATATATTATATAATGACAAAATTCTCCTAAGGTTTCAGAAATAATAGGAATAATTTTTTCGTTAAATTTTAGCTGTTAAAATAAATAGTATGAGGATAATTTGGTAATATTTAATAACTCATAATAGTATACATTTTAACATTCATTAACAGTTTATTAGCAGTATGAAATTTTTGTTATTTATTAAATTCAAGAGATTTTTGTCATTGTATCATATCTTAAGGGTTAATGTTGTGTTGAAAAAAAAAGACTTAGAACTTGTAAATTGTTTAAATAAAAAATCGAGAAAAAAAAGACCATTAACTTGTAGATAAATTGTTTCTCATATCTTAATTTTGTTCAAATTAAAATAGAAAAAATCAAAAAAAAAAAAAAAAGATCGTTAACTTGTAAATTGTTCTCTTTTTTTTCGAATTTAAAAAATATATACAATAAATTGTTTATCATATTTTAATTTTTTTTAAATTAAAAGATAAAAATAAAAAACTGAGTTCAAAGAGTAATGAATTTGTCCTTGAGGTATATATAATGACAAAATTCTCCAAAGGTTTCAAAAATAACAGAAATAATTTTTTTGTTAAATTTTAAGTGTTAAAATCAATAGTTGGAGGATAATTTGGTAATATTTACTTATTCACAACAGTATAAATTTTAACGTTCATTAACAGTTTATTAGTGGTGAGGAATTTCTGTTATTTATAAATTCAAGAGATTTTTGTTATTGTATTATATCTTAAAGGTTAATGTTGTGTTAAAAAAAAGACTTAAAACTTATAAACTGTTTAAATAAAAAAATAAAAAATTGAGAAAAAAAAAACCATTAACTTGTAAATAAATTGTTTCTCATATCTTAATTTTGTTCAAATTAAAATATAAAAGACCGAAAAAAAAAAGACCGTTAACTTGTTAATTGTTCTCTTATTTTTTTCTTTGAATTTAAAAAATATATACAATAAATTTTTTATCGTATTTTAATTTTTAAAAAATTAAAAGATAAAAATGAAAAACTGAGTTTAAAGAATAATGAATTTACCCTTACGGTATATATAATGACAAAATTCTCTATAGATTTCAAAAATAACAGAAATATTTTTTTGGTTAAATTTTAGGTGTTAAAATAAATAATAGAAGAATAATTTGGTAATATTTACTTACCCACAAAGTATAAATTTTAATGTTCATTATCAGTTTATTAATGGTGAAGAATTTTTATTTTATTTTTAAATTCAAGAGATTTTTGTTATTATATTATACTTAAGTGTTAATATTGTTTAAAAATAAGGAAGTCTTGAACTTGTAAGTTGTTTAAATAAATAAAAAAAAAAGAAAAAAAAAAGGACCATAAACTTATAAATTGTTTCCACTTTCTCGTATCTCAAATTAAAATGTGAAAAACCGAAAAAAAAAAAAAAAAACAAAAAAAGACCGTTAACTCATAACTGGTTATTATTTTTTTTTTTCGAATTTAAAAAATATATACAATAAAAGACCACTGACTTATGATACACGCAACCGGACTATAGCTACAGTCACCCTCCCTTCCAACAACAAATTTGAATCGACATTCACATTTCAATTTCAAAAACCTAACGGTCTCTCTTGTTTAATATCTCCGAATCTACAATTTACAGCAAGAAGATCGAGACGATGGAGGAGTACTTACAGTACATGAAGACTTTACGCTATCAAATGAACGGTTCACATCTCCTTATCTCTCTCTCTTTCTCTCATTCACGCTTCAAAATCGGCTTCGAATTGTAACCTTCTTTTTTTTTTAAATTTTTTTTATTAATTTAGGTGTTAAAATAATATATAAAGATAATTTGTAATATTTATTAACTCACAACAGTATAAATTTTAATGTTCATTAACAGTTTATAATGTGAGGAATTTCTATTTTTTTTAAATTCAAAAATTTTATGTTATTATATTATACTTATGTTATTAATCGCTTAAAAAATAAAAGACTTGAACTTGTAAGTTGTTTAAATAAAAAAAAAAAAAAAAAAAAAAAAGGACCATAAACTTATAAATTGTCCTAGTTTCTCGTATCTTAATTTTTCAATTAAACGTAAAAAAACAAAAAAAAAGAAACCGTACTTAAAAATTGTTATTATTTTTTTTTTTTTTTCGAATTTAAAAATATATACAATAAATGACCACTACTTATGATACATGCAACCGGGGTATGGCTACAGTCACCCTCCCTTCCTTCCAACAAATTTGAATCGACATTCACATTTCAATTTCAAAAACCTAACGGTCCTCTTGTTTAATATCTCCGAATCTACAATTTACAGCAAGAAGATCGAGACGATGGAGGAGTACTTACAGTACATGAAAACTTTATGCTGTACAATGAACGTTCACATCTCTTTCTCTTTCTCTCTCTCTCTCACGCTTCAAAATCGCTTCGAATTTAACTTTTTTTTTTTTTTTTTTAATTGAACTTAATGAAACAGAGGTGGAGGATCAGACCCGAAGGTCAGGTTGAAGAGCAATGCTGATCACCACAATTAACTCCAAGAAAGACCCTCTTTCTGGTCAATTTGGTTTTTTTTTTTTTTTTTGGTATAATTGGAACTGAATTTTATCTGTTTAGTTCGAAATTGAATGAATGGTAGGAATTAGTGTGTTTAGTGAATGGAAACGCGTTGTTTTGCCAGGCGTGTTTATATGTGTTCTTTTGTTCGAAAATTAATGATTGTTTGAAATGAATGTGAATTTGTTTGGTGTTATTTTATTGAAGACTGAACTGTATCAGATTAATTGAAATTAGCATCATAAAGGATTTTTTAAAGACGAATTCGTTTTTTGGCCAATTCTGTGCTTACATGAATGATTATTACTGATAAGGAATGTAGTTTGTTTTGTATTTTTCTAAATATTTACTTGAAATTGAATTTATTAGGTTAATTAAAATTCTGGTGCGTATACCAGTGTAATTAATAGAAAATGACCTTGTTTCTGGTCAATTCTTCTATACTAGGTTTGTGTTTTTGTTGAAAATAAATTGATTATTACAGAAATGAATTTTAATTTGTTTGGTTGTTTTTGTGAAATTGAAGAATCCTCTCTGATTTTAAAAGTTCATGGAAACGAGATTAGGAGAGGATCCTAATTTGTAATCGGAAACTGAAATTGTTTTGCTTATTGAAATTCTGGCTTACATGTATTTAGTATTGAAATCGGTTTAACTGATCAAGAATGGTAGATTGATTGTCTGAGAAGTACTAAAATGTGTTTCTTATAAATGAATGTTTCTACTAAAGCACTTATCTAATGCTTCTTTGGAAAGTACTCCTATATTTATTTTGCTTTATAAATTCAAAAGAGTGGTTTATTCATGCATCAATACTGTGAGATTCATATGAAAAGTTCTTTGATTATTGAAATTGTATATAGTGTGTGTCTAGGACGCCTTTTTAGAAAAAAAATTTGTTTGAGTAAAAGCACATGAAACTGCTCTCATATAAAGTTTTATTTTTTCATCCAAAAAGTGTTTTTTTTTCAGAAACACTTAAAAAGGTTCTTCAATTAGTACCTTTGTGTGTGAGTGTGATTTTTTTTTTATTAAATAATTTGATTTTAAAAAGACTTTTATCCTTTCAATCAAATCCTGTAAATTTCTCTAGCTGCACCACAGTTACTTCGGAATGCATCCTTAGGTTGTTTTGTTACTTGCCTTAACAGAAAATTAAAGAGTCTGTATAGGTATTTTTGGGGCTTCTAGTTGTTATCTACCTTGCATCAATCTTGTTCATATGGTCATTAACTGAAAATTAAGTGATTTGAAACACTTTTACCTTTGTTTTGCTTTGGAAAACAGTGGATGAATTTCAGAGTGCTATTGTAGATTAACAAAAGTTCTTTTGCTAATTAGGTGCTGCTATTGAAAGCACTCTAAAACTTATCTGGAATATAATCATTTTCTTTGTGCATGTTCATGTGGATTCCTTGAGTTTGATATCTCCATTAATTAGTCTTTAAAGTTTTTGTGTATACTGCAAATTTAGGACAATTTTTTCAGTGTTATTGAAAATTTGAATTTGCTTTCAGAGGCCTTTTACCTCTAAATCCACATGATCAATTTTTCGGATGATTTTGATACATTTATGTAGTGTTCAATTCATTATTGAGTTGTGGAAACAATGTATTTATGATTTAGTTCTTTATAGTAGCTGTTTTTATTGGCTGAACTGTTTCCCACTATTTTTGCAGCAAAGTCTGACACAAAGTTACTGAGAGAAGAAGCTGAGAAGATGAACAAGGAAAAGGGTCAGATATGTGCACAAATATTGGCAAAACAGAGAAAATTGCTTCTCTGAGTCTGATTCGCCACCCTTAACCAGTTGAGATCTATTTTTGTGTCTTTGTGCGGGAGCTGGAATGACCCTCTAGTTGGAAGCCTACAATATCCCTGTTATGGGACATTTTCTTTTTCCTTTTTTTCACCCTTGAGTAGCTTACTTGCATGAACGAGAACACCTGCACAGTAACCTGAATTGATAAAACTCTGTTCGGATGGTGCACTTTCTTTTATTTTATTGCCATACTTGCTTGGTAAAACGTTTGGGCTAGAAGTTTTACACAATTGAAGAGCTAGACATACTGATAGAAACTCCCGCACAACTATCTTTCATGTTGTATACTATAAAATAATTTATGGGCTGGAATAGATCTTATGTTCTGATAATATTTTTGTTGCTACCCTAACTTGCCATAATCCTATAATATCTGATTGTGGGAATTCCTGTTTCTGTATGTATTCTTCTTTACTATGGGAAATGGTTGTTGAAGAATATGTTTCTTCAATCTCAGGGTGTATATTCTTGATTCATCATTGTTCTTTTAAATGCGCAGACAATGGAGCTTATACAACAAAAGAGTTAGCTCATCAAAAAAATCAGAGAAGAGGTAATATTTAGAATATATTGCATTGATTAAGTTCACTGAATGCTATGGACAGTTATTGCCATAATTTCTTAAACTACAACAGAGCTTACTATACTCATTGCAGAGGATACAAATGTGAAATTAAAGCAACAACAGGTTATATTTCATGAGCCTCTTCATCTGAATCCACTGTTCTATTTTCAAATTTTAAGTTGCAGATGATGTTCCTTTCATATTTTATGTAGGACTGGTTCGAATTTGACAGGACTAGAGAAATGACTGAGCATAAATCGGTATTCATTTGCTAAATCTTTTGTTAACTTCATTGATTTACATCTTTTTTAATTTCTCTTCAAGATAAATGTATGTGCTCCAAATAAGAGAAATAAAGGAATGAAGATATTGACTCTCCATGTTTATGATAAATTGTTGTCATCTAGTCTTTAGGATCCAATGTGTTCTCACTGACTAGCTGAAGGTAACAAAGGTCTTCAGTTTTCCTTGTTGGATATCTTTCTGTATTGCTCTAAGCTTCTGTTCAGATTATACCACTTCCTTGATAATTGGAATTGCTTGAGTGGTGATGATGGTGTGGGAATAATGTCTCACAGTTGAAGATGTGGTAGTAGACACATCCTTAAAGATACATCTCTCTTTAATGCATGCCTCTTTCCTGGCCAAGACGAGGAGTAAAAAAAAAAAAAAAAAAAGAGAAGTGGCTATATATATATAGCATGATCAATTTGTTGTAATTTAGAAATGCCTTCTTTTATGTATCGTCCTTGTATGGTTAAAGGTTGGCACAACATCCAACCTAATTTTGTATTTCTAGTGTACTAAAGATATTTAATCTTGCTATTGTCTTCAACCTCTTGATGTATTTTTGTTGCAATGCAATTTTAATTTAACTGCAAATTCATAATCATGTACTGTGAATAGGTTTTTTTGGTTTCTTCTGTATTGCTATCATCTATTCTACTTTTCACTATAGCTATAGATAAACACTTTTAAGATTATCAAGTTTGTGCAATTCTAATGATTAGAATCATTCAGGTCAAAGGTAAAAGTGAGAGCAAATGGCTGAAATGAAGGTCCTTGATTTTAAGGACTAGCTTTAGCCATGAACGGTGATTTGGGATTTGATACAATTTCCGCGGTTAAGTTGTTGTTGACTTTTAGTTTTTTATTCACTCACATAGGCACACGCTTTATGCAGATGCATTTTTCCCTCTTTCCTATTTGTTGTCTACCTTGAAACTTACTATGTTAAACAAGTCCAATGAAAACACTTTGACATTGAATATTTGTATATCATATACCAAAATTTCCCTTAATCCAGAAGGTGAATGTTAATATTACAATTGTTTGCTAGTTGCTTTACAGTGAGCGAATATTTGAAAGACCTTTGCATTACTTAGTGTTCAATTTCAATCAGCAGGCTTAAAATCTATAGAAACTTGGGTAGTTATCATGCTTTTCATTATTTTTTGCAAAGTTCATCAAACATCCCTTAATGAAAGATCTGAATAACCAGTGGTAGGGACAGCTAGGGAGGTTTGTTCAATTTAAGGGGCAAGACTTTCTCCTCCATGAGCCGTAGGGAAATCTGTTGAGGACCTTTACTGAAAATGTAGGCTTTTAGAGAACAATGTTTATTTAAACACTTCCAAGTTTGGGCCTCGCCTAAGAACTTTGTAACTGTACAACAAAATGCAGGTGGGCATTATAGAAGGGAAGGCTCATATGATTTCTAAGCTCAAAATCTTATATATATACCTGAGTTGTGACATACATTAGAAGGAGAAATAAGGGAAGATTTGTCTGTTTACGAATTTTATCACAAAGAGCTAACTCAACATTGCAAGATGTTCTCATGATGAGTGGTGGTCTATTTAAACTGATAACTCTGACCTGAACTGTATTCATTGATGCATACAATTCTTAATCAAAAACATATTATTCTTTTCATGGAGGGAATGCGGCATTGATAACAATACTTCATGGACAATAGGTAAATAACTTCTAGGATATCATTGATATACGTGTTTGCAATTTAATTAATTTTTGGAGAACAGAGCAGTGAAGCTAGGGAGACCTTGATGGCCAATTTGGTTTCTGCTAAAGACAGCTTGACAAATTGCACAGAAGACATTAAAACTTGTTCAGGAGAACAAAAAGGTTACTTAAGCAGATTTAACTGAATGTATATGTCTTTTCCTATTTGGTAGATGGACATGTCTCAATTTCAGTAATTTTTTTTTTTTTTTTGGTGAAAGCCTCGAGATGTCCCCACACAAAGGTATGAGACTAATTCCAATTGGGGCTCGGGGAACTTAATCTTGTAGTTTATATGTGTAGAAAGAGTTTATTGCTCGATTTAATTTCAATTTGCTAAATTTTTGTCTCCAGTCTTGCTAATGCCAAAAGTTACATTTTTTACTTCTTTCATCGTTTGTAAGTCTATCATCAAGTGAAAAGCTGTTTTCTTATTTGTCTGACTGTAGATCAGTATGAATTCCTGTGCATGTAAAACATTGATGTTCATTGAGTAAATTCAATTTAAATTTGTGACGCTACGTAATCACTTGATTATCTTGGATGAATCTATTATAGTTTAGGTACCTAAAACTAATTGTCTTGAGAGTGGATGAAAGTGCTTCTTGAATTAATGTTTTGACTGATTTTGCATTTCAGTTTACCTTCCTTATTGGGAAAATTTCTTTTGAAGCTTAATGTTTTTTGCTTTTCCCAGTGGTGTAAGACTTACATGTGACTGTGTCAATACATCTGGTTCCTAGTCAGTGGATCTAATTCTTCACAGGAAACTACTTGTATCTGTTTTTTTTAATTTTATCAATCCCTTATATTCATTCGCTATTTTGGACGTGTTTTTAGATGAACGATTCCTTTGAGCAAGTGAAGTGCAGGGCAAACAAATTGAAGTTAGTTCTCTAACCAGTATCATGTAAATGTTTTCATGTGATTGGCCTTAGGCTTGTGCACAGATTATCACTATAGAATGAAATCAACTATTGGCCAATATAATGTTTTTTTTTTTTGCGGAGAGATCAGGTTGCCCAATAGAAATATTGTTCAACATCCATATTTTTGGATAGTAGTTAGTGGTGAGGTGGCTCTTAGTTTTCTATTTCATATACTCTTTGTAGAAACTAATTATTGCTTCTTATTTTAAATATGGTAACTATAGCCAAAGATGTTGGCAATGGATATAAAGACCTTGAAGAGGAACAGCAGATCTTCTATCAGATAGGGTTGGAGAATCTGAGTTTTGGGAATGCCTAAAGGACCAATTGAGCAAGTCAAGGTAAATACATTTGGTAGCTTTTTCTTTATCATACTGAAACTAAGTATTTTAGGATTTACTTGATCAAAACCTGAAATGGCCTTTGGTTTTTGACCAAGCAGGTTTAAAAAGAAAAGGTCCTCAGTTGGTCGCTAAAATGAACCTCTTAATACAGTGGGGTTTTGTTGCTCATGGTTGTCAAACTCAATTACGGTTGGGAAAGTTTTGCCTTCCTTTGCTAAAAGTAATTCCGAATTCTAGTAAACGTGTGATTACTTTTTCTATATCAAACTATCATATTCTAATGATGCTTCTGCTTGCTATAGGACTTTCCTATGTGCTGAAATGTGATTGTGAGAGGATACAAGTGAAGTGAATCTTTAATTTTAGAAAAGTAAAATACAATGAAACTTAGACAACTCAAAAGGCTGAAGAAACAAATTCGTAGTTGAGGTAATCAAATGCAAAACAAAACTAGGATTGATCCTTAGAACTTACATGCGAAGGGATTATTGATAAATGACTTTAGTTGTTGCTTGGATCTAGTTCAATTGTTTTGAGTAGTATATTTGCAGAAACAGTATTGCTTCATCATTTGTTATATTGAAAGAATACTTCAGATGATGCTTTATATGATGAAATGGTAAGTGTTGCCATACCATCTCAAATAAACCTATACCTCTTGTATCATATGTTGGTCTACATTTTACAATTATGAATCTTTTGCTTATAAGTTTTCTGAATGTCATTTCAATTGTTTTTAAGATTTAATAGGAATTATGCATGTACACAATTTACATTCCACGTTATTCTATATTAGTATTTTGTTGTACTTGTACAATTGAAATATCTCACAAGTTGAGATGTATATTCTTGTATTATAGTACTTATATCCGTGCTTTTGCATTAACGATGAGAATATAACACTTGAAGGAAAATATTAAAGATCATAATCACTTGATCTCAAGAACCTTCAGAGCTGCAAAGATATCGTGGGCTTCATACTTCCCGTCCACATGGCAATGTTTGGGCTGTCTTGTGGAACTGAATCTTTGTTTTTAAAACTCTCTTCACCATGAAAGTTTCTCACTCTACAGTCCACGGTGCCTTCTACAATTATAGTCTTTTGGAGGCCAGCCAGCAGTTTTCATAGTCTGTGTCTCCTCTATCTCACAAACACTCGTTTTTGAAAGATCAATTTCCCCACCTAATTGTAGATACCTGCACGGAACATGGTAGCAACACACAACATTCTGGAGATTTCAATTTTCACTACTACAACTGATTGATTCTTGGTCTTATTTGATGATTCTGTACAATATTATGATATGCAGTGAAAGAAGTTCGAACCTTAGAGCTTGTTTTCTGTGCAAAAAGTGGTACCACGTTTAACCTTGATGTGCTATGTGGTAGACAGGTTCATCGGGATTCCTCTCATCGGACCTTTGGCGAAGGTCATCTACTCTTCGAGTCTGCCATTTGTATGTTAAATTCGTCCTTATTTTGTTACCAAAAAATGCATCTGTCAAGGTATTACCTGCAATTATATCAGTATTTTTTAACATTGTCTAAAAATCTTACATTGGCTCCTAGTGTTTTTGCTGCAAGACTAGCATATGGAACCACACGCATCCACGTTCTCTACCATGTCATCACCTGAGCTCATGTCTGCCCTTGCAAGCCTAATCACCATTGATCTCTCATTCTCACCAGGCCATTTGTTTCTACATGGGCTTCGTAGTCCAAATCAGCCACCGTATCTCTCCACAGGTAATATAGTTCACTTCCACTGTTGCATATTATTGCATCAAAATCTTCTATATTACTGGGCAGCTTTTGATTGCTTCCTGTCTCTTGTAAACTCGAACCGGTTACCAATTTAAGATTGTACAGTAATACAACCAATTGCTCTGAACCATGTTAAGAATCTGAATTTACTCTGATCTATTTTGAAAATCGGAGGAGTAAAACATAAAATAAGGAACAACATAACAACTAAATAGGCACACGATATTTTCCGTGGTTCGCATAACTCGCCTACATCCACGATGAGAGGGTTTTTACTATAATATATGAATACGATACAAGTGTTTCATCACACATCAACTAGTACTTTTTACTTAGGCAGACATCCCGTTCCTATGGTATTTAATACCCTTTGATATTTACTCGATGCATGTACTACCCTCATCAAAATCTCTTGTATCTTCACATTCTCTCTTTCTTTACTTTCCTCTCTCATAACTTTGAATTAGTTCTAACTCACTTTTTATAGGTAAAATAAGACATTTTATTCTATTAGGATTCATATTCCTATTCCTAATAGAACTCTTTCTAATTTAAATTATTCTCTATTTTACTTAAATAAAGTCAAAACCATTCTTCTTTTCTAGTAAAACTCAAAGTAAAAGGAAACAATATTCTTCAATTACAAATTCCTAAACTAGAAATTTGCTAAAACTTAAATTCCTCTCTCTTGTTTGCCTTTTCTTCTTACTTGCCTTTCCTTCTTGATTGCATTTCTTCATCAATTACCAAAAGTTTTCATATTCCAACACTCCTCCTTGAACCTTTTTGGTAATTCATCTTCTCAGCTTGTTCTTCATTCTCTTACTCCTCCTTTCTTCTACAACTTTAGCCTTCCACCCTTAGTGTTGGCTTTTCTTCTTCTTCCCTACCATCCTTAGTGCTTCTTCTTCTCTCCAACCGTGTTAGAGTCTCTCATTTCTTCCTCAGGTTCATCTTCTCAGAACCTCCTTCCTGCCTGAATATGAGAATTTTGGAGTTGACCACCCTGCCTACCTTCTTTGCTTCGGTGCTCGGGTCGACACTCTCTCCCACCCAAAGTCATGACACTTTGTCGTCAGGTCATCCTGCCGCCCTCTCCCTTGAGGCATTTGGCATGAGTCGGGTCGAGGATAGTTTGCTCTGATAGGCCCCAAGTTTCATCTCCACCTTTGGTTGGAGTCTCGATGGCTTTCTCTCGTCAATCCTTGCCGACTTCTCCAGACCATCACCTAGCAATTTTTGCTTCATCTTCCTTAGGCCTTCTCCCGTAGGTCCCTTAAGAAAATAAGCTTGATACCATGTTAAATTGGAGGAGTAAAACATAAAATAAGGAACAACAATAAAACATAAAATAGGCACACATATTTTACGTGGTTCGGCATAACTCCCTAATCCATAATGAGGGGTTTCCACTATAATAAATACGATACAATGTTTCATCACACCATCAACCTAGTACCTTTACTTGGCGCATCCTGTTCCATGGTGTTAATCCCCTTTGATATTTACTCGATAACGTAGTACCCTTACATCAAAATCCCTTGTATCCTCCATTTTCTCTTTCTTTACTTTCTCTCTCATAACCTTGAATTGGTTCTACCTCACTTATTTATAGGTAAAATAAGACATTCTTATTCTACTAGGATTCATTTCCTATTCCTAATAGAACTCTTTAATTTAAATTTTCTCCTATTAACTTAAATAAGTCTAAACCAATTCTTCTTTCTAGTAAAACTCAAAGTAAAGGAAAACAAATATCTTCAATACAATTCCAAACTAGAAATTTGCCTAAATTCCTTTTCTTCTTGTTTGCCTTTCTTCTTACTTGTCTGCCTTCTTGATTGCTTTTCTTCATCAATTACCAAAAAGTGTTCATATTCCAAAAACCAATATGAACCTACTTTGGTCAAGCCTATACTTAATCCTGTTGTTTTCATCACATTCTGGATTTGTTTTTTGTAACTTCTTTGTGATATGTTGTTGCTATCATAGCAATCGATAGCTGTTACAATAGCATCTGCCTTCTACTAGGAGTGTGAGTGACACTGGGCACTGCCATTTAAGGAAGCCTTCTGGGTGCTGGCTTCAATGAGTTTTTTCTATCTGTTTGCTACATCAAGCTCCCCATTAGCTTGAAGCCTCCTCTAGGGAGAACTTTAAAGAAAGATCTTCCACATCCTTTAGAGTCACTCATTGGTTCTTCAGGAACTTTCATGATCTCAGACGTGTGGTGGGTGACGGTTCCTGCACTGTTCTACATGTGAGGTATTTACGACATGTTCTTCCATGAAAAGTGGTGGATATTCTTGAGTCCATTTTTTATACAATCAACCACATGTTTTTTGTCACACTAGCTTTAGGAGACCTGCTATGGCTTTCTGATCATGCGGGTCAATTAGGAGACCATGTTAAGCACCTGGTAAAACAAGTCCTCTGTTCTATCAGTTTTGAGTCATAGGTGATACTATCATTAATTCATTAGGTGGCCAAAATTTCCTATCAAGCTATTTCTGTCATAATTTCATAGTTTGGAGTGTTATACAAAAGGTATTTTTTAATTCTGCATAATTTTAGTCTAGGCATGCATTTCTTCTACCACAAGCTTTTTATGAGGATGAGAATTTGGAACCTTCACAATGTCCCAGGTCCCCTGTTCTCTGTGGCTACAATAGGAAACCATAGGCAGGTCCTCAAGATGCAAGTGGAATAATCAGATTTTTTTTTGATATATTAGGCTTAAATGTTTATAATGCTTCAGAATTTTTCTCGTCTATCAGTGCTCCTTTATAGATTCAGAGTGTTACTAGATTGAAGGATTCAGTCAATACAACATTTTGAATGGACACGAGATACCTCGATGAGTGTAAGACTGAACAGTGCCATAGAGCTGGTTGATGAAATCTCCTTTCAAGAGACAAAGCCGTCATAGAAGTACTGTTAGCAAATTTATCATTGCAAGGAAGAGGAAAGAGTTAAAGTATTCAACTTCTAGACATTAATCTAAGCTAATATGTTCTGAAAATATGGAGTTGCATAGATTGATCCGGCAATACAACATAACAAGCCTAAAGTACGTCGTTGATGAGTGTTATATTTTGATCATCATTTCTAAGTACCAAAGGTAGTCTTAGGTGTCCACTGCTATTAGACATCTCTTCAATGTCATCTCTGTTTTCCTAGTATTAGTTGTCGGCAAATTAATCCCTCAGAACATTAGCTTGAAGTTTACCATTCTGTCAAAGCCCTATTTATACGATAAGTCATTGAAGTGAAACACATTTTTACCATGTTGGCTGGCTCTTGGAGGGGCCGGCACTACCCAGAAGCCTTGAGCAATGTGGTGACATTTGTCTTAGGGTCAGGACAAGACAGTGCAAGTAAGTTGGCTTGTGAGGATTTGTGAAAAATCTCATTATCGCAAAGGAAAATCATATTAACAATAAATGGTATTAAAACACATCTACTAATCAGAATCACTTCGACATCAAGTTTAGTAATGAAGTTCAAGTTTAAGAGAGAATGTTTGACCTTGGACCATATTGGAGGTAGATGCCTTCTGTTATTTCTATCAGAGGAAGCAATAATTTGAGATTAGCATCACTTTCCAATGAATCTTGTGTTCTTACATGCAGAGTACAATCCCTGTGGTATACCTGATGCAACAAAGTGATTCACGCGGGAATTACGAGCAAAATGCGGATCAAGGTCATTCTCATAAATAAAAATTTCAGGACATTCTTATTTAGTTAATTTGAGGTTAAACATACCACCATCCTTGTCTGGTGCAAGTCACCACCATTTCAGTAGCATCCACCCATCTCTTCAACTTCAATCCTCTTCATTATCTTGTGTGTTGCATTTATGTCCTCAGGCAGCCTCCCTCGCTCAACAATTGTTCGAACTTGTTCTGCCCCAATGAGTGCCCGTGTCAGCACCATTGGCACGTTCAAGGTGCGCAGAGACTGAGCTACCACCTCTCTTGGATCGGTGTAGTGGCCATGATCACATGGGCCAGTTTGGCTTCCTCCATTCACTTGTTCACCTAGAGCCCTTGCCATGTTAACAATGTGGTTTATTGCACCATCAACAAATTCAGGTATGTGTTGCCAAAGTGAGCCTTTTGTATATACCTGTAACACAAACTTAAAGCAATTCTTCCAAAATATTCAAAGTAAAAGCTTGGATCAGGCCAAGATTATTACTTATTGCGAGCACCAAGAGGATGCGATGATATAGGCCTCGCAACTGCCACTATCTTCGACGGGGCAAGACAACGTCTCAGGTGAGCAATTTGCCTTGTCAAGAGATCCCCCCGATGATCTCCTTTAGTGTTGGCCAAGGCTCTTGCAAGTTCCGACATGGGAAAATGTATCCAAGAATTAGACTAGAATTGTAGTGTGCCTGTACGCACTCAGTCAGGTTCACCGTGCCAGTACAATCTAAATGTTCAAAATTTTAAAAATATAAATACACATTATGAAAATTAAAGAGATTATGGTATTACGGATTACCCCAAAATAATAAATAAAGAAATGTGAAATGTGAATAATACCTGACCACCAGTATTAAATCTCTTCTAAGCTTCATATTTTCTCTCGTACCAACCCAACATACTAAACAAAAAAATTAAACATAATAAAATTTCTTAATAGTAATACTCACCATAAGAAACTCTTTTAATTCTCTCTATTTTAGGTTGTTTGTACAACATAGAGGTAATGTTACTCTCATATGAACTTTAGATTATGACTGGCAGGCATTCAATATGGCCCAGATGAAGAGTAATGTTACTTGAACATATCCCCTTCTCCCCAAATTAATGTTATATAAATATGTCATTTCTCTTTAAGTCTCAGCACTTAGAACATTGAGCTTAGATGAAGAATGTGAACTATCTTATCAGCAATGTAGAGGTTCTTTTCCCAAAGTAATGTTATATATAAAATTGCTCACTTCTCTTTCGCGCTCGAGGACTCTCTTTGCTAGCCTTTGTGGTATCCACCAAGCATCTACAAACAACATATAATTTGTATGTATATATGATACTCCACTATTCGGTGTCGATAATAAAATGACAGATTTGTCCACATTGAAAGATAAACTTATAACGTAGTGATATAATTTTGCAATGTGATTTATTGCCATATGCAAATTATGAATCGACATAGTAGCAAGTAGGTAATTTATTTATTTTGGTTCAATTTATCAATCTGAATCTCAATATTGGCTGATTGTGATCAAGATTCAGAGTGAACCCTGTACTATGCGTAAGTGGGTAAAAGAAGTACTTGTTTATTTGAGCCCATTATGAATGTGTACTCAGGAATCTTATGTATGACTTAGTGACTGGGCTAAAATTGGTCTAGGTTTGATAAAATTTGGTTAAAATTGGCAGGTCCTCATAATCTATAATATAATATAAATAATTTCGCTGAATTTTAATAATATAATTTTTATACCTAAAAGTAGGTTTAAAAAGTTGTTACTCCAATATTGTTTAATAAACAAATCATCTAGAAACTAAATGGTTTATAACAAAAATACATAATAACTCCTTTAAACCAACCCATTTATTATTAAAGTAATTTCATAATAACTCCTTTAAAAAAGGTCCTAGCTATTATATGATTTAAGGTACCCTTTTCCAACCAAATTCCAAAACGATATTGGATATTCAATTTAATTAAAAAAAAAAAAAAGATAGATATGTTGATGCTTGATTTTGACACAAACTAAACGCACGTGGGAAATGCTGAGTTGGCTCAGAACACACAGAATGGGGGTACAAATGAGTAAAAATGGAGAAGTGATGTTTTAAAGTGGTTCGATTCTTAACAAACGATTCCTACGTTCACTATATTGATTAATTGAGGGTTAGGTCACGTTCAAACGAGCCTGACTTACAAGTTATTACAAAGAGAGAGAAAAAGAGTATATGTGAATTTCAGAGAGAAATTAGCTAATTCGAATTAAAAATGAGCCAATCCACAAACGGTGAGAGGAGCTCTCTATTTATAGTGGTTGAATTGGGGTAATGATTACTGAATCTGGAAGTGGGTCAGGTTGTCGTGCATAACCTTCCGTTCTCGTTTTCACCCTGTCGAGTGATTTCAGTTTGTTTTAGAGAGTTAGAGTGGAGCGCCTCTAGCCTCTCGTTGTCCTGCATCACCCATTGAACAGCAGGAGCATGCTCTCACAGTCAGCATGCGACGTGGTTGCATCTGATGATTGCAGGACCTACCTAAACTCTTACCACTTTTGCTAACAAGGCGTCGCTCAGCCCTACTTTTCCAGGCAAACAGAAGTCCCCTAGTTTTTAATATTTGAGAAACTACAATATTATGCCTCGATTTGATGCGTTTGAAAGATGCTGTCGATCGACCTGGTTGTGCAAAGGGGGCGAAGAACGTTTCTTTTTGTGGGCGACCTGGGCTTTTTTACCTTTTGGGTCACGACCTATCTTTAGGTACCCGTGCCATAATAATGTTCCCCGACCTGGACTGAATTTCATGACCTGATCACACTTAACTTTTTGAGGGTGAAGAGTCACGTCACTCGTGACTGATGCTTATCAAGGTCGAAATCATGTCGCCCTTCATTGTCTGAGATGAACTTGACTGACCACGTCGCTTCTCGAATGACGGGATGAGCTTAAACTCACGTCACTTTTTGCGACTGACATAAGGTGAAGAGCTGTTTTATAACACTCCTTCCGATGTTTCCGTTGCATTTTTTCAGCTGGTGCAATGATGGAACACCTTTTGTTCTGACAGACGTGTCTTTTGCGCATAAATTGCCAACCATGCGCATTAAAATCGAGCCATGTTGAAACGACATTCTATCAAAGCATTAATGCAACGTGGGTGCATTAATGTGGTGGAGGGAAACGAGCCGTTGTTCTTGAGTGTTTTCAATGAAGGGAATGACGATCTGGTTTCTCGAGGCGTGACGGTAACTCTCCTGTTGATCCGACACATGGTCGCAATCAACGATCAGATGTGTTTTTTTCCTCCCAAACATCGTTTTGACTTCGCGAAACCAAAGCGCGCCCTTCCCTCACTATAAAACCCCAATCTCTCTTTAGTCAAAGTCACAATAATATACTTTTCAGAGAGAGTGAAAGCTTTTGTGAGCTCTGTTTTCTTTGCCTTCTAAACGGTGTTTCGCTTGACATTGCAGAGTAGAAGGATTAGTCTTCATATCTCAAGAGGTAAGGATGGTTCCTTCCTGCCACTTTGTTATTTTTTGTCTCAATGGTTGTCATGCGATAACAGTCTGCCAGAAATGATCGGAGACGAAATACTCTCCCTTTGGGTCAGAGCCATGGTGCTCTAAATATTCTTTTAGGGTTTATAGGTTCAAGGGAGGAAATTACTTTTTCTCCACATCATGGCAAATCTTGAGAAATTGCCTATTGCAAAAATGCATCCTCCATCACTGATTATTGCCCGTGGTACCCCAATCTTGAGAAAATGTTTTTCTCACAAAATAACCACCACCCTGACATCATTGGACGCAATGCAACTGCTTCCACCCATTTTGATACATAATCCACTGCTACCAAAATGTATATGTTCCTAAGACTTTGGAAAGGATCCATGAAGTCAATTCCCCACCTCTCAAACAGCTCAACAACTAGGATACTATTTAACAGCATCTCTCGCTCTTTGAATATTTCCACTCATTGACATTGATCACATTCCTAACCATCCGAGGCATCCTTGAAAAAGTTGGCCAATAAAATCTAGATTGAAGGACCTTGGCCACTGTCCTAGTTCCTCCAAAATGACCACCCACTTCTCTCTCATGGCAATCTCGTAGAATACTCTCCATCTCCTTCTTCGGTAACCACCTACGTATCATCTGTTCAACATAATGTTTATACGAAATGGTTCTTCCCGAAGTAATACTTAATTAGTAGAAAAACTTCCTCTTCTGCTGAAAGTTCATGCCATTCGGAAGCACTCTCGATACAAGTAGTTGCAAATCGCATACCACGGTGCTTCTTCTCACTCTCATCAATTTCTCATCCGGGAAAGTGTCTTGATATGGGTTCCTTTTCACTTCCCTGAATTGGTCTTTCAATCCTTGAGAAATGATCCACCACTACATTTTCTAACTCCTTTTATCTCGGATCTCCAGCAAACTCTTGTGTAATAGATCCCTCTTATCAGCCCTGTTTTTTGCTTCTTGCTTTGCCAAAAGATGCTTGAGTGATGAATGGTCCGTGTAGATTATCACCTTAGCACCTGCAAATAACGAAAATTTGTCAAATGCAAAACCACAACTAATAGCTCTTTTTCAGTAGTGGTGTAATTTAACTATGCATCAGTGAGTGTCTTGCTACATACTGATTACATGCAACACTTTGTTCTTCCTCTGTCCTAAAACTACTCTTAGTGCAATCACTAGCATCATCACACTCAATTCAATGATAGTCCCCAATCGAGAATGCACGTAGGGTGCAAACATTAATAATTTTTTTAGAGTTTGAAAGACATGCATGCATTCATTTCAAAATTAAAACAACATCTTTAATCATAATTCAAAGGGGTTTAGAGATTTAAAAAAAATCCTTGATAAACGTCTATAAACCCCCATGCCCCAGAAACTCTGAATTGCCTTAACATTTGCAGTGGTGGAGCTTCTCGATCACTTCTGATTTTTCCTCGATCCACTTGATGCCATCCTTTGAGAGCTGACCGAATACTATTCCTTCTCTGTACCATGAAGTGGCAATTCTCCCAGTTGAGCACCAAGTTCATCTCCTGAATCGCTGCAAAACAAAAATGAGAGATTAGATAAAATTGTCAAAAGATGAACCAAAAACAAAGAAGTCTTCCATGAAGACTTCTATGAACCGTTCCACCATTGTCACCAAAGATAGACGACATGCATCCTTGAATATGTCGGTGCATTTGCATAATCTAAAAGGCATCCTTCTGTAAGCAAAGGTGTCATGGACAAGTGAAAGTTGTCTTCCTCTTGATCTTCAGGAGTATGCAATTTGATGATTATATCCTGAAAAACCTCCAGAAACAATAGTAGCATCCCTGCCAATCTCTCTCCAACATTTGATCGATGAAAGGAGTGAAAATGATCTTCCTTGTCTTCATTCAATTTTTTAGTCATGCACACCTCTCCAACCAATGATTGTCCTAGTTGGTATCAATTCATTGCTCCATTTTTTATCATTTGATACCATCCTTTCTTCGATACCACTTGCACCGGCTCACCCATGGACTGTTTGAAAGTGATAAATTATGCCCGCATCTAGAAGTTTCACCCACCTCCTTTCTCACCACTTCCTTCATCGAAGGATCAATCTCCGTTGTGGTTGTACCCTAGGCTTGACATCATCTTCCATAAGTACTTATGCATGCGAAAAGATGAAGATGCTTCTAATATCCAAATAGTCCAACCAATTACTGATCTCTATGTTCCCTTAAAACCCGAATCAACCTTCTCTTCCAATTTGCTCAACCTTGCATTGATGATTATTGGGAAGGTTTTGGATTCACCAGATACCATCTTAAGGTGAGAAGGTAAGGTTTCAATTCAGTTTTGGAGGTTCTTCCTTTCTTTCCTTCCTTCTCTTTTCTCTCAAATCAAATTCCTCAAATTCTAGATCTTGGCTCTCAAACATCGGCTAAAGTGCTTCCACAAATCTGGCACATTTCATTTTTGCTGGCTCACCTACCTCTATTGTTTTCATTGGCAATACATGGTTCTAGAGTGTTACGGTGTTTTTCTCTCATAGCCTCTGCTACTTGTTTATCTACCTTTCTACACTAAAGCATGAATCGACTCAATTGAAATTTCATAGCCTCAAAACATTAAACTTATGTTTCATCTTGGACTCTAACAGTAACTTCCTTCTTGCACATCAATGGAGGTCTTCTGGTGGCCAGAATGGTCTTCCCAAAATGAAAGCATTTCCTATCCTCTTCCATGTTCAATACAACAAAGTCCGCCGGAAAGATAATCTTGTCCATCTTCACCAACACATCTTCAATATACCCCTCGGATGTTTGATGAATCTATCTCAAGCTGTAACGACATGGTCATTGCTTCACTTCACCAATTCCTAATCTCTTGAAAACAAAAAGCATTAGATTGATGCTTGCACCTAAATCACATAAAACTGTATCAAATAATGTCTCCTATAATTCAGGGATAGTAAACTCCCTGGATCTTTGAGTTTTGGCACAGCTTCTCTGGAGAATGGCGCTGCACTCCCCTCGGCATCACTTTTCCTCATCTTCTAACTCCTTTTGTTTGATAAAATCTCCTAGAAATTTTGCTGTAGCTCGCTTTGTTGCAATGCATCTGCAAAAGGAATGTTGAGTGTAGTTTTTTAAAATATTTCAATGAATTCTGGAAAACTACTTATCTTGATTCTCTTTTTGAGTCTTTGAGGAAAAGGCACAAGAGGAGTGTGATTGCTAACTCTGTGGTATCTCGGGAATGGCAATTTTCTCTTCTTTGTCTTTGCCCTCTCTTCCGCTTTGTTATTTTCCTCCTAGAACTGGTTAGTTTCTCTTTCAGAAACTATTTCTTCGTCAACTTCCTCATCAGACTCTTCCTTTTCCCTTGATGGCTTTCTTCTTCCCTGATTGTTCCACCTTTTCCAAGACTATCCATCCTCAGAATTATTGCATTTGCTTGCTCGTGGGTTAGTCCACTATGTTGCTTGGTAGGAACCTGGTCTCTTATTTAGCTTATCAGCCAATTGACCCACCTGTACTTTCAGTTTTGAATGGATGCCTATTGGTTTCTAAAATTCGTCCTGGTCTTGTTCAGCCTTGTGGTCTCCTGCATAAACTTCCCAAAATGTCCTCAGTTTTGTCCACTCTTTGCTCTCTTGGTTATTGTTCACCCCTGCTGGTTCTTGGTGCGCTTTGGGTTCCATTGATTGTTCTACTGATTCTTTGATTCTGATTGCCCAAGACTGTTTGGATTTTTCCCCCACCAGGATTATATGTGTTGGAGATGGATTGTTCGATTGCTTTTGATTTCCTACTAGTAGTTAACCAGTTCTGATGATGAAAGACGCTGAAGCAACATGTTCTCCACTTGACATTCACTGCTCACATGACTACCTGCACAAAAATCACAAGTTAGTTGAGGTCTTGAATAGAGTTTACCTGCATATTTCCCAACTGTTTCTGAAGTGCGTGATTGGGCTAAAATGGTCGTGTATATCATTCATTGAAGACCCATTGATTTCTTTGGGCTGCATCCTCTCATTAGGTCTTTGATAGTTGTTGCTTGCCATACTTCAAGTACCTCATAGGCCTCTTCATGGTTTATTTTAAAGCTCCTCCCGATGTTGCATCCACCATAGTTTGCACATTAACCATCAATCCGTTATAAAATGTTTGGACTTGCATCCAACTGGCAACCCATGGTGAGGACACCTCCTTAGTAATTCCTTGTATCTTTCTCAGCCTCATATAATGATTCAGACTCTTCCTATAAAGATGTGATATCATTTCTCTCTTCGCTGATTTTGCTGGAGAAGAATTTGGTCGAACTTCTGTACTAATTCGTTCCATTTGTATGTTCCTGATGGTAGTGCCATTAACCATCCCTTAGCTTTATCCCTCAATGAAAACGAATAGTCTCATCTATGCATCATCTGACACTTTGGCTTGACTTGAGGTGTTGCAAATCTCTAAAAAGTTTGCAATGTGCTATTTGGATCTTCCTTCAAGTCTCCCTTAACTTATGTACCGACTGGGATCATCTGGATGATTGCTGCTTTATTTCAAAAGTGTTGGCTCGTACTGCTGGTCTATAATGCTCGAACCACTGCCATCATCTGTGGAACTGAGAATTCCCTTAATGTTCTATTTTCTACCATTTCAACAACTATGGCCTCTAGTTCAACTAGTAGCTTCTCGTACTCTTCTCTCTGTTAAGTCTTCTAGTAGTTCTTTCAATCTTCTGGTCAACAGGAACCACTGGTTGACGTCTTGCTCTTCGACATAAACTACATAGAAAGAGAAAAAAAAATTGAGATCACAACAACAAAAGAAACAAAAATAAACTAACAACAATTAGAACAAAAAAATAAATAAACTCCAACTAGCTAACACAAGAAAAACTCAATGTTACACAAAAAATCAACCCGGCAATGGCGCCAAAAACTTGATTCGTTGTTACTCAACATCAAAAATGGCAATGTACTAGTTCACCAAAGTATAAAGTGATAATGAGTATCGTTCCCAGAGGAATTGGTTGCTAATTACTGATTTTCCTAATTGTTTTAAGTTGAGAAACCGAAATTGTTTGGATTTGTGGGAGAGATTAACACTTGACTAAAAAGTTTACTAATATTAAAAACGAATAATGAAAGCAAGATTAAAAGCAAGAGTAATATCAATTTAAACAGAACAAGATATGATGCTACGTTCCCACCCTAACCTGCTGAGGAGTAGTAAAAATGGTTATGCTGGAACCATGGAGACTAACACAATCAATTTTATCAATAAAGAATTTATCGATCTTACATAGTTGAGAAAATCTTACTAGCTATTAGATAAGGGGCCAAGATTTGATGCAGGAAGTCCAATATTTATCCAACAACAATGCGAAACCTCATATTGTTTGGATGATGAGTATTTTCAAAGTAATGCTGCCAAGGATGGCTTCGACATATGTTTATCTGATCAACCTCCGAATTCTCCAGATATGAATGTTCTAGACCTTGGTTTTTTTAATGCGATATAGGGACTACAATACCAATTGGCGCCCAACTTTGTAGATGCGCTCATAGAGGTTGTTCAGAAGTCATTTGATGAATACTCTTCAACAAAATTGAATCATACGTTTTTAACTTTACAATCATGTATGATTTCAATTTTGAAAGCTAAGGTTCGAACAAATATACAGTTTCCCACATGAAAAACATAGGTTGGAGAGACAATTGCCTTCCTAGGCAGTTAGATGTTGACCCCACGTTAATTGGAGAAGCAATTGGACAATGTCAATAATTGTTACAATTGACCTATCTAGTATTGTAGACTATTTTTGTTTTGTCTTGATGTTCATTGGGTTCTGATAAGATACTTTGTTTTTTTTTTTTTTTATTTTTGTTGTTTAAAAGTAAATTTTTTTTTTTTAATTTTTTTTGTAAATAAAACTAAAAAAAATTATTTTTTTTTGTTTTGTAATTAAATTTGGTTTAAAATAAATGTCTTTTAATAGTAGTGTCTGGTGAAAACCGACTCAACACAAGAAAGAACTTGTCTATGTAACAAGTATCTAATAATAAATAGAAAAAGCCTACAAGCACAGTTAGACAACCAAAAACCGCAATAACAACTGCAAATAAAGGTTAAAGTCCTAAACGTACAAAGAACTACAAAAAGTCATAACAATCTCCAACAACTACAACTTCAAGCAAACCACCAAGTCCAATAAACTTCAATCCCTAACTAGCAAAAACCAGACTCAACATAGCAAAACTCCTGCAAAGCACACACCCAATGATAGGAAAAACAAGCAGCACCTCCTGCAAGAATGGAAACTCCAATCAAAAAGTTTTGTAACCAAATCCATGACCTCCAACTTGGGGCAGCACCTGCCCTCTTACCAAAGGCCCCGCAGCATAGGCTAACAAAAAACATAGGCAAAAGTCACAAAAATTGAGCCAAAACTAAATAAAAGTAGCAACCAACTAAAAAAACTGAAACACCCCAACAATCACTCTCACCAAAGAGTATAAGGCTCGGTCATCTCCTGGCGGCCATGCAAGCCATAACATCAGCGAACATATCCATACTAACAGGCACTTTATAGACTTCAGCAATTAAAGGAATCAGCCAATCACCCACTACACATTTTTGTTCATCTTCCCATTAAGGTGGTCAAGTTCTTAAATAGTGACAAACATTGGATTCTTAACACCATTTTCACGAGCAACACATAGTTCTGAATAAAGATAGTTTGCAATGTGTTCGAAGCTGACACATACCATCCAGTAAAGTCAATTTCCACATGTTATCATGCATTACAATGCCCACTGCTGATTTTTCCTATTATTCAAACTCCAGAATTCAATTTTGACAATCGGTCTTGATGCACCTTCTATTTTGTTCTTTTGCAACATGTACTGTATAAGAGAAAATATTGTAACTAATTAACTGAATTGATGAAGCAAAAAAAATTGTATTGACATCATGTAACAACTGTTTTCTACTTGGTATTAGCAAAATATGCATAGTAAAATACATGTAAATCACCAAAATAGTTGGGCCCAAATTTTTTTCTTTTATTAACATACACATTCTTTCACAAAACTTATATCATGTACAAGAAACATTAAAAGCAGGGTGACAGTGGTAGCCTTTCTCTTCGCTTAACGACGCCCATGCCTGAACCGTGTCCTCACCTAGATCCTGCAAACATAGAAAACATCGGGGTGAGCAAACTAAGGCTCAGTAAGTAAAAGCATCTACTCATCAATCCCCGTAACCTCTCTCTCCTGATGTCTTCCGTCCTACAAATCTCGTTTACTCTGCCTTTTAATAAGTATCTTTCTGAGTTGCTCTTTCTCGTACTCTTTTCTATTACTGCTCTAGTAAGGTTACGGCCCCCATCTAAACCGGAGGCTACGCTGGGTACTGGTCGACAGGTCCCACTCTACGTGACTTATACCGTCTTTAAGAGCCGTCGGAAGGAGGTTGGTTGACTCGTTGGATTTTCGAACCCTGGCCTATGAGTACATATCTCTCTCCTCGGTACAACCTCTTATAGACCTTCATCCGCATGCCACGCTCACGGGCTACACTACTTCTCAGTTCTTATACTCATAGGCCACTCTCTCACAATGCGGCGTACATGCGGGAAATACTCTAGACCCTTAGTCACGGGTTCCCCATCGCACACCATACTCTATTCTCTTATCTAGCACTACTTCTCTTTATTCATTTCTGTGCTCAATTTCTCTTCTCTCTCTTTCTAGAGTACCACAACTCAATTTCCTACTCTCTCTTTCTAATGGCATAACTATTGCATGATTAATGCTATATAGTGACTCTGCTCATTATTCACTTCATAGAAAATGCATTCATGTCTATACAAAAAAAATTCAAGGCTTTCCTACACTCTACTTCGTTGCTTCTCTTTGAGCACTTTCTCAAACAATTCAAGTTGCATCATAAACTCACTTAACTCTAACTATTTCTCTTCTTCTCTTCTTTAATCACCAAATGGGAGAAAAACTCCCTCCATAACTTTAAATCTATCCTGATGAGCCTATAGTGAAAACGCTTCCTCATTCAAGCATTATCATCCAACATCATCATAACTTTAACCACTCAATAAAAGGAAAATACTCAATACGAGATTTAACACTTCTCATACAGTGAAAACAATACTTCAATAAACCTGAATCATCTCTACAACTCATTAACAGCATAAACAACTCATACATGCATATAACCCTCTACTCCATTTCTACTCAAAAACTCTTATTCAATCTCCAACTTGGTTGATTTACTTACCTATGTAAAAAGAGTGACTTCTCTACACTTTTCCTTTCCACTGTATTATCTTTTCTTCTCTCTACAACCCTAAAACAACACAACAACCACAACAATAACAACCATATAAACTTCATATAACTTATAAACCCACATCTAAGCAAAATTCTTACCTTAGATGCTTTAGATGATATCTATACTCAAATTATTCAAAGGCTCCTTAAACACCTTTAGAATCTTGGAAATTGAAAGCAAAAAGGAGAGAATTGAGAGAATGGAATGGGCGTGAGAAAGAAGTGAATGAAGGGTTTATTCCCTTAGCCCTTTTTAGTTCATGAGAAAAATCAACCCTTCCCAATCTTTGCCCTTAGTCTGTCTATGAAAGTTCCACTATATCCTTTGATCTGCATTACACTCCACACCCCCATGACTAACCAGTTCTCCCACCGATAATTTCCTCTTACTTTTTACCCACCACTTTTCCTGCTAACTAGGGGTAGAATGGTCATTTAACCCTTATGGAAAAATTCTAAAACTCTCATACACACTTTTAGTCGCTCGTCGCCGCGGGCAAAGAACTTTCGTCGCCCCGGTGAAGATAAGCATAGCCGTACACACGACGCCTTACCTTAAAAAATCAACCTTCCCGCTGGCGAAGACTACTGTTCGCTGAGAAGGAACCTCAACGAAGACTGGAGAAAGTTCTCCAAAATTCCACACAACTCAACCACTTTCAAGGCAAACACTCAACCAACTCAACCACACAAACTCAATGTTAAAGCTAAATCATAACACCTTTAAGCCAAACGCAGTTCTTAAGGACGTCTCAAGTGGGGGCGTTCTACATCAACTAAAGAAATCAAATCAATAGTATCCACCATTCCATATTGATTTGCAATGCATGTATACCTCATGTTCAATTAATTTGGCCTCATTGTTGCTCTATGATTATCTTCAAACCTAATCATTCATAAATTAAAGAGTCAGTTATTATGCAACAATGTCCCATTATCACTTTAACTTAAGAAAACACAAAAAAGCCACTTACATGATAAGACACCCATATCCTCATTTGTTTCTAATCTTCATTCGAAAGTTTCTGACTCACAATCTCCACGTTTTACAGCTTGTGTATTTACAGAACCTCAATTTGCAGAACACAATAATGCAAACATCAACCATATGTTTTTTCTTTGTCGCACACATTTTACTTCATAAACAAACAAAGCACAAAACAGTGGCAATATGGAACAATTAAAATGCTATCAAGTAAGGAAGAAATACCTGCCACTCACGTCTTTTGGATACTCAGATTGAGTAATGCCAGTCGCGGCATCAAGGTCTGACCAAATTAAGCAAGGGCGCACTTCAGTTTGAGAATCTCAATAACCTAAACAAAAATGCAACTTTACTTTAAAAAAAAAAAAAAAAGGAGACGTTACAGAGTACACAGAGATCATAGCAATACTTTTTAATTGAAAGGTGTTCCTTCCTTTTTGCATTTCTACAACCTTAGTAGATAAAAGAGAGAAAGGAGATGAGGGGAATAGAGAAAGAGAGAAGGGGACGTCGTGATAGAAAATTGTGGAAAGAGGAGATAAGGAAGAGATAGCAAAAAGAGAGAGGAGATATGGGCCATAGAAAAAAGTGGAGAGAGAAGATGAGAGGCAAAAAGTGTAGAATGGAGATGTGGGTCCATAGAAAATACAAAGAACATTTTATTTGAAAAAAATTAACACCCCAAAACGACAGTTAAAAAAAACAAGGGAGTACTTTTTACAATGATATTATATTCAAAATTTCATATGTTGTCATCATTTTACATGCCACAAACTATTTATTATATAATAGTCACCTGATGTATTTCAGTATTATTTTTAAAATAATATTATCTCTTTTTATTTTTTTGAATAAATCTTTTTTTGTTATTATTGTATTTTAAGGTATATCAAAAGAATATATGCCCTCCTTGTAATTATAGGTTAAAAAAAAAATACATATTTTTTTAGAAAGTTAATATTGAGGCTTAGAAAGAAATTCATACACCCATTTTAAAACCTTCGATCTATAATTGATTAGGGGAAGATAACATATCCTGATACTATAATTTAGAGGTAATCTTGTAATGAAAAAATCTACGGTTACAGAAATGGTTTGATCCGGTGAGTTTGAGGTTAGGACAATCTTTTGACCTGCACACACGAAGAGACAAGCGTAAGTGTTATGGAAAACACTGAGGTGGTGTCTGTTGTAGGCACTCTGATGCCTAAGTCAACAATGCTGAAGAGGTGATTTAATAGAATTAAGAGAAAGAATTACAGGAGTTTTGTTGATTGAAAATCTCTCTCTTGAGCTCTCATGGCTGGCTCTCTCTTCTTCATCTTGCGGTGGACTTTACTTTGAGGATTTTCATCAAATTTGTTGAAGATCTTGAACTCCTTTTCAAGTTACAAAAGTTGTAAAGCATAAAGGGTAACAATTTCCACCCTTTTAGTTTCAATAACATGTCATATGACCTTATACCATTTTTTGCACCAATTTAACTTTTATAAGCATGAATTCTTTCAAGTGCTTGGTCGTGATGGTGAGATGAATGTTGCCGAATGAAGGTGCTTGGCCGGGATGGCCGACCTAAAACCGACTTCATGCTTAATCAATCCTTCTTTAAGCCATTAAGCTGAATAAAGCTAGGTTGTGCACATGAGGTTGTCGATTTTGTTTGAAAGTGACTGAGCCGAATGGAGAAGTGATTCATGGCATGCATGTGCAAGACCAAATGAAAATAAAATTTAAATGGAGAAATGACATGCATGGAGTGCATTTCAACAATAAATCGAGTGAGTCAAATGGAGAATAGTCATAGGGAGAAAAAATATGCATGACAGCATGTGTAATAAACCAAATGAATAATAAGTCAATGGAGAAAGAAAAAAAAGAAAAAACTAATGGATGAATGAGCCAAATGGAGATGACTGAACAATGGGGAATTCTAGTTGAATGAAAACCATTCATCACATATTGAGTGAGGTTGTCCCCCATGCCAGAGAACAATTTGGTGACACGTGTTGGCCGTAGGGGGCCCATATACATTGAAAGCATGAGGTTGAATGGAAATAATAGCATGAAAAGTCTCAGCAACATGAATAGATCCTTGCTGAACCCTTAGTAGGCCAAATGGACTTGTAGAGCCAATTGAAACGAATATTCATGTGTTGCTTATTTAATGCCAACTTGGCAGACGAGCCGAGTGGGGACATTGACTCAATTCAACAAATGAAAAGAAAAAAGAGTTCCAAAAAACTTAAGGAGTATCAAAGCATGTGAGCACAACACATGAATATGGGCTCACTGTTTGAGGTAGGAATAGAATGCTCACCTTTCAAAAAATTTGCCATGTCCGTTTTGGGAACAGGCATTAAATGGCATGAAAAGTGTTGCACTTTGAAGTTTTAATATAATAATATATAGAGTATCAAAGCATGTGAGCACAACACATGATTGGGCTCACTGTTTAGAGGGAGAATGAAGCTCACCTTTCAAAAAAAATTTGCCATGTCGCGTTTTGGAACAAGGTTTATTATATATATAAAGGGCTCTATAAAAACTAGCTTTGAGTATTAAAACTGATATTAGCAACTATGTCTACCAGAAGTGGCTTTTTTCCTAAATGATTATTGAATTCAAGAGAAGTTGTCTGGCTTCTTGCTTTGATCGACGCTGTTGAAAGATGTTGGGGATTTGGGTTAAACTGATTGTTTTCTTTACTACATCTACGAATGTTTATGGGGTATTTTTTAGTACTACAGCTGATATTTTGGGCTCAATTTTGAGAAAGAAGGTTGAGATCTTGGGATTTTTTTACTTTCGAAGGGGAATTTGAAGGAAGATATGGGTTGGAGGCGAGGGCTTGTACTGGTGCTAATGTGGAGAATAAGTTAAGCATGAGGCTTTGACTGTGCTAGTGGGGGGAATAGTTGAAGGCAGAGGCTTGTACTTGCTAGTGGGGGAGAATAAGTTGGAGCGGAGGCTTTGTACTGGTGTTGTTGGTGGAGAATAAGTGGAGGCGATAAAATAGCTATGATGCCCGACAGAGTTTTATTTTTTTTTTTATGGCGAATATCAAGAATGGTGGAAGAGGTTTGGCTATCATTAAGAAGCAAAAAGTACATAAGGCAAAGATAGAAGCACTAAGAACTAAGGAAAAGAAGAATAATTATATGAGTCAAGAGGTGAGCACCCACATATGAATTAATTCTGATTTTAAAGGTCATATTACACTTTGAATAGAATAATAATGCATAAAACAAATAATGATTTTTGAATAGATATAATATGACATGTGAATCGATAAACAAATGAGAAAAGTAAAGAAAAACTTTCTTATCATGATGAAAACTTTATGATTAACGATATTCTTGAAGGGAGTTCCGTGCCTCCTCTCATGTTACAAGTCGTCATTGGCAGATGATTGAAGGTCCCATGGGTGCCAAACTGTAGATGCAAAAAATCTAGGTTACGAAAGGGTTTGACCTGTGAGGTTTAGGTCACTGACAATCTGCTGGACCTACGCACACAAGAGACAGCTGAAGCTTACGAAAAACACCAGGGTGGTGTCTGCTGTAGCACTCTGACCTCAAGTCACAAGGCTAAAAGGCGATATAATAAGACACTAAGGGAAGAAGGATTATCGGGAGTTATTTTGAATACTGGTAAGACACTGTCCTACTTTGGGAGATAATCCCTATTAGGAAAGAAAGATGTTTTCTTTGCCTTATCAGATTAGGTTTACTTCGTTTGAGTAAGATTCAGGATCTTAATAGAAGAGGAAATAAAGGGTTTCTGATTTCCTATTTATGGACTACTATAGGCTAATGGGCCGAACCCTAGTTAACTTAACTTTTAGCAACCTAGTTCTTACACAAACTCTTATAAACACTAAACAGTAGTTTAAAAAATTAAACTAAATTTCCAATAAAAAACTGCGAATATTCATTATTTTATTTCCATTGTTTGAACCCATCTTCCATCTCTTCAAAAATAATAATAAATAAATAATAATTTAATAGGGTTGCTTTGGATCGAGCGCATATAGATAACGGGGTAATCTTCGTTTATTTTGCAAGATTTGATGTTTGGTTTACAATTAATAAAATATTACGGGAATCTTTTATTGCAATAGTGTTTACTGCTGTAATGTGGGGGGTAATCTGATACCCTCCCCCAGCCTTGGGATTAAAAATAGGTAATCTGATTTTTATCCTATTTTTGCCCTTAATTAAAATCATTTTTGACACAATTGCTTCAAATGTCTACCAATAACAATTACCCAGCCCCCATATATTTGAGAAATTAGCTAAAACACCCCAACCACAACAAAAAAAAAAAAAACTTAAAAGTTAACAAAATATCCCCAGTCACCCAAGACCACTACGATCGTTGCTCACCACCATTGGCCTCTGGCGTCAATCGTTGTAATGGTGCACATCATGGGATTTGGCCATCGTGCACTAGTAAGACCTTTGACCAACTAGGAATGGCTAGATCTAGCGTTTTCACAACCAAAGATCTGGCCTTTTCACGACCAAGATGTGGCCATGAAACGGCCACAGATCTGTCATTTCACGGCTAGATCTTGGTTGTGAAATGGTATAAGAGCATAATTACGATATATGTTATTCCTTCCATAGTTATGTTTCGGTTATGGTTTTGATAATTGCCTATTAGCTGATTAGAGCTTATTTTTGTAAGTTTGGCATTTTTGGATAGACTTTAGGAAATAATTGAGAAAAGATTAGATCTTCCCGACTTTTTCCCATCTTTTCCGTTATTTGACTATTGCTCGATTTTCGAGTTTTTTACGGAAGATCTATATTCCTGAGTTCGCAAAAGTTTCTTTAGAGAAATAAGTATAACGAATCAGCTTTCAGGAAGGTATTATGGGAGAGAAATCCGAGTTTCCGTGACCTGGAATCCTAGTCGATAGGATGCCTTAGCTGATGATGTGGATTCGAACCGGGCCTAATGGAGCGTTAGATATCGAAAGGTCGTATTTAAAAAAGCCCTATTCATCTACAACTCCTAGACGACAATTTTTATAGTTACGGAGCCTAGAAGATTTTTTACATTGCGAGAATCCGGGGCAAACTGTGAGACGAATTCTGAATCCATATTTGATAAGATTTTGTCATCTGGAAAGTCTTTCCTCTAGGAATAGTCTAGGAAAGAAATTTCTGAGTCCTGGTGAAATTAGGAAAAACACATTTGTTATTATTAGAATTTTTAGGGTTAACGAGGGAGAGAGCCAGTAGAGTTTGAATTTATTAGAGTTTTTTGTCTTTCTAGTCAAGATGGCAGCTAATTTCTTCTTCATGTCAAGGGGATTTTGAAGCTAATTTCATGTCATGGTGTACTTACTTCAGTAACGTTGTTCTCAATCTTGTTTTTTATAAGAATTAGTTTATTTTATTTTTGTTTAATTGTCTGTGATTCTTGTTTTGAAGTGATTTAGTTTTGGGCCTGCTAAATTGGTTAATCACAAAGTTTACCTGTTAGAATAAGGAATTGTGTAACGTTAATCGTGCCTTTTTCTATTCACGAGTGACGCATGTGATAGCTGATTATGGACAAGTTTCGGTCTGATTGTCTTTGAATAACTAACCCTTAAGTTAAATATCCGGAGCTTGCGTGATTGTTGCTTAGCTTGAGATCTATTCTCCTAATCTCGTAAGCTGCATGCATTAAATTTAAAGGCTTTGTTCTAGGTTTGTTCAAGGGTTAGTATCTACTCGACAACTTAGTTGTTTCATAGTGGACAAACTAAGGCGAGAGTCGTGTAACAGAGCTTGTTTTTTTCCATAGTGTCTCGTAGTCCATAATGACCGAGATAGAACAGTGGGTTACGGTTGGACTTGTCATGTCCAATGCATGTTGTTAGTGGAATTTGGAAACCTGAACTGATTGTTTAAACAATATTTTATTTCTCTGTTTTTGCTTAGTTTGGCTGGATTACAAACCCCCTTCTTACGTGTTGTCAGATTTACTGTTTATAAGTTGGTTCCATTTGCTTTCTAGTTGTTTTTATTGTTTTAGGAATATAGAAATTATTGAGTCATTCCCTATGGGATCGCACCGTTGCTTGCCTTTAATAACAAGTTCAATAGTTAGTTTAGTAAGTTACATTAAATTTGGTGGCCTTCGGCACGCTACTAAATGGCCATAGATCCTAGTCGGAAACGGCCATGATTTGTGACCCATGGTTGAAATCGCTTTTGCTGACACACGACCACTATGTGCTATTCGTTGACTTTCGGTGTTGCGGCCGGTGGTGTATGGCTGATGGCGACAAGGCTTGGGAAATAGATGGTGATTTTACTACAACATTAAAAGTTTTATATATGGCTGGGGAATTTTAGGGCAAAATTTCAAATGTATAGGTTAAAAAAAAAAAATTATTCACAAAATTTTGTTTTAATTTTTTGAAATATTCTCAAATATAGTTATCTTTACTAATCTTAATTCTAAAAATGTTTAAATGATACAGTAAAACCTCTCTATAGTTATAATGATGAAACTAACTAATTTTATTACTATAATAATGTTATAATTTAATAGAGATACAGTTACAAAAATTTCTTATTTTATAATTCATATTTTAGTAATACAATATTAGGATTTTAATTCATGTTTTCATAGTATTAGGATTTCAATTCAATGATTCAATTGCTTACTTTTGAAATATATAGAACATCGTGTTTTGGAATCAGTAAAGACAAGTGTACTTGACGTAATTGTAAATGCAGTTCATGTATGGGCAATTGATGTGAAACCACAAATAATTTCTAACTCTTTTAAGAATTCCAAAATTAGGACTCTGATATCGATGAATTGTAAGTTACAAATAAAATAGATGAAGAGAATCAAAGAGTCGTCGTAGAATTGAGTGATCAAATTTGACAACTTCACTATACTAATCGAATAGATATTAATGTTTTCCTCAATTATCTAAATGAGCAACAAGTTATGTATGCTTTAACTGAAAAATAAATCATTGCTACAATTAGATAAGAAAATAATGAAAATAATCATGAGAATGATTGTATGAAAATACAAAAAGTTTCATGTCAAAAAGCTCTAAACATATTTGAGAAGCTAGAAATATTTTGACTTTAACAAGAAGATGTTTATGCCAGTGAACAATGTACCTGCAAGTTAAAAGGTGTGATAACAACTATAAAGTATAAATAATTATTCCAAAAAAAATTTAGATAAATATTTAAGTTTATCTTAAATCTTGAATGTAATATAGTATATATATTTTTGCAGTATACAAATAATTATTACTATGTGGAGATAACTTTCCTTAAGACACGATTTATAAAAATTATAACTTAGCACAATATGGAGTTTATTTTTATTTATATCTATCCTAAATTGGAAATAAAATTTTTTATGACTATATAAAATTTATTCCTATATAGAGTATCACTATATAGAGGTTTTACTGAATATTTAACTATAAAACCATTTAACTTAACTTAATTGTCATAATGAAAATAACAAGGACAAAAGTAGCCGGAATTCGCTAGACTATCAAGTCAAGCACTATCTAGCATGGTCTAGCATGTTTTAATTAAACTATTAAACTGTACAGTTAAATGATAGACTCAAGTTAAACTAGTGAGTCTAGCATATTTTAGCATTATATATAATAAAACATTATATGATTCAAACATTCCCTAAAGGGTATATAATGACAAAATTCTCCTAAGGTTTCAGAATTAATAGGAATAATTTTTTCGTTAAATTTTAGGTGTTAAAATAAATAGTAGGAGGATAATTTGGTAATATTTAATAACTCATAACAGTATAAATTTTAACATTCATTAACAGTTTATTAGCAGTATGAAATTTTTGTTATTTATTAAATTCAAGAGATTTTTCTCATTGTATCATATCTTAAGGGTTAATGTTGTGTTGAAAAAAAAAGACTTAGAACTTGTAAATTGTTTAAATAAAAAATCGAGAAAAAAAAGACCATTAACTTGTAGATAAATTGTTTCTCATATCTTAATTTTGTTCAAATTAAAATAGAAAAAATCAAAAAAAAAAAAAAAAGATCGTTAACTTGTAAATTGTTCTCTTTTTTTTCGAATTTAAAAAATATATACAATAAATTGTTTATCATATTTTAATTTTTTTTAAATTAAAAGATAAAAATAAAAAACTGAGTTCAAAGAGTAATGAATTTGTCCTTGAGGTATATATAATGACAAAATTCTCCAAAGGTTTCAAAAATAACAGAAATAATTTTTTTGTTAAATTTTAAGTGTTAAAATCAATAGTTGGAGGATAATTTGGTAATATTTACTTATTCACAACAGTATAAATTTTAACGTTCATTAACAGTTTACTAGTGGTGAGGAATTTCTGTTATTTATAAATTCAAGAGATTTTTGTTATTGTATTATATCTTAAAGGTTAATGTTGTGTTAAAAAAAAGACTTAAAACTTATAAACTGTTTAAATAAAAAAATAAAAAATTGAGAAAAAAAACCATTAACTTGTAAATAAATTGTTTCTCGTATCTTAATTTTGTTCAAATTAAAATATAAAAAACCGAACAAAAAAACAAAAAGACCGTTAACTTGTTAATTGTTCTCTTATTTTTTTTTTTTTGAATTAAAAAAATATATACAATAAATTTTTTATCGTATTTTAATTTTTAAAAAATTAAAAGATAAAAATGAAAAACTGAGTTCAAAGAGTAATGAATTTATCCTTGAGGTATATATAATGACAAAATTCTCCAAAGGTTTCAAAAATAACAGAAATAATTTTTTTATTAAATTTTAGGTGTTAAAATAAATAGTAGAAAAGATAATTTGGTAATATTTATTACTCACAACAGTAAATTTAATGTTCTTAACAATTTATTATGGTGAGGATTTCTTTTTTTTTAAATTCAAATTTTGTTATTATATTATCTTAGGTATTAATGTCGTTTAAAATAAAAAGACTTGAACTTGTAGTTGTTTAATTTAAAAAAAAAAAAAAAAAAAGGAAGACTGTTAACTTATAAATTGTTATTATTTGTTTTTTTTTTTTTCATATATACAATAAATGACCACTGACTTATGATACATGCAACTGGAGTATGGCTACAGTCACCCTCCCTTCCTTCCAACAAATTTGAATCGACATTCACATTTCAATTTCAAAAACCTAACGGTCTCTCTTGTTTAATATCTCCGAATCTACAATTTATAGCGAGAAGATCGAGACGATGGAGGAGTACTTATAGTACATGAAAACTTTACGCTGTCAAATGAACGGTTCACATCTCTTAATCTCTCTCTCTCTCTCTCTCTCTCTCTCTCTCTCTCTCTCTCATTCACGCTTTTTTTTTTTTAATTGAACTTAATGAAACAGAGGTGGAGGATCAGACCGCGAAGGTCACGGTTGAATAGCAAGTGTTGATCACCACAATTAACTCCATAGAAAACGACCTCGTTTCTAGTCAATTTGTGTTTTTTTTTTTTTTTTTTTTGGTGCTTTTATGATATAATTGGAACTGAATTTTATCTGTTAGTTCGAAATTGAATGAAATGGAAGGAATTTAGGTGTGTTAGTGATGGAAACAACCTTGTTTCTGGCCAGTGCTGTTTTTAGATGTGGTTCTTTTGTTCGAAAATTAATGATTGTTTGAAATGAATGTGAATTTGTTTGGTAGTTATTTTATTGAAGACTGAACTGCATCAGATTAATTGAAATTAGCATCATAAAGGATTTTTTAAAGACGAATTCATTTTTTGGCCAATTCTATGCTTACATGAAATGATTATTACTGATAAGGAATGTAGTTTGTTTGTATTTTTCTAAATATTTACTTGAAAATTGAATTTTATTAGGTTAATTAAAATTTTGGTGCGTATACCAGTGTATTAATTAATAGAAAATGACCTTGTTTCTGGTCAATTCTTCTATACTAAGGTTTTGTGTTTTTGTTGAAAATAAATTGATTATTACAGAAATGAATTTTAATTTGTTTAGTTGTTTTTATAAAATTGAAGAATCCTCTCTAGATTTTAAAAGTTCATGGAAACTGAGATTAGGAGAGGATCCTAATTTGTAATCGGAAACTGAAATTTGTTTTACTTAATTGAAAATTATGGTGCTTACATGTATATTAGTATTGAAATCGGTTTAACTGATCAAGAATGGTAGATTGATTGTCTGAGAAGTACTAAAATGTGTTTCTTATAAATGAATGTTTCTACTAAAGCACTTATCTAATGCTTCTTTGGAAAGTACTCCAAGTATTTATTTTGCTTTATAAATTCAAAAGAGTGGTTTATTCATTGCATCAAATACTGTGAGATTCATATGAAAAGTTCTTCTGATTATTGAAATTGTATATAGGTGTGTCTAGGATGGCCTTTGTAGAAAAAAAATTTGTTTGAGTAAAAGCACATGAAACTGCTCTCAATATAAAGTTTTATTTTTTCATCCAAAATGTGTTTTTTTTTCAGAAACACTTAAAAAAGTTCTTCAATTAGTACACTTTGTGTGTGAGTGTGAGTGTGAGTGTGTGTGTATTTTTTTTTAATTAAATAAATTTGATTTTAAAAAGACTTTTATCCTTTCAATCAAATCCTGTAAATTTCTCTAGCTGCACCATAGTTACTTCGGAATGCATCCTTAGGTTGTTTAGTTACGTTGCCTTAACAGAAAATTAAAAGAGTCTAGTACAGGTATTTTTGGGGCTCTAGTTGTTATCTACCTTGACATCAATCTTGTTCAAATGGTCATTAACTGAAAATTAAGTGATTTGAAAACCTTTTACCTTATGTTTTGCTTTGGAAAACAGTGGATGAATTTCAGAGTGCTATTGTAGATTAACAAAAGTTCTTTTGCTAATTAGGTGCAGCTTTTGAAAGCACTCTAAAACTTATCTGGACTATAATCATTTTCTGTGCATGTCATGTGGATACCTTGAGTTTGATATCTCCATTAAAGTCCTTTAAAGTTTTTGTGTATACTGCAAATTTAGGACAATTTTTCATGTTATAGAAAATTGAATTTGCTTTCAGAGGCCTTTTACCTAAAATCCACATGATACAATTTTCGGATGATTTTGATACATTTATGTAGGTTCAATTCATTATTGAGTTGTGGAACAATTGTATTTATGATTTAGTTCTTTATAGTAGCTGTTTTATTGGCGAACTGTTTCCCACTATTTTTGCAGCAAAGTCGACACAAAGTTACTGAGAGAAGAAGCTGAGAAGATGAACAAGGAAAGGGTCAGATATGTGCACAAATATTGGCAAAACAGAGAAAATTGCTTCTCTGGAGTCTGATTGTCACCCTTAACCAGGGAGATCTATTTTTGTGTCTTTGTGCGGGAGCTGGAATGACCCTCTAGTTGGAAGCCTACAATATCCCTGTTATGGGACATTTTCTTTTTCCTTTTTTCACCCTTGAGTAGCTTACTTGCATGACGAGAACACCTGCACAGTAAACCTGAATTGATGAACTACTGTGTCGGATGGTGCACTTTCTTTTTTTATTGCCATACTTGCTTGGTAAAACGTTGGGCTAGAAGTTTTACACAATTGAGAGCTAGACATACGATAGAAACTCCCGCAAACTATCTTTCATGTGTATACTAAATAATTTATGGCTGGAATAGATCTTATGTTTGATAATTTTTGTTGCTACCAACTTGCCATAATCCTATAATATCTGATGTGGGGAATTCCTGTTTCTGTATGTATTCTTCTTACTAGGGAATGGGTTGTTGAAGAAATGTTTCTTCAATCTCAGGGTGTATATTCTTGATTCATCATTGTTCTTTAAATGCGCAGACAATGGAGCTTATACAACAAGAAAGAGTTAGCTCATCTAAAAAATAGCAGAGAAGAGGTAATATTTAAGAATATATTGCATTGATTAAGTTCACTGAATGCTATGGACAGTTATTGCATAATTTCTTAAACCAACAGAGCTTACTATACTCAAGTTGCAGAGGATATCAAATTGAAATTAAAGCAACAACAGGTTATATTTCATGAGCCTCTTCATCTGAATCCACTGTTCTTTTCAAAATTTTAATGCAGATGATGTCTCTTTCATTTTATGTAGGACGGTCGAATTGACAGACTAGAGAAATGACTGAGCATAAATCGGTATTCATTGCTAAATCTTTTGTTAACTTCATTGATTACCTCTTTTTTAATCTCTTCAAGATAATGTATGTGCTCCAATAAAAGAGAAATAGAAGGAAGAAGGTTATGCTATGTTATTAATTATACTTGGATTAATGTCGTTTAAAATAAAAAAGACTTGAACTTGTAAGTTGTTTAAATTTAAAAAAAAAAAAAAAAAGGAAGACTGTAACTTATAAATTGTTATTTTGTTTTTTTTTTTTCATATATACAATAAATGACCACTGACTTATGATACATGCAACGGAGTATGGTACAGTCACCCTCCCTCTTCCAACAAATTTGAATCGACATTCACATTTCAATTTCAAAAACCTAACGGTCTCTCTTGTTTAATATCTCCGAATCTACAATTTATAGCGAGAAGACGCAGACGATGGAGGAGTACTTATAGTACATGAAAACTTTCGCTGTCAATGAACGGTTCACATCTCTATCTCTCTCTCTCTCTCTCTCTCTCTCTCTCTCTCTCTTTCATCACGCTTTTTTTTTTTTTAATTGAACTTAATGAAACAGAGGTGGAGGATCAGACCGCGAAGGTCACGGTTGAATAGCAAGTGTTGATCACCACAATTAACTCCATAGAAAACGACCTCGTTTCTAGTCAATTTGTGTTTTTTTTTTTTTTTTTTTTTTTTTGGTGCTTTTATGATATAATTGGAACTGAATTTTATCTGTTAGTTCGAAATGAATGAAATGGAAGGAATTTAGGGGGGTTAGTGATGGAAACAACCTGTTTCTGGCCAGTGCTGTTTTTAGATGTGTTCTTTTGTTCGAAAATTAATGATTGTTTGAAATGAATGGAATTTGTTTGGTAGTTATTTTATTGAAGACTGAACTGCATCAGATAATTGAAATTAGCATCATAAAGGATTTTTTAAAGACGAATTCATTTTTTGGCCAATCTATGTTACATGAAATGATTATTGCAGATAAGGAATGTAGTTGTTGTATTTTTCTAAATATTACTTGAAAATTGAATTTTATTAGGTTAATTAAAATTTTGGTGCGTATACCAGTGTATTAATTAATAGAAAATGACCTTGTTCTGGTCAATCTTCTATACTAAGGTTTGTGTTTTTGTTGAAAATAAATTGATTATTACAGAAATGAATTTTAATTTGTTAGTTGTTTTTGTGAAATTGAAGAATCCTCTCTAGATTTTAAAAGTTCATGGAAATTGAGATTAGGAGAGGATCCTAATTTGTAATCGGAAACTGAAATTTGTTTTGCTTAATTGAAAATTTTGGTGCTTACATGTATATTAGTATTGAAATCGGTTTAACTGATCAAGAATGGTAGATTGATTGTCTGAGAAGTACTAAAATGTGTTTCTTATAAATGAATGTTTCTACTAAAGCACTTATCTAATGCTTCTTTGGAAAGTACTCCTAGTATTTATTTTTCTTTATAAATTCAAAATAGTGGTTTATTCATTGCATCAAATACTATGAGATTCATATGAAAAGTTCTTTTGATTATTGAAATTGTATATAGGTGTGTCTAGGATGGCTTTGTAGAAAAAAATTTGTTTGAGTAAAAGCTCATGAAACTGCTCTCAATATAAAGTTTTATTTTTTCATCCAAAAAGTGTTTTTTTTTCAGAAACACTTAAAAAAGTTCTTCAATTAGTACGCTTTGCGTGTGAGTGTGTGTGTGTATTATTTTTTTTTTAAATTAAATAAATTTGATTTTAAAGAAGACTTTTATTCTTTCAATCAAATCTTGTAAATTTCTCTAGCTGCACCACAATTACTTCGGAATGCATCCTCGGGTTGTTTTGTTACGTTGCCTTGACAGAAAATAAAAAGAGTCCAGTATAGGTATTTTTGGGGCTTTAATTGTAATCTACCTTGACATCAATCTTGTGCATGTTCATGTGGATTACCTTGAGTTTGATGTCTCCATTAATTAGTACTTTAAAGTTTTTTGTGTACACTGCAAATTTAGGACAATTTTTTCAGTGATATTAGGAATTTGAATTTGCTTTCAGAGGCCTTTTACCTCTAATATCCACATGATACAATTTTTCAGATGATTTTGATACATTTATGTAGATTCAATCCATTTATAGAGTTGTGGAAACAATTGTATTTATGATTTAGTTCTTTATAGTAGCTGTTTTGATTGGCTGAGCTGTTTCCCACTATTTTTACAGCAAAGTCTGACACAAAGTTACTGAGAGAAGAAGCTGAGAAGATGAACAAGGAAAAGGGTCAGATATGTGCACAAATATTGGCAAAACAGAGAAAAATTGCTTCTCTGGAGTCTGATTCGTCCACCCTTAACCAGGTGAGATCTATTTTTGTGTGTCTTTGTGCGGGAGCTGGAATGACCCTCTAGTTGGAAGCCTACAATATCCCTGTTATGGGACATTTTCTTTTTCCTTTTTTTCACCCTTGAGTAGCTTACTTGCATGAACGAGAACACCTGCACAGTAAACCTGAATTGATAAAAACTACTGTTATCGGATGGTGCACTTTCTTTTATTTTATTGCCATACTTGCTTGGTAAAACGTTTGGGCTAGAAGTTTTACACAATTGAAGAGCTAGACATACTGATAGAAACTCCCGCACAACTATCTTTCATGTTGTATACTATAAAATAATTTATGGGCTGGAATAGATCTTATGTTCTGATAATATTTTTGTTGCTACCCTAACTTGCCATAATCCTATAATATCTGATTGTGGGGAATTCCTGTTTCTGTATGTATTCTTCTTTACTATGGGAAATGGGTTGTTGAAGAATATGTTTCTTCAATCTCAGGGTGTATATTCTTGATTCATCATTGTTCTTTTAAATGCGCAGACAATGGAGCTTATACAACAAGAAAGAGTTAGCTCATCTAAAAATATAGCAGAGAAGAGGTAATATTTAAGAATATATTGCATTGATTAAGTTCACTGAATGCTATGGACAGTTATTGCCATAATTTCTTAACTACAACAGAGCTTACTATACTCAAGTTGCAGAGGTTATCAAGTTGAAATTAAAGCAACAACAGGTTATATTTCATGAGCCTCTTCATCTGAATCCACTGTTCTATTTTCAAAATTTTAAGTTGCAGATGATGGTCTCATTCATATTTTATGTAGGACTGGTTCGAATTTGACAGGACTAGAGAAATGACTGAGCATAAATCGGTATTCATTTGCTAAATCTTTTGTTAACTTCATTGATTTACCTCTTTTTTAATTTCTCTTCAAGATAAATGTATGTGCTCCAAATAAGAGAAATAGAAGGAATGAACATATTGACTCTCCATGTTTATGATAAATTGATTGTGCATCTAGTCTTTAGGATCCAACGTGTTCTCACTGACTAGCTGAAGGTAACAAAGGTCTTCAGTTTTCCTTGTTGGATATCTTTCTGTATTGCTCTAAGAGCTTCTTGTTCAGATTATACCACTTCCTTGATAATTGGAATTGCTTGAGTGGTGATGATGGGTGTGGCAATAATGTCTCACAGTTGAAGATGTGGTAGTAGACACACATCCTTAAAGATACATCTCTCTTTAATGCATGCCTCTTTCCTCGCCAAGAAGGAGAGGAAAAAAAAAAAAAAAAAAAAAGGGAGAAGTGAGCCTATATATATATATGCATGATCAATTTGTTGTAATTTAGAAATCCCTTTTGTTTATGTAGTCTCTTGTATGCTTAAAGGTTGGCACAACATCCAACCTAATTTTGTATTTCTAGTGTACTAAAGATATTTAGATCTTGCTATTGTCTTCAACCTCTTGATGTATTTTTGTTGCAATGCAATTTTAATTTTAACTGCAAATTCATAATCATGTAACTGTGAATAGGGTTTTATGGTTTCTTCTGTATTGCTATCATCTATTCTACTTTTCACTATAGTGTATAGATAAAACTTTTAAGATTATCAAGTTTGTGCAATTCTAATGATTAGAAATCATTCAGGTCAAAGGTAAAAGTGATGAGCAAATGGCTGAAACTGAAGGTACTTGATTTTAAGGAACAAGTTGGCTTTGGCCATGAACTGGTGATTTGGGATTTGATACAATTTTCCCGAGCAAATGTTAAGTTGTTGATGACTTTTAGTTTTTTATTTACCTTGAAACTTTACTATGTTAAAACAAGTCCAATGATAAACACTTTGACATTGAATATTTGTATACCAATATACCAAAATTTCCCTTAATCCAGAAGGTGAATGTTAATATTACAATTGTTTGCTGGTTGCTTTACAGTAAGCGAATATTTTGGAAAGACCTTTGCATTACTTATGTGTCAATTTCAATCAGCAGGCTTAAAATCTAGTCAGAAACTTGGGTAGTTATCATGCTTTTCATTATTTTTGCAAAGATCATCAAACATCCCTTAATGAAAGATCTGAATTACCAGTGGTAGGGACAGCTAGGGAGGTTTGTTCATATTTAAGGGGCAAGACTTTTCTGCTCCAAGAGCCGTAGGGGATGTCTGTTGAGGACCTTTTACTGAAAATGTAGGCTTTTAGAGAACAATGTTTATTTAAACACTTCCAAGTTTGGGCCTCACCTAAGAACTTTGTAACTGTACAACAAAATGCAGGTGTGCATTATAGAGAGGGAAGGCTCATATGATTTCTAAGCACAAAATCTTATATATATGATACCGAGTTGTGACATACATGAGAAAGAGAAATAAGGGAAGATCCTGTCTTGTTTACAGAATTTTATCACAAAGAGCTAACTCAAAATTGCAAGATGTTCTTATGATGAGTGGTGATCTATATAAACTGATAACTCTGACCTGAACTGTAGTCATTGATGCATAAAATTTATTAATCAGAAACAATATTATTCTTTTCATCTTATTTAACTTTTCTTGCAGGGAAGTGCGGCATTGATAACAATAACTTCATGGACAATAAGGTAAATAACTTTTATTGATATCATTAGATATACGGTGTTGCAATTTTCTAATTAATTTTTGGGATAACAGAGCAGTGAAGCTAGGGAGACCATGATGGCCAATTTGGTTTCTGCTAAAGACAAGCTTGACGAAATTGCACAGAAGACATTAAAACTTGTTCAGGAGAACAAAAAGGTTACTTAAGCAAGATTTTAACTGAACGTATATGTCTTTTCCTAGTTGGTAGATGGACCATGTCTCGATTTCAATAACTTTTTTTTTTTTTTTTTTTTTTTTTTTTGGGTGAAAGCCTCGAGATGTCCCCACACCCAAAGGTATGAGACTAATTCCCGATCGGGGCTCGGGTGACTTAATCTTGTAGTTTATATGTGTAGAAAGAGTTTGTTGCTTCGATTTAATTTCAATTCGCTAAATTTTTGTCTCCAGTCTTGGCTAATGCCAAAAGTTACATTTTTTACTTCCATTCATCGTTTGTAAAGTATATCATCAAGTGAAAAGCTGTTTTCTTATTTGTCTGATTGTAGATCAGAGTATGAATTCCAAGTGTAGCATGTAAAACATTGATGTTCATTGAGTAAATTCAATTTAAATTTGTGACGCTAACGTAAGTCACTTGATTATCTTGGATTGAATCTTTTTATAAGTTTAGGTACCTAAAACTAATTATCTTGAGAGTGGATGAAAGTGCTTCTTGAATTAATGTTTTGACTGTTTTTGCATTTCGGTTTACCTTCCTTATTGGGAAAATTTCTTTTGAAGCTTAAATGTTTTCTGCTTTTCCCAGTGGTGTAAGACTTACATGTGACTCTGTCAATACATCTGGTTCCTAGTCAAGTGGATCTAATTCTTCACGGGAAACTACTTGTATGCTGTTGTTTCTAATTTTATCAATCCCTTATATTCATTCGCTAATCTTGGACATGTTTTTAGATGAACGATTCCTTTGAGCAAGTGAAGTGCAGGGCAAACAAATTGAAGGTTAGTTCTCTAACCAGTATCATGTAAATGTTTTCATGTGATTGCCCTTAGGCTTGTGCATAGATTATCACTATAGAATGAAATCAACTATTGGCCGAATATAATGTTTTCTTTGCGGAGAGATCAGGTTGCCCAATAGAAATATTGTTCAACATCCATATCTTTTGGATAGTAGTTGAGTGGTGAGTGGTGGCTTTTAGTTTTCTATTTCATATACTCGTTTGTAGAAACTAATTATTGGCTTCTTATTTTAAATATTGGTAACTATAGTCAGAGATGTTGGCAATGGATATAAAGACCTTGGAAGAGGAACACGCAGATCTTCTATCAGATAAGGCTGGAGAATCTGAGTTTTGGGAATGCCTAAAGGACCAAATTGAGCAATTCAAGGTAAATACTGTTGGTAGCTTTTTCTTTATCATACAGAAACTAAAGTATTTTAGGATTTACTTGATCAAAACCTGAAATGGCCTTTGGTTTTTGACCAAAGCAAGGTTTAAAAAGAAAAGGTCCTCAGTTGGTGGCTAAAATGAAACTCTTAATACAGTGGGGTTTTGTTGCTCATGGTTGTCAAACTCAATTACGGTTGGGAAAGTTTTTGCCTTCCATTTGCTAAAAGTAATTCCGAATTCTAGTAAACGTGTGATTACTTTTTCTATATCAAACTATCATATTCTAATTGATGCTTCTGCTTGTTATAGGGACTTTCCTATGTGCTGAAATGTGATTGTGGAGAGGAATACAAGGTGGAAGTGAATCTTTAATTTTAGAAAAGTATAATAGCAATGAAACTTAGACAACTCAAAAGGCTGAAGAAACAAATTCGTAGTTGACAGGTAATCAAATGCGAAACAAAACTAGGAATTGATCCTTAGAACTTATACTGCGAAGGGATTATATGATAAATGACTTTAGTTGTTAGCTCGGATCTAGTTCAATTGTTTTGAGTAGTATATTTGCAGAAACAGTACTGCTTCATCAATTGTTGTTAATAATGAAAGAATACTTCATGATGATGCTTTTAATATGATGAAATGGTAAGTTTTGCCATACCATCTGCAAATAAAACTATACCTCTTGTATCATATGGTTGGTCTAGCATTTTACAATGATGACATCTTTTGCTTATATTTCCGAAATGTTATTTCAGATTGTTTTTAAGACTTTAATAAGGAAATTACGCCATGTACACAAATTTAAATTCCATATTATTCTATATTTAGTATTTTATTGTACTTGTACAATTGAAATATCTCACAAGTTGAGATGTATATTCTTGTATATATGGTTCTTATATCCTTGCTTTTGCATTAACGATGAGAATATAAACACTTAAAAGGAAAATATAGTAAAGATCATAATCACTTGATCTCAAGAACCTTCAGAGCTGCAGAGATATCCTGGGCTTCATAACTTCCCTCCACATGGGCAATGTTCGGGCTGTCTTGTGGAACTGAATCTTCTCTTTTAGAACTCTCTTCACCATGAAGAAGCTTCTCACTGCCACAGTCCACGGTGCCTCTTACAATTACAGTCTTTTGGAGGCCAGCCAGCAGATTTTCATAGTCTCTGTCTCCTCTATCTCACACAAACACTACAGTTTTTGAAAGATCAATTCCCCACCTAATTGATAGATACCTGCACGGAATATGGTAGCAACACAAACGTACCAGAGATTTCAATTTTCAGTTTACTACAACTGATTGATCTTGATCTTATTTGATGATTCTGTACAATATTATGATATGCAGTGAAAAGAGGTCGAACCTTAGAGCTTGTTTTCTTGATGCAAATAGTGGTACCACGTTTAACCTTGATGCTGCACGTGTGTAGACAAGGTTGCATCGGAATCCTCTCATCTGCAGCCTTTGGCGACGTTCTCACTAATAGCTGAAGGTAACAAAGGTCTTCAGTTTTCCTTGTTGGATATTTCTGTATTGCCTAAGAGTTCTTGTCAGATTATCCACTTCCTTGATAATTGGAATTGCTTGAGTGGTGATGATGGGTTTGGGAATAATGTCTCAAGTTGAAGATGTGGTAGTAGACACACATCCTTAAAGATACATCTTCTTAATGCATGCCTCTTTCCGGCCAGAAGGAGAGAGGGGAAAAAAAAAAGAAAGGAGGGCTATATATATGCATGATCAATTTGTGTAATTTAGAAATCCCTGTTTATGTAGTCTCTTGTATGCTTAAGGTTGGGCACATCCAACCTAATTTTGTATTTCTGTGTACTAAGAGTTTAGATCTTGCTATTGTCTTCAACCTCTTGATGTATTTTTGTTGCAATGCAATTTTAATTTTAACTGCAAATTCATAATCATGTAACTGTGAATAGGGTTTTATGGTTTCTTTTCGTATTGCTATCATCATTTCTACTTTTCACTATAGGTAAGATAAAACTTTATATTATAAGTTTGTGCAATTCTAATATTAGAAATCATTCAGGTCAAAGGTAAAGTGATGAGCAAATGGTGAAACTGAAGGTACTTGATTTTAAGGAACAAGTGGCTTTAGCCATGAACTGGTGATTTGGATTTGATACAATTTTCCGCAAATGTTAAGTTGTTGATGTTTAGTTTTTTATTCACACATAGGCACACGCTTTATGAGATGCATTTTCCCTCTTTAATTGTTGTTACTTGAAACTTACTAGTAAAAAAGTCCAATGATAAACACACTTTGACATTGAATATTTGTATATCAATAATCAAAATTCCCTTAATCCAGAGGTGAATGTTAATATTACAATTGTTTGCTGTTGCTTTACAGTGAGCGAATATTTTGGAAGACCTTTGCATTACTTATGTGTCAATTTCAATCAGCAGCTTAAAATCTAGTCAGAAACTTGGGTTGTTATCATGCTTTTTATTATTTTTGCAAAGCATGAAAGACGAATCCAGTGGTAGGGACAGCTAGGAGGTTTGTTCATATTAAGGGGCAAGACTTTTCTCCTCCATGAGCCGTAGGGGATGTTTGAGGACTTTTACTGAAAATGTAGGCTTTTAGAGAACAATGTTTATTTAAACACTTCCAAGTTTGGGCCTCACCTAAGAACTGTAACTGTACAACAAAAAGGTGGGCATTATAGAGGGGAAGGCTCATTGATTTAAGCTCAAAATCTTTAATATGATACCGAGTTGTGACATAAATGAGAAAGAGAAATAAGGGAAGATCCTGTCTTGTTTACCGAATTATCACAAAGAGCTAACTCAAAATTGCAAGATGTTCTTATGATGAGTGGTGTGTATTTAAACTGATAACCTACCTGAACTGTAGTCATGATGCATAAAATTTATAATCAGAAACAATATTATTCTTTTCATCTTATTTACCTTTCTGTAGGGAAGTGCGGCTTGATAACAATAACTTCATGGACAATAAGGTAAATAACTTTATTGAATCATTAGATATACGTGTTGCAATTTAATTAATTTTGGTAACAGAGCAGTGAAGCTAGGGAGACCTTGATGGCCAATTTGGTTTCTGCTAAAGACAAGTTGACGAAATTGCACAGAAGACATTAAAACTTGTTCAGGAAAACAAAAGGTTACTTAAGCAGTTTTAACTGAATGTATATGTCTTTTCCTATTTGGTAGATGGAACATGTTCAATTCAGTAATTTTTTTTTTTTTTTTTTTTTTGGTGGAAAGCCCAGATGTCCCCACCCAAAGGTATGGGACTAATTCCCATCGGGGCTCGGGGACGTAATTTTGTGTCTTTGTGCGGGAGCTGGAATGACCCTCTAGTTGGAAGCCTACAATATCCCTGTTATGGGACATTTTCTTTTTCTGTTTTCTCACCCTTGAGTAGCTTACTTGCATGTACGAGAACACCTGCACAGTAAACCTGAATTGATAAAAACTTCTGTTGTCGGATGGTGCACTTTCTTATAATTTATTGCCATACTTGCTCAGGAAAACGTTTGGGCTAGAAGTTTTATACAATTGAAGAGCTAGACATACTGGTAGAAACTCCTGCACAACTATCTTTCATGTTGTACACTATAAAATAATTTATGGGCTTGAATAGATCATATGTTCTGATAATATTTTGGTTGCTACCCTAACTTGCGAAAATCCTATAATATCTGACTCTGGGGAATTCCTGTTTCTGTATGTATTCTTCTTTATTATGGGAAATGGGTTGTTGAAGAATATGTTTCTTCAATCTCAGGGTGTATATTCTTGATTCATCATTGTTCTTTTAAATGCGCAGACAATGGAGCTTATACAACAAGAAAGAGTTAGCTCATCTAAAAAAATTAGCAGAGAAGAGGTAATATTTAAGAATATATTGCATTGATTAAGTTCACTGAATGCTATGGACAGTTATTGCCATAATTTCTTAACTACAACAGAGCTTACTATACTCAAGTTGCAGAGGATATCAAGTTAAAATTAAAGCAACAACAGGTTATATTTCATGAGCCTCTTCATCTGAATCCACTGTTCTATTTTCAAAATTTTAACTTCCAGATGATGGTCTCTTTCATATTTTATGTAGGACTGGTTCAAATTTGACAGGACTAGAGAAATGACTGAGCATAAATCGGTATTCATTAGCTAAATCTTTTGTTAACTTCATTGATTTACCTCTTTTTTAATTTCTCTTCAAGATAAATGTATGTGCTCCAAATAAGAGAAACAGAAGGAATGAAGATATTGACTCTCCTTGTTTATGATAAATTGATTGTGCATCTAGTCTTTAGGATCCAANAGTTACGGATGGTTCTTCAGGAACTTTCATGATCTCAAGACGTGTGGTGGGGTGACGGGTCCTGCACTGTTCTACATGTGAGAGGTAGTTACGGCAGTGTTCTGTCCATGAAAAGTGGTGGATATTCTTGAGTCCATTTTTTAGACAATCAGACCACATGTTTTTGTCAGCAACCAGCTTTAGGAGGACATCTGCTATGGCTTTCTGATCATGCGGGTCAATTAGGAGACCATTGTTAAGCTGGGGGAATATCATTAAGCACCTGGTTAAACAGAGTCCTCAGTTACTATCAGTCTGAGTCATAAGGTGATACTATGATTAATTCATTAGGTGGCCAAAATTTCCTATCAAAGCTATTTCTGTCATAATTTCATAGTTTGGAGTGTTATACAATGAGGTATTTTTTAGTTCTGCATAATTTTAGTCTAGGCATGCATTTCTTCTACCACAACTTTTTTATGAAGGATGAGAAATTTGGAACCTTCACAATGTCCACAGGTTCCCCGTTCTTTGTGGCAACAATAGGAAGACCATAGGCAGCTGCCTGCAAGATACAAGTGGAATATATTATGATTTTTTTGATACATTTAGGCTTAAATGTTTATAATGCTTCAGAATTTTTTCTCGTCTATCAATTGCTCCTTTTATAAGATTCAGAGTGTTACTAAGAATTGAAGGATTCAGTCAATACAACGTTTTAGAATAGAACAAAGAGACATACCTCGATGAGTGTGAGACCGAACGGTTCCACAAGAGCTGGATTGATGAAAACTCCCTTCAAGAGACAAAGCCGCCATAGAAGTACTGTTAGCAAATTTATCGTTGCAAGGAAGAAGAAAGAGTTAAAGTGTGTCAACTTCTAGACATTAATCTAAGCTGATAAGTTCTGAAAATATGGAGTTGCATAGATTGATCCGGCAATGCAAGCCTAATGAGCCTAAAGTACGCCGTTGATGAGAGTGTTTCTTATATATTTGATCATCATTTCTTAAGTACCAAAAGGTAGTCGCAGGTGTCCTTTTAGAACTATTTTGATGCAATGACCAGTAAAATTCTAACCAACCAGGCAACACGGATTCCGTGTTTTGTAGAGCATTGGATAAAATGATGAACAATTTACCTTTGTTTTCGCAGCCAAACAATAAATTTCAAGAACTTCGGATTGCTTATGATGCTTCGGATAAGCCACCTGATGGTACAAGTCGTACTTGTTGATGAGCTTTAGAACAGTGGTAAGAACAACTGAACTGCTATTAGACATCTCTTCAATGTCATCTCTGTTTCCCAGTATCAGTGTCTGCAATATTAATAAGTCATTGAAGTGAAACACAATTTTTACCATGTTGGCTGGCTTTTCGAGGGGTTGGCACTCCCCAATAGCCTTGAGCAATGTGGTGACATTTTTCTTGTGGTCAAGACGAGACAATGCTAGTATAGTTAGCTTGTGAGGATTTTATCTGCAAGGGAAAATCATATTAAACAAATAGATGGTATTAAAACACATCTACGAATCGAAATCACTTCGATGCATCAAGTTTAGTAATGAAGATTCAAGTTTGAGAAGAGAGAATGTTTGACCTCGGACCATATTGGAGGGTAGATGCCTTCTGTTATTTCTATTAGAGCTAAGCAATGATTTGAGATTAGCATCACCTTCCAATGAATCTTGTGTTGTTACATATCCTTGGTGGTATAACCTGATGCAACAAAAGTGATCAGCACGTGAACTATGACCAAAGTGCGGATCGAGGTCATTCTCCGTACGTTAAAAATTTCAGGACATTCTTATATTAGTTAAGTTTGAGGTTAAACATACCACCATCCTTGTCTGGTGCTAGTCACCACCATTTCAGCAGCATCCAGCCCCATCTCTTCAGCTTCAATCCTCCTCATTATCTTGTATGTTGCATTTATGTCCTTAGGCAGCCTCCCTTTCTTAAGCAATTGTTCGAACTTGTTCCGCCCCAATGAGTGCCCGTCAGCACCATTGGCACGTTCAAGGCGCCAGAGACGTGAGCTGCCACCTCTCTGATACGATCACCTGTAGACAAACTCAATCCACAACCAACCAGCAATAATTCCCACACAAGTAACCAACCACACAGTCAATCCACAACCAGAATAATGCAAGAAATAGAATATGCAATCTCAGCACTATTTGTATTAATCAGATAATATGAATGGAACAGATAAAAATGGAATGAACTGGACTGTAACCATAAACCCTGGCATTTCGAGGAGCTAGGAACCTCCACTGTTTTATCAACAAAATAAGATGATACTGCTGCTACGACTCTCCCTGATTAAATACTAATCCCCTTTCCACAATTACCCTTACTCACACAATTCATATTCTCAAAACAGACTGTTACACATGACACCTGTGCTTTGTGGACCCTACTCCCTTAACAACCTTCCTAATGTCTATTACGCCCCTTAAGGGTGTAAACTTTATGCACTACGTTTAATTATTCCCCCCCCCCCCCCCGCGCCCCCCTATCTCCCCTCCCCCTCCCCCTCCTTTGAAGATTCACCTTGTCCTCAAGGTGAAACTGAGGAAATTGCATTTTAATCACTTCATATGGTTCTCAGGTGGCTTCAAAATCAAGTAAATGCTGCCATTTGATGAGAACCTCCTTAGACCTATCTAATAGAGTACGCACAGAGAGAACATCGTCTGGCTGGACCAGTAATTCCATGTCTTTAGAAAGTGATTCTAGTAGGGGTTGGATGGGCACCGATTGATGTAAGCTCTTCTTGAGTTGAGAAATATGGAAGACAGGATGAATACAGGCTGTGGGAGGCAGATCCAATTTATAAGCCACTGGTCCAATGCGTTCCAAAACAGTGTAAGGACCATGGAAACAGCGACTGAGCTTTTCATTCAATTTCTGGGCAAGTGATTTAAACCTGTAGGGCTGTAGCTTCAGGAAAACTTTGTCACCAAGCTGGAAGCACTCGTCTCGCCGATGAAGGTCAGCATTGTGTTTCATGCGAGCTTGAGCCACAACTAAGTTGTCCTTAAGCTCCTTTAACATGGCATTCCTCTCAGTCATTTGGACATTGACATCTTCCACGATGGAAGGGTAGTTTGTGAATTTTAAAAGGGTAAGGGGGTCTCGTCCATAGAGGGCCTTGAAGGGAGTCATTCGGATGGAATCGTGATAGGTTGTGTTGTACCAGTATTCTGCCCAAGTAAGCCAAATAGGCCACTGTCGTGGTTGAGAACTGCAGAAACAACGAAAATACGCCTCGAGACACCTATTGACCACCTCTATTTGCCCATCTGTCTATGGATGGTAAGCCGAACTAAATTTCAGAATAGTGCTGGTAGCCTTGAACAACTCTTACCAAAATTAACTCATAAAAAGTTTGTCTCTGTCAGAAACAATGAAATTAGGGAAACCGTGGAGCCTGACCACTTCTTTAACGAATATGGCAGCCACATCCTTTGCATTGTAGGGATGATCGAGACTAAAAAAATGGTTGTACTTGGTCAAGCGGTCAACAACAACAAAGATGGTATCCACTCCCTTCGAACATGGTAGCCCCCCGATAAAGTCCATAGAGAGATCCTCAAAAACCTGATCTGGAATGGGAAGGGGCTGGAGGAGTCCGGCGAGTTTTAACGACAACTGTTTATTAAGTTGACAGGTAATGCAGGCCTTAATGTAGCGTTGTATATCTCCCCGAATACCCTCCCAATAAACTACTAAAGAGACTCTCTTGTATGTCCTGAAGAAACCCGAGTGGCCTCCACTAGGACTCTGATGGAACTCAGCCAATAATGTGGAGACAAATCTGGACCTTTTGGAATAACCAGCCTGTCTTTATAGAATAGGCAGCCTTTGCGGAGGTGGTAATTAGGTTGACTAGAAGAATCAAGGAGAAGGTCCTGAATGATTTCCTTGAGTTTCAGATCTGTTTGTGCCTCCGAAGCCATGTCCTCATACTTAGAAAACTGTACCGCAGATAAAGCTGAAAGGTGTGCCAATTCAGTCATGTCTTCTCTTCTTGAAAGAGCGTCAGCCACTCGGTTGGAAGCCCCTGGATACTACTGAATTTCCAAGGTAAAACCCATCAGCTTGGAGGTCCATTTGTGTTGCTCAGGGTTTTTTGATCTTTGGTCCCTTAAAAACTGGAGGCTGCGCTGATCAGTCTTGATTATGAATTTTTTGCCAAGCAAATAGTGACTCCACTTCTTGACCGCAAAGACGATAGCCATCAATTTACACTCATATACCGATTTCAGCTTGGCTGTAGGGGAGAATGCCTTGCTGAGGAAAGCTATAGGTCGAGCCTGCTGCGTCAAAACAGCCCCGAGACCTCTTCCAGATGCGTCTGTTTGAATATCAAAGGGGAGTGTGAAATTTGAAACTGTTAAAACTGGGACAGTAGTCATGGCTTCCTTGAGCCTATCAAAAGTCGATTGTGCCGAATCATTCCAAGCGAAGGAATCTTTTTTCAGTAGCTGAGTAAGGGGCTGTGCGATTGAACCATACCCTTTTACGAATCTTCGGTAATAACCCGTCAGCCCAAGAAAACCTCTCAATCCCTTCACATTCGCAGGTCGCGGCCAAGACACCATGGCCTCAATCTTTTTCGGATCTACCTCTACTCCCTTTTCTGAAACCAGGTGACCCAAATATTCCAGCTTAGATTGGCCAAACAAGCATTTTTTCTTGTTAACAACCAGCTTGTGCTCCTGCAAAATCTGAAAGGTTAGTTGTAAATGCTGGATGTGTGTGGAGATGCAGGGGCTATACACAAGGATGTTATCAAAGAAGACCAGGATGAATTTACGGAGGACAGGTCTAAATACTGAGTTCATTAAGGCTTGAAATGTTGAGGGTGCATTAGTGAGTCTGAAAGGCTTCACAAGGAACTCGTAATGCCTCTCATGTGTGCGAAAGGCTGTCTTGGGAACATCAACCTCTCACACCCTAATTTGATGGTATCCTGAATTTAAATCCAGTTTTGTGAAGACCGTTGCCCCAGCCAATTCATCAAGTAACTCTTCAATGGTCGGTATTGGGAATTTATCAAGTATTGTAATATCGTTTAATGCCCGGTAATCTACCCAAAATCGCCAACTCCCATCCTTCTTTTTGACTAATAGGACAGGGCTAGCGTACGGGCTAACACTAGGTTGTATAATCCCAGTAGTCAACATTTCCCCAACCAGCCTCTCTATTTCATTCTTCTGAAAGTACGGGTATTTGTAGGGTCGGATATTGGGTGGATTGGAACTTGGTTGAAGTTCTATGGCATGGTCATGGGTCTTATGGGGTGGTAATTTAGGGTTCTGGTCAAACAGATGGGGGTAACCATATATCACCTCTAATATTTTAGGGTCAGTTTCCTCCTATATTGGCTTTTCCTTAAGCCTTATGGCTCCAAACTCCACTACGTAGCCAGTTCTCGCAGCATGCACAGACCTGACCATGGTTTTCAGTGAGACCTCAGTCTTTACCAGTAGAGGATCCCCTCTCAATTTTACCTTCTTGCCTTCCCAGTTAAATTCCATTGTTAGTCTCTTCCAATTGGCACTCACATCCCCTAAACTACTCAACCATGTAATTCCCAACAGAACATCTGCACCTCCTAATTCAAATGGAAAAAACTCCAGCTGGATCTCAATCCCCTGCAGTTTCAGCCTCACTGCCTTACAAATTCCTTCACCCCGAATGGTACATCCATCACCAACCACGACTCCAAAAGGTCTCCCCTTATCCACCTTCAGCCTTAGCTTCTATACAACCTCATGGGAAACGAAATTGTGGGAAGCCCCACTATCCACCAACACCACCACACTCTCATTCCCAATCTTCAAGGTTCCTACGTCTTCCTTTACCGTATTCATCTCCTTCTCTACGTTATCCATCCTATTCTCCATTTTGGATTTTACCATAACCCACTCTGGCTTTGATACCAGTTGATACGATCACCTATAGACAAACTCAATCCACAACCAACCAGCAATAATTCCCACACAAGTAACCAACCACACAGTCAATCCACAACCAGAATAATGCAAGAAACAGAATATGCAATCTCAGCACTATTTGTATTAATCAGATAATATGAATGGAACAGATAAAAATGGAATGAACTGGATTGTAACCATAAACCCTGGCGTTTCGAGGAGCCAGGAACCTCCACTGTTTTATCAACAAAATAAGATGATACTGCTGCTACGACTCTCCCTGATTAAATACTAATCCCCTTTCCACAATTACCCTTACTCACACAATTCATATTCTCAAAACAGACTGTTACGCATGACACCTGTGCTTTGTGGACCCTACTCCCTTAACAACCTTCCTAATGTCTATTACGCCCCTTAAGGGTGTAAACTTTATGCACTGCCGGTTTATCACTCTCCTGCATCAGCGTAGTGGCCATGGATCACATAGGGACATGTTGGCTTTCCTCCATTCACTTGTTCACCTAAAGCCCTTGCCATGTTAACAATGTGGTTTATTGCACCATCAACAAATTCAAGTATGTGTTGCCAAAGTGACTCTTTTGCTATATACCTGTAACATAAACATTAAAGCAGTTCTTCCGATAATATTCAAAGTAAAAAGCTTGGATCAGGCCAAGATTATTACTTATCGCGAGCACCATAGGGGATGCAGATGATATAGGCTCCGCAACTGCCACTACCGTCGACGGGGCAAGACAACGTCTCAGTGGGTTCGCCATTGCTAGAGTCTACTTCTGGTGAGGCAATTTACCTTGTAAAGAGATCCACACGATGAACTCCTTTAGTGTTGGCCAAGGCTGTTGCAAGTGCAACAACATATTTTACCTGGAAAAATGTACCCAAGAATTAGACTAGAAATGTAGTGTGATCTTGTACCAGCTCAGTAAGGTTACCATGCCAATACAATCTAAATGTTCACCTCTTTCTCTCATTCACGCTTCAAAATCGGCTTCGAATTGTAACCTTTTTTTTTTTTATCGAACTTATTGAAACAGTGGAGGATCAGACCGCGAAGGTCACGGTTGAAGAGCAAATGCTGATCACCACATTAACTCCATGGAAAACGACCTTGTTTCTGGTCAATTTGTGTTTTTTTTTTTTTTTTGTCCTTTTAATATAATTGGAACTGAATTTTATCTGTTTGTTTCGAATTGAATGAAATAGAATGAATTTAGGTGTGTTAGTCAATGGAAACGACCTCGTTTCTGGCCAGTTCGTGTTTATGTGGTTTCTTTTGTTCGAAAATTAAATGATTGTTTGAAATGAATGTGAATTTGTTTGGTAGTTTTTTATTGAAGACTGAATGTACAGGTTATTGAAATTAGCATCATAAGGATTTTGGAAAACAGATTCGTTTTTTGGGCCAATTCTATGTTTACATGAAATGATATTACTGATAAGGAATGTAGTTTGTTTGTATTTTTCTAAGAATTACTTGAAAATTGAATTTTATTAGGTTAATTAAAATTGTGGTGCTATACCGTGTGTTAATTAATAGAAAATGACCTTGTTTTCTGGTCAATTCTTCTATCCTAGGTTTTTTGTGTTTTGTGTTGAAAATAATTGATATTTACAGAAATGAATTTTAATTTGTTTTGGTTGTTTGTGAGATTGAAGAATCCTCTCAGATTTAAAAGTTCATGGAAATTGAGATTAGGAGAGGTCCTAATTGTGTCGGAAACTGAAATTTATTTGCTTAATTGAAAATTCTGTGTGCTTACATGTATATTAGTATTGAATCGGTTGAACTGATCAAGAATGGTAGATTGATTGTCTGAGAAGTACTAAAATGTGTTTCTTATAAGTGAATGTTTCTTCTAAAGCACTTACTAATGCTTCTTTGGACTACTCTAGTATTTATTTTTCTTTATAAATTCAAAACAGTGGTTTATTCATTGCATCAAATACTGTGAGATTCATATGAAAGTTCTTTTGATTATTGAAATTGTATATAGGTGTTGTCTAGGACGGCCTTTGTAGAAAAAGGTTTTTGTTTAGGTAAAAGCTCATGAAACTGCTCTCAATAAAGTTTTATTTTGTCATCCAAAAAGTGTTTTTTTCAGAAATGCTTACAAAAGTTCTTCAATTAGTACGCTGTTGGTGTGTGAGTGTGGGAGTGTGTGTGGTATTTTATTTTTTTATAATAAATTGATTTTAAAAAGACTTTTATCCTTTCAATCAAATCCTGTAATTTCTCTAGCTGCACCACATTTACTTCGGAATGCATCCTTAGGTTGTTTTGTTACTTTGCCTTAACAGAAAATTAAAAGAGTCTAGTAAAGGTATTTTTGGGGCTTAGTTGTAATCTACCTTGACATCAATCTTTTTCTATTGTCATTAACAGAAAATTAAGTGATTTGAAAACCTTTTGCCTTTTGTTTTGCTTTGGAAACACGTGTGAATTTCGAGCTATTGTAGATTAACAATAGTTCTTTTGCTAATTAGGTGCTGCTATGAAAGCACTCTAAAAACTTATCTGAAATAATATCATTTTCTTTGTGCATGTTCATGTGGATTACCTTAGTTTGATATCCCATTAATTAGTACTCAAAGTTTTTTGTGTATACTGCAAATTTAGGACATTTTTTCAATGATTATAGAAAATTGATTTGCTTTCAGAGGCCTTTTTACCTCTAATATCCACATGATACAATTTTTCAGATGATTTGTGATCATTTATGTAGGTTCAATCCATTTATGAGTTGTGGAACATTGTATTTATGATTTAGTTCTTTATAGTAGCTGTTTTTATTGGCTGAACTGTTTCCCCACTATTTTTGCAGCAAAGTCTGACACAAAGTTACTGAGAGAAGAAGCTGAAAGATGAACAAGGAAAAGGGTCAGATATGTGCACAAATATTGGCAAAACAGAGAAAAATTCGTTCTCTGGAGTCTGTTCGTCCTCCCTTAACCAGGTGAGATCTATTTTTTTGTGTCTTTGGCGGAGCTGGAATGACCCTCTAGTTGGAAGCCTACAATATCCCTGTTATGGGACATTTTCTTTTCTGTTTCTCACCCTTGAGTAGCTACTTGCATGTCCGAGAACACCTGCACAGTAAACCTGAATTGATAAAAACTTCTGTTGTCGGATGGTGCACTTTCTATAATTTGCCATCCTTGCTCAGAAAACGTTTGGGCTAGAAGTTTTATACAATTGAGAGCTAGACATACTGGTAGAAACTCCTCACAACTATCTTTCATGTTGTACACTATAAAATAATTTATGGGCTTGAATAGATCATATGTTCTGATAATATTTGGGTTGCTACCCTAACTTGCGAAAATCCTATAATATCTGACTCTGGGGAATTCCTGTTTCTGTATGTTCTTCTTTATATGGAAATGGGTTGTTGAAGAATATGTTTCTTCAATCTCAGGGTGTATATTCTTGATTCATCATTGTTCTTTAAATGCGCAGACAATGGACTTATACAACAAGAAGAGTTAGCTCTCTAAAAAAATAGCAGAGAAGAGGTAATATTTAAGAATATATTGCATTGATTAAGTTCACTGAATGCTATGACATTTATTGCCATAATTTCTTAACTACAACAAGCTTACTATACTCAATTTGCAGAGGATATCAAGTTAAAATTAAAGCAACAACAGGTTATATTCATGAGCCTCTTCATCTGAATCCACTGTTCTATTTTCAAAATTTTACTTCCAGATGATGGTCTCTTTCATATTTATGATGACTGGTTCAAATTTGACAGGACTAGAGAAATGACTGAGCTAAATCGGTATTCATTCGCTAAATCTTTTGTAACTTCATTGATTTACCTCTTTTTTAATTCTCTTAAAGATAACTGTATGTGCTCCAAATAAGAGAAACAGAAGGAATGAAGATATTGACTCTCCTTGTTTATGATAATTGATTGTGCATCTAGTCTTTAGGATCCAGCGTGTTTCTCACTGACTAGCTGAAGGTAACAAAGGTCTTCAGTTTTCCTTGTGGGATATCTTTCTGTATTGCTCTAAGAGCTTCTTGTTCAGATTATACCACTTCCTTGATAATTGGAATTGCTTGAGTGGTGATGATGGTTTGGGAAAATTTCTCACAGTTGAAGAGTGGTAGTAGACACACATCCTAAAGATACATCTCTCTTTAATGCATGCCTCTTTCCTGGCCAAGAAGGAGAGGGGAAAAAAAAAAAAAAAAAAAAAAAAAAAAAAGGAGAAATGAGCCTATATATATGCATGATCAATTTGTTGTAATTAGAAATCCCTTCTGTTTATGTAGTCTCTTGATGCTTAAAGGTTGGCACAACATCCAACCTAATTTTGTATTTCTAGTGTACTAAAGATATTTAGATCTCGCTATTGTCTTCAACCTCTTGATGATTTTTGTTGCAATGCAATTTTGATTTAACTACTGCAAATTCATAATCTGTCACCGTGAATAGGTTTTATGGTTCTTTTGTATTGCTATCACTATTCTACTTTTCACTATAGTGTATAGATAAAACTTTTAAGATTATCAATTTTTGGCAATTCTTGATTAAAATCATTCAGTCAAGGTAAAGTGATGAGCAAATGGCTGAAACTGAAGGTACTTATTTAAGGAACAAGTTGGCTTTGGCCATGAACTGGTGATTTGGGATTTGATACAATTTTCCCGCGCAAATGTTAAGTTGTTGATGACTTTTGTTTTTATTTACCTTGAAACTTACTATGTTAACAAGTCCAATGATAAACACTTTGACATTGAATATTGTATACCAATATACCAAAATTTCCCTTAATCCAGAAGGTGAATGTTAATATTACAATTGTTGGCTGGTTGCTTTACAGTAGCGAATATTTGGAAACCTTTGCATTACTTATTGTCAATTTCAATCAGCAGCTTAAAATCTAGTCAGAAACTTGGTATTTATCATGCTTTTCATTATTTTTTGCAAAGGTCATCAAACATCCCTTAATGAAAGATCTGAATTACCAGTGGTAGGGACTAGGGAGTTTTGTTCATATTTAGGGCAAGACTTTCTGCTCCACGAGCCGTAGGGGATGTCTGTTGAGGACCTTTTACTGGAAATGTAGGCTTTTAGAGAACAATGTGTTTATTAAACACTTCCAAGTTTGGGCCTCACCTAAGAATTTTGAACTGTACAACAGAATGCGGGTGTGATTTAGAGAGGGAAGGCTCAGTGTGATTTCTAAGCCCAAAATCTTATATATATGATACCGAGTTGTGACATACATGAGAAAGAGAAATAAGAAGATCCTCTTGTTTACGAATTTTATCACAAAGAGCTAACTCAAAATTGCAAGATGTTCTATGATGATTGGTGGTCTATTTAAACGATAACTCTGACCTGAACTGTAGTCATTGAGGCATAAAATTATTTAATCAGAAACAATATTATTCTTTTCATCTTATTTAACTTTTCTTGCAGGGAAGTGCGGCATTGATAACAATAACTTCATGGACAATAAGGTAAATAACTTTTATTGATATCATTGATATACGGTGTTGCAATTTTCTAATTAATTTTTGGGATACCAGAGCAGTGAAGCTAGGGAGACCTTGATGGCCATATTTGGTTTCTGCTAAAGACAAGCTGACGAAATTGCACAGAACATTAAACTTGTTCAAGAAAAAAAAGTTACTTAAGCAAGATTTTAACTGAACGTATTCTTTTTTCCTAGTTGGTAGATGGACCATGTCTCATTTCAATAACTTTTTTTTTTTTTTTTTTTTTTTTTATTTGGGTGAAAGCCTAGAGATGTCCCCACCCCAAGGTATGAGACTAATTCCCGATCGGGGCTCGGGTGACTTAATCTTGTGTTTATATGTGTAGAAAGAGTTTGTTGCTTCGATTTAATTTCAATTCGCTAAATTTTTGTCTCCAGTCTTGGCTAATGCCAAAAGTTACATTTTTTACTTCCATTCATCGTTTGTAAAGTATATCATCAGTGAAAACTGTTTTCTATGTCTGATTGTAGATCAGAGTATGAATTCCAAGTGTAGCATGTAAAACATTGATTTTCATTGAGTAAATTCAATTTAATTTGTGACGCTAACGTAAGTCACTTGATTATCTTGGATTGATCTTTTTATAAGTTTAGGTACCTAAAACTAATTCTCTTGAGAGTGGATGAAAGTGCTCTTGAATTAATGTTTTGACTGTTTTTGCATTTCGGTTTACCTTCCTTATTGGGAAAATTTCTTTTGAAGCTTAAATGTTTTCTGCTTTTCCCAGTGGTGTAGACTTACATGTGACTCTGTCAATACATCTGTTTCCTAGTCAAGTGGATCTATTTCTTCACGGGAAACTACTTGTAGCTGTTGTTTCTAATTTTATCAATCCCTTATATTCATCCGCTATCTGGACATGTTTTTAGATGAACGATTCCTTTGAGCAAGTGAAGTGCAGGGCAAACAAATTGAAGGTTAGTTCTCTAACCAGTTCATGTAATGTTTCATGTGATTGCCCTTAGGCTTGTGCATAGATTATCACTATAGAATAATCACTATGGCCGAATATAATGTTTTCTTTGCGGAGAATCAGGTTGCCCAATAGAAATATTGTTCAACATCCATATCTTTGGATAGTAGTTGAGTGGGTGGGGGCTTTTAGTTTTCTATTTCATATACCGTTTGTAGAAACTATTATTGGCTTCTTATTTTAAATATTGGTAACTATAGTCAGAGATGTTGCAATGGATTAAAGACCTTGGAAGAGAACACGCAGATCTTCTATCAGATAAGGCTGGAGAATCTGAGTTGGGAATGCCTAAAGGACCAAATTGAGCAATTCAAGGTAATACTGTGGTAGCTTTTCTTTATCACAGAAACTAAAGTATTTTAGGATTTACTTGATCAAAACCTGAAATGGCCTTTGGTTTTTGACCAAAGCAAGGTTTAAAAAGAAAAGGTCCATTTGGTGGCTAAAAATGAAACTCTTAATAAGTGGGTTTTGTTGCTCATGGTTGTGAACTCAATCACAGTTGGGAAAGTTTTTTGCCTTCCAGTTGCTAAAAGTCTTCCGAATTCTAGTAAACGTGTGATTACTTTTTCTATATCAAACTATCATATTCTAATTGATGCTTCTGCTTGTTATAGGGACTTTCCTATGTGCTGAAATGTGATTGTGGAGAGGAATCAGGTGGAAGTGAATCTTTAATCTTAGAAAAGTATAGTAGCAATGAAACTTAGTCAACTCAAAAGGCTGAAGAAACAAATTCGTAGTTGACAGGTAATCAAATGCGAAACGAAACTAGAATTGATCCTTAGAACTATAATGCAAGGGATTATATGATAAATGACTTCAGTTGTAGCTCGGATCTAGTTCAATTGTTTTTAGTAGTATATTTGCAGAAACAGTACTGCTTCATCTATTGTTGTTAATAGTGAAAGAATACTTCATGATGATGCTTTTAATATATGAAGTGGTAAGTTTTGCCATACCATCTGCAAATAAAACTATACCTCTTGTATCATAGGGTTGGTCTAGCATTTTACAATATGACTCTTTTGCTTTATTTCCGAAATGTTATTTCAGATTGTTTTTAAGACTTTAATAAGGAAATTACGCCATGTACCCAAATTTAAATTCCATATTATTCTATATTATTATTTATGTGTACTTGTACAATTGAAATATCTCACAAGTTAGATGTATATTCTTGTATATATGGTTCTTATATCCTTGCTTTTGCATTAACGATGAGAATATAAACACTTAAAAGGAAAATAGTAAAGATCATAATCACTTGATCTCAACCTTCAGAGCTGCAGAGATATCCTGGGCTTCAAACTCCCTCCCTCCACATGGGCAATGTTCGGGCTGTCTTGTGGAACGAATCTCTCTTTTAGAACTCTCTTCACCATGAGAAGCTCTCACTGCCACAGTCCACGGTGCCTCTTACAATTACAGTCTTTTGGAGGCCACCAGCAGATTTTCATAGTCTCTGTCTCCTCTATCTCACACACACTACAGTTTTTGAAAGATCAATTCCCCACCTAATTGATAGATACCTGCACGAATGGTAGCAACACAAACGTACCAGAGATTTCATTTTCAGTTTACTACAACTGATTGATCTTGATCTATTTGAGGATTCTGTACAATATTATGATATGCAGTGAAAGAGGTCGAACCTTAGAGCTTGTTTTCTTGATGCAAATAGTGTTACCACGTTTAACCTTGATGCTGCACGTGGTTAGACAAGGTTGCATCGGAATCCTCTCATCTGCAGCCTTTGGCGAAGGTCATCTACTCTTCGAGTCTGCCATTGATGTTAAATTCGTCTTTAGTTTTGTTACCAAAAATGCATCTGTCAAGGTATTACCTGCAATTTATATCAGTATTTTTGAACATTGTCACAAAATCTTACATTGGCTCCTGGATTTTTGCTGTAAACTAGCATCTGGAACCGCGCACATCCACGTGCTCTGCAATTTCATCAACCTCAGCTCCATGTTCTGTCCTCGCAAGCCTAACACATTGATCTCACATTCTCACCAGGCCATTTGTATTCTACATGGGCTTCGTAGTCCAAATCAGCCACCGTGTCTCTCCACGGGTAATATAGTTCACTTCCACTGTTGCATATTATTGCATCAAAATCTTCTATATTTACTGGGCAGCTTTGATTGCTTCCAGTCTCTCGTAAACTCGAACCATTTACCAATATGAGCCTACTTTGCCAAGCCTATACTCAATCCCTGCTTCTTCATCACATTCTGGATTGTTTTTTGAAACTCCTCTGTGATATTGCCGTTGCTGTCATAGCAATCGCAGCTATTCCAAATAGCATCTGCCTTCTACCAGGAGTGTGAGTGACACTGGCACTGCCATTGAAGGAAGCCTTCTGGGTGATGGCTTCAATGAGTTTTTTCTGTTGTGTTGCTGCATCAAGCTCCCCATTAAGCTTGAAGTCTCCTTCTATGGAGAACTTTAAAGAAGATCTTCCACATCCTGTAGTTACGGATGGTTCTTCAGGAACTTTCATGATCTCAAGACGTGTGGTGGGGTGACGGGTCCTGCACTGTTCTACATGTGAGAGGTATTACGGCATTGTTCTGTCCATGAAAAGTGGTTGGATATTCTTGAGTCCATTTTTTAGACAATCAGACCACATGTTTTTGTCAGCAACCAGCTTTAGGAGGACATCTGCTATGGCTTTCTGATCATGCGGGTCAATTAGAGACCATTGTTAAGCTGGGGGAATATCATTAAGCACCTGTTTAAACAGAGTCCTCAGTTACTATCAGTCTGAGTCAGTGTGATACTATGATTAATTCATTAGGTGGCCAAAATTTCCTATCAAAGCTATTTCTGTCATAATTCATAGTTTGGAGTGTTATCAATGAGGTATTTTTTAGTTCTGCATAATTTTAGTCTAGGCATGCATTTCTTCTACCACAACTTTTTTATGAAGGATGAGAAATTTGGAACCTTCACAATGTCCACAGGTTCCCGTTCTTTGTGGCAACAATAGAAGACCATAGGCAGCTGCCTGCAAGATACAAGTGGAATAATTTGATTTTTTGATACATTTAGGCTTAAATTTTTTTATAATGCTTCAGAATTTTCTCGTTATCAATTGCTTCTTATAAGATTCAGAGTGTTACTAAAATTGAAGATTCAGTCAATACAACGTTTTAGAATAGACCAAAGAGACATACCTCGGAGTGTGAGACCGAACGGTTCAACAGAGCTGGATTGATGAAAACTCCCTCAAGAGACAAAGCCGCCATAGAGTACTGTTACAAATTTATCGTTGCAAGGAAGAAGAAAGAGTTAAAGTGTGTCAACTTCTAGACATTAATCTAAGCTGATAAGTTCTGAAAATATGGAGTTGCATAGATTGATCGGCAATGCAAGCCTAATGGCCTAAAGTACGCCGTTGATGAGAGTGTTTCTTATATATTTATCATCATTTCTAAGTACCAAAAGGTAGTCGCAGGTGTCCTTTTAGAACTATTTTGATGCAATGACCAGTAAAATTCTAACCAACCAGGCAACACGGATTCCGTGTTTTGTAGCATTGGATAAAATGATGAACAATTTACCTTTGTTTTCGCAGCCAAACAATAAATTTCAAGAACTTCGGATTGCTTATGATCTCGGATAAGCCACCTAGTGGTACAATTCGTACTTGTTGATGAGCTTTGAGAAGTGTTAAGAACAACTGAACTGCTATTAGACATCTCTTCAATGTCATCTCTGTTTCCCAGTATCAGTGTCTGCAATATTAATAAGTCATTGAAGTGAAACACAATTTTACCATGTTGGCTGGCTTTTCGAGGGGTTGGCCCTCCCCAATAGCCTTGAGCAATGTGGTGACATTTTTCTTGTGGTCAAGACGAGACAATGCTATATAGTTAGCTTGTGAGGATTTTATCTGCAAGGGAAAATCATATTAACAAATAATGGTATTAAAACACATCTACGAATCGAAATCACTTCGATGCATCAAGTTTAGTAATGAAGATTCAGTTTGAGAAGAGAGAATGTTTGACCTCGGACCATATTGGAGTGGTATGCCTTCTGTTATTTCTATTAGAGCTAAGCAATGATTTGAGATTAGCATCACCTTCCAATGAATCTTGTGTTGTTACATATCCTTGGTGGTATAACCTGATGCAACAAAAGTGATCAGCACGTGAACATGACCAAAGTGCGGATCGAGGTCATTCTCCGTACGTTAAAAATTTCAGGACATTCTTATATTAGTTAAGTTTGAGGTTAACATACCACCATCCTTGTCTGGTGCTAGTCACCACCATTTCAGCAGCATCCAGCCCCATCTCTTCAGCTTCAATCCTCCTCATTATCTTGTATGTTGCATTTATGTCCTTGGGCAGCCTCCCTTTCTTAAGCAATTGTTCGAACTGTTCGCCCCCAATGAGTGCCCGTCAGCACCATTGGCACGTTCAAGGCGCCAGAGACGTGAGCTGCCACCTCTCTGAACGATCACCTGTAGACAAACTCAATCCACAACCAACCACAATAATTCCCACACAAGTAACCACACCACACAGTCAACCACAACCAGAATAATGCAAGAAATAAATATGCAACTCAGCACTATTTGTATTAATCAGATAATATGAATGGAACGATAAAAATGGAATGAACGGACTGTAACCATAAACCCTGGCATTTCGAGGAGCTAGGAACCTCCACTGTTTTATCAACAAATAAGATAGACTTGCTGCTACGACTCTCCCTGATTAAATACTAATCCCCTTCCACAATTACCCTTACTCACCAATTCATATTCTCAAAACAGACTGTTACACATGACACCTGTGCTTTGTGGACCCTACTCCCTTACCAACCTTCCTAATGTCTATTACGCCCCTTAAGGGTGAAACTTTATGCACTATCGGTTAATTAATTCCCCCCCCCCCCCCCCCCCTCCCCCTCCCCCTCCCCCCCCCCTCCTTTGAAGATTCACCTTGTCCTCAAGGTGAAACTGAGGAAATTGCATTTTAATCACTCATATGGTTCTCAGGTGGCTTCAAAATCAAGTAAATGCTGCCATTTGATGAGAACCTCCTTAGACCTATCTAATAGAGTACGCACAGAGAAACATCGTCTGGCTGGACAGTAATTCCATCTTTTTAGTTAGAGTGATTCTGTAGGTTGATGGCACCGATTGATGTAAGCTCTTCTTGAGTTGAGAATATGGAAGACAGGATGAATACAGGCTGTGGAGGGCAAATCCAATTTATAAGCCACGGTCCAATGCTTTCCAAAACGTGTAAGGACCATGGAAACAGCGACTGAGCTTTTCATTCATTTCTGGGCAAGTGATTTAAACCTAGGGCTGTAGCTTCAGGAAACTTTGTCACCAAGCTGGAAGCCTCGTCTCGCCGATGAAGGTCAGCATTGTGTTTCTGCGAGCTTGAGCCACAACTAAGTTGTCCTAAGCTCCTTTAACATGGCATTCCTCTCAGTCATTTGGACATTGACATCTTCCACGATGAAGGGTAGTTTGTGAATTTTAAAAGGGTAAGGGGGTCTCGTCCATAGAGGGCCTTGAAGGAGTCATTCGGATGAATCGTGATAGGTTGTGTTGTACCAGTATTCTGCCCAAGTAAGCCAAATAGGCCACTGTCGTGGTTAGAACTGCAAGCAACGAAAATACGCCTCGAGACACCTATTGACCACCTCATTTGCCCATCTGTCTATGGATGGTAAGCCGAACTAAATTTCAGAATAGTGCTGGTAGCCTTGAACAACTCTTACCAAATAACTCATAAAAAGTTTGTCTCTGTCAGAAACAATGAAATTAGGAAACCGTGGAGCCTACCACTTCTTTAACGATATATGGCAGCCACATCCTTTGCATTGTAGGGATGATCGAGACTAAAAAATGGTTGTACTTGGTCAAGCGGTCAACAACAACAAAGATGGTATCCACTCCTTCGAACATGGTAGCCCCCCATAAAGTCCATAGAGAGATCCTCAAAAACCTGATCTGAATGGGAAGGGGCTGAGGAGTCCGGCAGTTTTAACGACAACTGTTTATTATTGACAGGTAATGCAGCCTTAATGTAGCGTTGTATATCTCCCCGAATACCCTCCCAATAAACTACTAAAGAGACTCTCTTGTATGTCCTGAAGAAACCCAGTGGCCTCCACTAGGACTCTGATGGAACCAGCCAATAATGTGAGACAAATCTGGACCTTTTGGAATAACCAGCCTGTCTTTATAGAATAGGCAGCCTTTGGGCGAGTGTAATTAGGTTGACTAGAAGAATCAAGGAGAAGGTCCTGAATGATTCCTTGGTTTCAGATCTGTTTGTGCCTCCAAGCCATGTCCTCATACTTAGAAACTGTACCGCAAGATAAAGCTGAAAGGTGTGCCAATTCAGTCATGTCTTCTCTTCTTGAAAGAGCGTCAGCCACTCGGTTGGGCCCCTGATACTACTGAATTTCCAAGGTAAAACCCATCAGCTTGGAGGTCCATTTGTGTTGCTCAGGTTTTTTTGATCTTTGGTCCCTTAAAAACTGGAGGCTGCGCTGATCAGTCTTGATTATGAATTTTTGCAAGCAAATAGTGACTCCCACTTCTTGACCGCAAAGACGATAGCCATCAATTTACACTCATATACCGATTTCAGCTTGGCTGTAGGGAGAATGCCTTGCTGAGGAAAGCTATAGGTCGAGCCTGCTGCGTCAAACAGCCCCGAGACCTCTTCCAGATGCGTCTGTTTGAATATCAAAGGGGAGTGTGAAATTTGAAACTGTTAAAACTGGGACAGTAGTCATGGCTTCCTTGAGCCTATCAAAGTCAAAAGATTGTGGCCGAATTCTCTTTTTTTTTTCGAATTAAAAAAATATATACAATATATAAAAATTTAAAAATTTCTAAAAAACCCCCTAGGTTTGCTAATTTAATTAAACACCTCAATATATAATTTTTTTGTAAAATGACAAAAACATCCCTACCACCCGCAGTGCCAGATTCCGGCTACCACCGCCGAAATTTAGCCGGAAAATTGCGTTATGACATAGACCGGTCGGATCTGTGTTGTAACATGTCGATATGACCTTTTTCGGCCAGATCCACCACGGATCTGGTCGGAAAAGGCCAGATGTGGTCGTCGACTGGCGCAAAAGTCCATCGTTGGCTGTCTTGGCCATCGTTGACCGACAATGACGGCTAGTGGATCTGGCCTTTTTAGCCGGAAAAGGCCAGATCAGTGAATTACCTGCCAATTCTGGTCGTGGTGTTAGCCGTTGTGACAGATTCCGACTACCATCGACGGTGGTTGTCGGAATCTGGCAATAAAGGGTGGGTGGGGGTGTTTTTGCTAATTTTTAAACTTTTTTTCTAGAGGTATTAATAAACTTAAGGGGTATAAAAGTAATTAAAAAATACAGTAATATTTTTCAAATAATGTGTGAAACAATATTTGAGGAATAGGATTGGAAATATGGATAATAATATGGAATCAAACGCATCCAAAAAAATCGACCAAAAAAAAAAAGGACCATAAACTTATAAATTGTTTCTACTTTCTGGTATTTAATTTTTCAAATTAAAATGTAAAAAACCGAAAGAAAAAAATGACCGTTAACTTATAAATTGTTATTATTTGTTTTTCTTTTTCGAATTTAAAAAATATATACAATAAAAGACCACTGATTTATGATACACGCAACCGGAGCATAGCTACAGTTACCCTCCCTTCCTTCCAACAAATTTGAATCGACATTCACATTTCAATTTCAAAAACTTAACGGTCTCTCTTGTTTAATATCTCCGAATCTACAATTTACAGCAAGAAGATCGAGACGATGGAGGAGTACTTACAGTACATGAAGACTTTACGCTATCAAATGAACGGTTCACATTCGGTTATCCCTCTTTCTCTCATTCACGCTTCAAAATAGGCTTCGAATTGTAACCTTTTTTTTTTACGAACTTATTGAAACAGAGGTGGAGGATCAGACCGCGAAGGTCACGGTTGAAGAGCAAATGCTGATCACCACAATTACTCATGGAAAACGCCCTGTGTTTCTGGTCAATTTGTGTTTTTTTTTTTTTTTTTGTCCTTTTATGATATATTGGAACTGAATTTTATGTTTAGTTCGAAATTGATGAAATAGAATGAATTTAGGTGTGTTGTCAATGGAAACGACCTCGTTCTGGCCAGTTCTGTGTTTAGATGTGGTTCTTTTGTTCGAAAATTAAATGATTGTTTGAAATGAATTGATTTGTTGGTAGTTATTTTATTGAAGACTGAAATGTATCAGGTAATGTGAATTAGCATCATAAGGATTTTGGAAAAACGAATTCGTTTTTGGCCGCCATTATATGTTTACCTGAAATGATTATTACTGATAAGGAATGTAGTTTGTTTGTATTTTTCTAAAGATTTACTTGAAAATTGAATTTATTAGGTTAATTAAAATTGTGGTGGTATACCAGTGTGTTAATTAAAGAAAATGACTTTTTCGGTCAATTCTTCTATCTAGGGTTTTGTGTTTTGTTGAAAATAAATTGATTATTACAAAATGAATTTAATTTTGTTGGTTGTTTTGTGAGATATGAAGAATCCTCTCTAGATTTTAAAAGTTCATGGAAATTGAGATTAGGAGAGGATCCTAATTTGATCGGAAACTGAAATTTATTTTGCTTAATTGAAAATTCTGGTGCTCATGTATATTAGTATTGAAATCGGTTGAACGATCAGAATGGTAGATTGATTGTCTGAGAAGTACTAAAATGTGTTTCTTATAATGTGAATGTTTCTTCTAAAGCACTATCTAATGCTTCTTTGGAAGTAACTCATAGTTTTATTTTCTTATAAATTCAAAACAGTGGTTTATTCATTGCATCAAATACTGTGAGATTAATATGAAAGTTCTTTGATTATTGAAATTGTATATAGGTGTGTCTAGGACGGCCTTTGTAGAAAAAGGTTTTGTTTGAGTAAAAGCTCTGAAACTGCTCTCAATATAAAGTTTTATTTTGTCATCCAAAAAGTGTTTTTTTTCAGAAATGCTTACAAAAGTTCTTCAATGTACGCTTGTGTGGTGAGTGTGAGTGTTGTTGTGTATTTTATTTTTTTTATTAAATAAATTTGATTTTAAAAAGACTTTTATCCTTTCAATCAAATCCTGTAAATTTTCTAGCTGCACCACCAGTTACTTCGGAATGATCCTTAGGTTGTTTTGTTACTTTGCCTTAACAGAAAATTAAAGAGTCTAGGAAAGGTATTTTGGGGTTTAGTTGTAATCTACACTTGACATCAATCTTGTTTTATGGTCATTAACAGAAAATTAAGTGATTTGAAAACCTTTGCCTTTTGTTTTGCTTTGGAAACAGTGGATGAATTTCAGAGTGCTATTGTAGATTAACAATAGTTTTGCTAATTAGGTGCTGCTATTGAAAGCACTCAAAAACTTATCTGGAATAATAATCATTTTCTTTGTGCATGTTCATGTGGATTACCTTGAGTGATATCTCCATTAATTAGTACTTCAAAGTTTTTGTGTATACTGCAAATTTAGGACATTTTTTCAATGTATATGAAAATTGAATTTGCTTTCAGAGGCCTTTTTACTCTAATATCCACATGATACAATTTCAGATGATTTTGATCATTTAGGTTCAATCCATTATAGAGTTGTGGAAAACATGTATTTATGATTAGTTCTTTATAGTAGCTGTTTTTATTGGCTGAACTGTTCCCACTATTTTGCAGCAAAGTCTGACACAAAGTTACTGAGAGAAGAAGCTGAGAAGATGAACAAGGAAAAGGGTAGATATGTGCACAAATATTGGCAAAACAGAGAAAAATTGCTTCTCTGGAGTCTGATTCGTCCTCCCTAACCAGGTGAGATCTATTTTTTGTGTGTCTTTGTGCGGGAGCTGGAATGACCCTCTAGTTGGAAGCCTACAATATCCCTGTTATGGGACATTTTCTTTTTCTGTTTTCTCACCCTTGAGTAGCTTACTTGCATGTACGAGAACACCTGCACAGGAACCTGAATTGAAAAAACTTCTGTTGTCGGATGGTGCACTTCTTATATTTATGCCATACTTGCTCAGGAAAACGTTTGGGCTAGAAGTTTTATACAATTGAAGAGCTAGACATACTGGTTAGAAACTCCTGCACAACTATCTTCATGTTGTACACTATAAAATAATTATGGGCTTGAATAGATCATATGTCTGATAATATTTGGTTGCTACCCTAACTGCGAAAATCCTATAATATCTGACTCTGGGGAATTCCTGTTTTCGTATGTATTTTCTTTATTATGGGAAATGGGTTGTTGAAGAATATGTTCTTCAATCTCAGGGTGTATATTCTTGATTCATCCTGTTCTTTAAATGCGCAGACAATGGAGTTATACAACAAGAAAGAGTTAGCTCATCTAAAAAAATAGCAGAGAAGAGGTAATATTTAAGAATATATTGCATTGATTAAGTCACTGAATGCTATGGACAGTTATTGCCATAATTTCTTAATACAACAGAGCTTACTATACTCAAGTTGCAGAGGATATCAAGTTAAATTAAAGCAAAACAGGTTATATTCATGAGCCTCTTCATCTGAATCCCATGTTATTTTCAAAATTTAACTTCCAGATGATGGTCTCTTTCATATTTTATGTAGGACTGGTTCAAATTTGACAGGACTAGAGAATGACTGAGATAAATCGGTATTCATCGCTAAATCTTTGTTAACTTCATTGATTTACCTCTTTTTTAATTCTCTTCAAATAACTGTATGTGCTCCAAATAAGAGAAACAGAAGGAATGAAGATATTGACTCTCCTTGTTTATGATAAATTGATTGTGCATCAGTCTTTAGGATCCAGCGTGTTCTCAATGACTAGCTGAAGGTAACAAAGGTCTTCAGTTTTCCTTGTTGGATATCTTTCTGTATTGCCTAAGAGCTTCTTGTTCAGATTATACCACTTTGATAATTGGAATTGCTTGAGTGGTGATGATGGGTTTGGGAATAATGTTCACAGTTGAAGATGTGGTAGTAGACACACATCCTTAAAGATACATCTCTCTTTAATGCATGCCTCTTTCCTGGCCAAGAAGGAGAGGGGAAAAAAAAAAAAAAAAAAAAAAAAAAAAAAAGGAGAAATGCCTATATATATGCATGATCAATTTGTTGAATTTAGAAATCCCTTCTGTTTATGTAGTCTCTGTATGCTTAAAGGTTGGCACAACATCCAACCTAATTTTTTTTCTAGTGTACTAAAGATATTAGATCTCGTATTGTCTTCAACCTCTTGATGTATTTTGTTGCAATGAAATTTGATTTTAACTGCAAATTCAAATCATGTCACCGTGAATAGGTTTTATGGTTTCTTTTGTATTGCTATCATCTATTCTACTTTTCACTATAGTGTATAGATAAAACTTTTAAGATTATCAAGTTTGTGCAATTCTATGATTAGAAATCATTCAGGTCAAAGGTAAAAGTGATGAGCAAATGGCTGAAACTGAATACTTGATTTTAAGGAACAAGTTGGCTTTGGCCATGAACTGGTGATTTGGGATTGATACAATTTTCCCGAGCAAATGTTAGTTGTTGATGACTTTTAGTTTTTTATTTACCTGAAACTTTACTATGTTAAAACAAGTCCAATGATAAACACTTGACATGAATATTGTATACCAATATACCAAATTTCCCTTAATCCAGAAGGTGAATGTTATATACAATTTGTTGCTGGTTGCTTTACAGTAAGCGAATATTTGGAAAGACCTTTGCATTACTATGTGTCAATTTCAATCAGCAGGCTTAAAATCTAGTCAGAAACTTGGGTAGTTATCATGCTTTTCATTATTTTTGCAAAGGTCATCAAACATCCCTTAATGAAAGATCTGATACCAGTGGTAGGGACAGCTAGGGAGGTTTGTTCATATAAGGGGCAAGAATTTTCGCTCACGAGCCGTAGGGGATGTCTGTTGAGGACCTTTTAACTGGAAATGTAGGCTTTAGAGAACAATGTTTATTAAACACTCAAGTTTGGGCCTCACTAAGAACTTTGTAACTGTACAACAGAATGCAGGTGTGCATTATAGAGAGGGAAGGCTCATGTGATTTCTAAGCCCAAAATCTATATATTGATAACGAGTTGACATACATAGAAAGAGAAATAAGGGAAGATCCTGTCTTGTTTACAGAATTTATCACAAAGAGCTAACTCAAAATTGCAGATGTTCTTATGATGAGTGGTGGTCTATTAAACTGATAACTCTGACCTGAACTGTAGTCAATGATGCATAAAATTTATAATCAGAAACATATTATCTTTTCATTATTTAACTTTTCTGCAGGGAAGTGCGGCATTGATAACAATAACTTCATGGACAATAAGGTAAATAACTTTTATTGATATCATTAGATATACGGTGTTGCAATTTTCTAATTAATTTTTGGGATAACAGAGCAGTGAGCTAGGGAGACCTTGATGGCCAATTTGGTTTCTGCTAAAGACAAGCTTGACGAAATTGCACAGAAGACATTAAAACTTGTTCAGGAGAACAAAAGGTTACTAAGCAAGATTTAACTGAACGTATATGTCTTTTCCTAGTTGTGTAGATGGACCATGTCTCGATTTCAATAACTTTTTTTTTTTTTTTTTTTTTTTTTATTTGGGTGAAAGCCTAGAGATGTCCCCACCCCAAAGGTATGAGACTAATTCCCGATCGGGCCGGGTGATAATTGTAGTTTATATGTGTAGAAAGAGTTTGTGCTTCGATTTAATTTCAATTCGCTAAATTTTGTCTCCAGTCTTGGCTAATGCCAAAAGTACATTTTTTACTTCCATTCATGTTTGTAAAGTATACATCAAGTGAAAAGCTGTTTTCTTATTTGTCTGATTGTAGATCAGAGTATGAATTCAAGTGTAGCATGTAAAACATTGATGTTATTGAGTAAATTCAATTTAAATTTGTGACGCTAACGTAAGTCACTGATTATCTTGGATTGAATCTTTTATAGTTTAGGTACCTAAAACTAATTCTCTTGAGAGTGGATGAAAGTGCTTCTTGAATTATGTTTTGACTGTTTTTGATCGGTTTACCTTCCTTATTGGGAAAATTTCTTTTGAAGCTTAAATGTTTTCTGCTTTTCCCAGTGGTGTAAGACTTACATGGACTCGTCAATACATCTGGTTCCTAGTCAAGTGATCTAATTTTCACGGGAAACTACTTGATGCTGTTGTTTCTAATTTATTCAAACCCTTATATTCATCGCTAATCTTGGACAGTTTTTAGATGAACGATTCCTTTGAGCAAGTGAAGTGCAGGGCAAACAAATTGAAGGTTAGTTCTCTAACCAGTATCATGTAAATGTTTTCATGTGATTGCCCTTAGGCTTGTGCATAGATTATCACATAGAATGAAATCAACTATGGCCGAATATAATGTTTTCTTGCGGAGAGATCAGTTGCCCAATAGAAATATTGTTCACACATCATATCTTTGGATAGTAGTTGAGTGGTGAGTGGTGGCTTTTAGTTTTCTATTTCATATACTCGTTTGTAGAAACATTATGGCTTCTTATTTTAAATATGGTAACTATAGTCAGAGATGTTGGCAATGGATATAAAGACCTTGGAAGAGGAACACGAGATCTTCTATCAGATAAGGCTGGAGAATCTGAGTTTGGGAATGCCTAAAGGACCAAATTGAGCAATTCAAGGTAAATACTGTTGGTAGCTTTTTCTTTATCATACAGAAACTAAAGTATTTTAGGATTTACTTGATCAAAACCTGAAATGGCCTTTGGTTTTTGACCAAAGCAAGTTTAAAAAGAAAAGGTCCTCATTTGGTGGCTAAAAATGAAACTCTTAATAGAGTGGGGTTTTGTTGCTCATGGTTGTGAAATCAATCACAGTTGGGAAAGTTTTTGCCTTCCAGTTGCTAAAAGTCATTCCGAATTCTAGTAAACGTGTGATTACTTTTTCTATATCAAACTATCATATTCTAATTGATGCTTCTGCTTGTTATAGGGACTTTCCTATGTGCTGAAATGTGATTGTGGAGAGGAATACAAGGTGGAAGTGAATCTTTAATCTTAGAAAAGTATAGTAGCAATGAAACTTAGTCAACTCAAAAGGCTGAAGAAACAAATTCGTGTTGACAGGTAATCAAATGCGAAACGAAACTAGGAATTGACCTTAGAACTTATAATGCGAAGGGATTATATGATAAATGACTTCAGTTGTTAGCTCGGATCTAGTTCAATTGTTTTGAGTAGTATATTTGCAGAAACAGTACTGCTTCATCTATTGTTGTTAATAGTGAAAGAATACTTCATGATGTGCTTTAATATGATGAAGTGGTAAGTTTTGCCATACATCTGCAAATAAAACTATACCCTTGTATCATATGGTTGGTATGCATTTTACAATGATGACTCTTTTGCTTATATTTCCGAAATGTATTTCAGATTGTTTTTAAGACTTTAATAAGGAAATTACGCCATGTACACAAAATTTAAATTCCATATTATTCTATATTTAGTATTTTATTGTACTTGTACAATTGAAATATCTCACAAGTTGAGATGTATATCTTGTAATATGGTTTTATATCCTGCTTTTGCATTAACGATGAGAATATAAACACTTAAAAGGAAAATATAGTAAAGATCATAATCACTTGATCTCAAGAACCTTCAGAGCTGCAGAGATATCTGGGCTTCATAACTTCCCTCCACATGGGCAATGTTCGGGTGTCTTGTGGAACTGAATCTTCCTTTTAGAACTCTCTTCACCATGAAGAAGCTTCTCACTGCCACGTCCACGGTGCCTCTTACAATTACAGTCTTTGGAGGCCAGCCAGCAGTTTCATAGTCTCTGTCTCCTCTATCTCACACAAACACTACAGTTTTGAAAGATCAATTCCCCACCTAATTGATAGATACCGCAGGAATTGGTAGCAACACAAACGTACCAGAGATTTCATTTTCAGTTTACTACAACTGATTGATCGATCTTATTTGATGATTCTGTACAATATTATGATATGCAGTGAAAGAGGTCGAACCTTAGAGCTTGTTTTCTTGATGCAAATGTGGTACACAGTTTAACCTTGATGCTGCACGTGTGTAGACAAGGTTGCATCGGAATCCTCATCTGCAGCCTTTGGCGAAGGCATCTACTCTTCGAGTCTGCCTTTGTATGTAAATTCGTCTTTAGTTTTGTTACCAAAAATGCATTGTCAAGGTATTACCTGCAAATATATCAGTTTTTTGAACATTGTCACAAAAATTACATTGGTCCTGGATTTTTGCTGTAAGACTAGCATCTGGAACCGCGCACATCCACGTGCTCTGCAATTTCATCAACCTCAGCTCCCATGTTCTGTCCTCGCAAGCTAATCACCATTGATCTCACATTTCACCAGGCCATTTGTATTCTACATGGGCTTCGTAGTCCAAATCCGCACGTGTCTCTCCACGGGTAATATAGTTCACTTCCACTGTTGCATATTATTGCATCAAAATCTTCTATATTTACTGGGCAGCTTTTGATTGCTTCAGTCTCTCGTAAACTCGAACCAGTTACCAATATGAAGCCTACTTTGGCCAAGCCTATACTCAATCCTGCTGCTTCATCACATTCTGGATTGTTTTTTGAAATCCTCTGTGATATTGCCGTTGCTGTCATAGCAATCGGCAGCTATTACAAATAGCATCTGCCTTCTACCAGGAGTGTGAGGGACACTGGCACTGCCATTGAAGGAAGCCTCTGGGTGTGGCTTCAATGAGTTTTTTCTGTTGTGTTGCTGCATCAAGCTCCCCATTAAGCTTGAAGTTCCTTCTATGGAGAACTTTAAAGAAAGATCTTCACATCTGTAGTTACGGAGGTTCTTAGGAACTTTCATGATCTCAAGACGTGTGGTGGGGTGACGGGTCCTGCACTGTTCTAATAGTGAGAGGTAGTTACGGCAGTGTTTGTCCATGAAAAGTGGTGGATATTCTTGAGTCCATTTTTTAGACAATCAGACACATGTTTTGTCAGCAACCAGCTTTAGGAGGACATTGCTATGGCTTTCTGATTATGCGGGTCAATAGGAGACCATTGTTAAGCTGGGGGAATATCATTAAGCACCTGGTTTAACAGAGTCTCAGTTACTATCAGTCTGAGTCATAAGGTGATACTATGATAATTCATTAGGTGGCCAAAATTTCCTATCAAAGCTATTTCTGTATAATTTCATAGTTTGGAGTGTTATACAATGAGGTATTTTTTAGTTCTGCATAATTTAGTCTAGCAGATTTCTTCTACCACAACTTTTTTATGAAGGATGAGAAATTGGAACCTTCACAATGTCCACAGGTTCCCCGTTCTTGTGGCAACAATAGGAAGACCATAGGCAGCTGCCTGCAAGATACAAGTGGAATATTTTGATTTTTTTGATACATTTAGGCTTAAATGTTTATATGCTTCAGAATTTTTCTCGTCTATCAATTGCTCCTTTTATAAGATTCAGAGTGTTACTAAGAATTGAAGGATTCAGTCAATACAACGTTTTAGAATAGAACAAAGAGACATACCTCGTGAGTGTGAGACCGAACGGTTCCACAAGAGCTGGATTGATGAAAACTCCCTTCAAGAGACACAAGCGCCATAGAAGTCTGTTAGCAATTTATCGTTGCAAGGAAGAAGAAGAGTTAAAGTGGTGTCAACTTCTAGACATTAACTAAGCTGATAAGTTCTGAAAATATGGAGTTGCATAGATTGATCCGGCAATGCAAGCCTAGAGCCTAAAGTACGCCGTTGATGAGAGTGGTTCTTATTATTGATCACTCATTTCTTAAGTACCAAAAGGTAGTCGCAGGTGTCCTTTTAGAACTATTTTGATGCAATGAACAGTAAAATTCTAACCAACCAGGCAACACGGATTCCGTGTTTGTAGAGCATTGGATAAAATGATGAACAATTTACCTTTGTTTCGCAGCCAAACAATAAATTTCAAGAACTTCGGATTGCTATGATGCTTGGATAAGCCACCTGATGGTACAAGTGTACTTGTTGATGAGCTAGAACAGTGGTAAGAACAACTGAACTGTATTAGACATTCTTCAATGTCATCTTGTTTCCCAGTATCAGTGTGCTGCAATATAATAAGTCATTGAAGTGAACACAATTTTTACCATGTGGCTGGCTTTTCGAGGGGTTGGCACTCCCCAATAGCCTTGAGCAATGTTGTGACATTTTTCTTGTGGTCAAGAGAGACAATGCTAGTATAGTTAGCTTGTGAGGTTTTATCTGCAGGGAAAATATATTAAACAAATAGATGGTATTAAAACACATCTACGATCGAAATCACTTCGATGCATCAAGTTTAGTAATGAAGATTCAAGTTGAGAAGAGAGAATGTTTGACCTCGGACCATATTGGAGGGTAGATGCCTTCTGTTATTTCTATAGAGCTAAGCAATGATTTGAGATTAGCATCACCTTCCAATGAATCTTGTGTTGTACATATCCTTGGTGGTATAACCTGATGCAACAAAAGTGATCAGCACGTGAACTATGACCAAATGCGGATCGAGGTCATTCTCGTACGTTAAAAAATTCAGGACATTCTTATATTAGTAAGTTTGAGGTTTAAACATACCACCATCCGTCTGGTGCTAGTCACCACCATTTCGCAGCATCCAGCCCCATCTCTTCAGCTTAATCCTCCTCATTATCTTGTAGTTGCATTTATGTCCTTAGGCAGCCTCCCTTTCTTAAGCAATTGTGTCGAACTGTTCCGCCCCAATGAGTGCCGTCAGACATTGGCACGTTCAAGGCGCAGAGACGTGAGTGCACCTCTCTGATACGATCACCTGTAGACAAACTCAATCCACAACCAACCAGCAATAATTCCCACACAAAGACCAACACACAGTCAATCCACAACCAGAATAATGAAGAAATAGAATAGCAATTCAGCACTTTGTATTAATCAGATAATTGAATGGAACAGATAAAATGGAATGAACTGGACTGTAACCATAAACCCTGGCATTTCGAGGAGTAGGAACTCCACTGTTTTATCAAAAAAGATGATACTGCTTGCTACGACTTCCCTGATTAAATACTAATCCCCTTTCCACAATTACCTTACTCACACAATCATATTCTCAAAACAGACTGTACACATGACACCTGTGTGCTTTGTGGACCCTACTCCCTTAACAACCTTCCTAATGTCTATTACGCCCCTTAAGGGTGTAAACTTTATGCACTATGGTTAATTAATTCCCCCCCCCCCCCCCCCCCCCCCCTCCTCCCCTCCCCCTCCCCCTCCTTGAAGTTCACCTTGTCCTCAAGGTGAAAAATGAGAGGAAATTGCATTTTAATCACTTCATATGGTTCTCAGGGGCTTCAAAATCAAGTAAATGCTGCCATTTGGAGAGACCTCCTTAGACCTATCTAATAGAGTACGCAACAGAGAGAACATCGTCTGGCTGGACCAGTAATTCCATGTCTTTAGAAAGTGATTCTAGTAGGGGTGGATGGGCACCGATTGATGTAAGCTCTTCTGAGTTGAGAAATATGGAAGACAGGATGAATACAGGCTGTGGGAGGGAGATCCAATTATAAGCCACTGGTCCAATGCGTTCCAAACGTGTAAGGACATGGAAACAGCGACTGAGCTTTTCATCAATTTCTGGGCAAGTGATTTAAACCTGTAGGCGTGTAGCTTCAGGAAAACTTTGTCACCAAGCTGGAAGCACTGTCTCGCCGATGAAGGTCAGCATTGTGTTTCATGCGAGCTTGAGCACCAACTAATGTTTCTTAAGCTTCTTTAACATGGCATTCCTCTCAGTCATTTGGACATTGACATCTTCCACGATGGAAGGGTAGTTTGTGAATTTTAAAAGGGTAAGGGGGTCTCGTCCATAGAGGCCTTGAGGGAGTCATTGCTGGAATCGTGATAGGTTGTGTTGTACAGTATTCTGCCCAGTAAGCCAAATAGGCCACTGTCGTGGTTGAGAACTGCAGAAACAACGAAAATACGCCTCGAGACAACCATTGACCACCTCTATTGCCCATCTGTCTATGGATGGTAGCCGAACTAAATTTCAGAATAGTGCTGGTAGCCTGAACAACTCTTACCAAAATTAACTCATAAAAAGTTTGTCTCTGTCAGAAACCATGAAATTAGGGAAACCGTGGAGCCTGACCACTTCTTTAACGAATATGGCAGACAATCCTTGCATTGTAGGGATGATCGAGACTAAAAAAATGGTTGTACTTGGTCAAGCGGTCACAACAACAAAGATGGTATCACTCCTCTCGAACATGGTAGCCCCCGATAAGTCCATAGAGAGTCTCAAAAACCTGATCTGGAATGGGAAGGGGCGGAGGAGTCCGGCGAGTTTTAACGACAACTGTTTATAAGTTGACAGGTAATGCAGGCCTTAATGTAGGTTGTATATCTCCCCGAATACCCTCCCAATAAACTACTAAAGAGACTCTCTTGTATGTCCTGAAGAAAAACGAGTGGCCTCCACTAGGACTCTGATGGAACTCAGCCAATAATGTGGAGACCAATCTGGACCTTTTGGAATAACCAGCCTGTCTTTAGAATAGGCAGCCTTGCGGAGGTGGTAATTAGGTTGACTAGAAGAATCAAGGAGAAGGTCTGAATGATTTCCTTGAGTTCAGATTGTTTGTGCCTCCGAAGCCATGTCTCATACTTAGAAAACTGTACCGCAGATAAAGCGAAAGTGTGCCAATCAGTCATGTCTTCTCTTCTTGAAAGAGCGTCAGCCACTCGGTTGGAAGCCCCGGATACTACTGAATTTCCAAGGTAAAACCCATCAGCTTGGAGGTCCATTGTGTTGCCAGGGTTTTTTGATCTTTGGTCCCTTAAAAACTGGAGGCTGCGCTGATCAGTTGATTAAGAATTTTTGCCAAGCACAATAGTGACTCCACTTCTTGACCGCAAAGACGATAGCCATCAATTTACATCATAACGATTCACGCTTGGTGTAGGGGAATGCCTTGCTGGGAAAGCTATAGGTCGAGCCTGCTGCGTCAAAACAGCCCCGAGACCTCCCAGATGCGTCTGTTTGAATATCAAAGGGGAGTGTGAAATTTGAAACTGTTAAAACTGGGACAGTAGTCATGGCTTCCTTGAGCTATCAAAAGTCGATTGTGCCGAACATTAAGCGAAGGAATCTTTTTTCAGTAGCGAGTAAGGGGCTGTGCGATTGAACCATACCCTTTTACGAATCTCGGTAATAACCCGTCAGCCCAAGAAAACCTCTCAACCTTCACATTCGCAGGTCGCGGCCAAGACACCATGGCCTCCATCTTTTTCGGATATCCTCTACTCCCTTTTCTGAAACCAGGTGACCCAAATATTCCAGCTTAGATTGGCCAAACAAGCATTTTTTCTTGTAACAAACAGCTTGTGCTCCTGCAAAATCTGAAAGGTTAGTTGTAAATGCTGGATGTGTGTGGAGATGCAGGGGCTATACACAGGATGTTATCAAAGAAGACCAGGATGAATTTACGGAGGACAGGTCTAAATACTGAGTTCATTAGGTTGAAATGTTGAGGGTGCATTAGGGAGTCTGAAAGGCTTCACAAGGAACTCGTAATGCCTCTCATGTGTGCGAAAGGCTGTCTTGGGAACATCAACCTCTCACACCCTAATTTGATGGTATCCTGAATTTAAATCCAGTTTTGTGAAGACCGTTGCCCCAGCCAATTCATCAAGTAACTCTTCAAAGGTCGGTATTGGGAATTCAAGTATTGTAATATCGTTAATGCCGGTAATCTACCCAAAATCGCAACTCCCATCCTTCTTTTGACTAATAGGACAGGGCTAGCGTACGGGCTAACACTAGGTTGTATAATCCCAGTAGTCAACATTTCCCCAACCAGCCTCTCTATTTATTCTTCTGAAAGTACGGGTATTTGTAGGGTCGGATATTGGGTGGAATGGAACTTGGTTGAAGTTATGGCATGGTCATGGGTCTTAGTGGTGGTAATTTAGGGTTCTGTCAAACAGATGGGGTAACCAATATATCACCTCTAATATTTTAGGGTCAGTTTCCTCCTATATTGGCTTTCTAAGCCTTATGGCTCCAAACTCCACTACGTAGCCAGTTCTCGCAGCATGCACAGCACTGACCATGGTTTTCAGTGAGACTCAGTCTTTACCAGTAGAGGATCCCCTCCAATTTACTTCTTGCCTTCCCAGTTAAATTCCATTGTTAGTCTCTTCCAATTGGACTCACATCCCCTAAACTACTAACCATGTATCCCAACAGACAATCTGCACCTCCTAATTCAAATGGAAAAAACTCCAGCTGGATCCAATCCTGCAGTTTCAGCCTCACGCCTTACAAATTCCTTCACCCCGAATGGTACATCCATCACCAACCACGACAAAGGTTCCCTTATCCACCTTCAGCCTTAGCTTCTATACAACCTCATGGGAAACGAAATTGTGGGAAGCCCCACTATCCACCAACACCACCACACTCTCATTCCCATCTTCAAGGTTCCTACGTCTTCCTTACCGTATTCATCTCCTTCTCTACGTATCCATCCTATTCTCCATTTTGGATTTTACCATACCCACTCTGGCTTTGATACCAGTTGATACGATCACCTATAGACAAACTCAATCACAACCAACCAGCAATATTCCCACACAGTAACCAACACACAGTCAATCCACAACCAGAATAATGCAAGAAACAGAATATGCATCTCAGCACTATTTGTATTAATCAGATAATATGAATGGAACAGATAAAAATGGAATGAACTGGATTGTAACCATAAACCCTGGCGTTTCGAGGAGCCAGGAACCTCCACTGTTTATCAACAAAATAAGATGGATACTGCTGCTACGACTCTCCCTGATTAAATACTAATCCCCTTTCCACAATTACCCTTACTCACACAATTCATATTCTCAAAACAGACTGTTACGCATGACACCTGTGCTTTGTGGACCCTACTCCCTTAACAACCTTCCTAATGTCTATTACGCCCCTTAAGGGTGTAAACTTTATGCACTGCCGGTTTATCACTCTCCTGCATCAGCGTAGTGGCCATGGATCACATAGGGACATGTTGGCTTTCCTCCATTCACTTGTTCACCTAAAGCCCTTGCCATGTTAACAATGTGGTTTATTGCACCATCAACAAATTCAAGTATGTGTTGCCAAAGTGACTCTTTTGCTATATACCTGTAACATAAACATTAAAGCAGTTCTTCCGATAATATTCAAAGTAAAAAGCTTGGATCAGGCCAAGATTATTACTTATCGCGAGCACCATAGGGGATGCAGATGATATAGGCTCCGCAACTGCCACTACCGTCGACGGGGCAAGACAACGTCTCAGTGGGTTCGCCATTGCTAGAGTCTACTTCTGGTGAGGCAATTTACCTTGTAAAGAGATCCACACGATGAACTCCTTTAGTGTTGGCCAAGGCTGTTGCAAGTGCAACAACATATTTTACCTGGAAAAATGTACCCAAGAATTAGACTAGAAATGTAGTGTGATCTTGTACCAGCTCAGTAAGGTTACCATGCCAATACAATCTAAATGTTCAGAGTTTTAAAAATATAAATACACAAAATAATTATGAAAATTAAAAAGATTAATGGTATTACCCAAAAATAATAAATAAAGAAAATGTGAAATTGTGAATAAATACCTGATCACCAATATCAGAATCTCTTCTAAGCTTCATATTTTCTCCTTGTACCAACCCATGCATACTACAAACAAAAAATTAAACATAATATAAATTTCTTAATAGTAATTCTCACCATAAGAAACTCTTTATTAATTCTCTCTATTTTAGGTTGTTGTACAACACAGAGGTAATGTTACTCTCATATGAACCTTTAGATTATACTTGGTAGGCATTCAATGTGGCCCAGATTAAGAGTAATGTTACTCAAACATATCCCCTTTTCCCAAATTAATGCTGTATAAATATTGCTCATTTCTCTTTTAAGTTCAGCACCTTAGAAACATTGAGCTTAGATGAGAAATGTGTACATATCTTATCAAGACAATGTAGAGGTTCTTTTCCCACAGTAATGTTAGAAGTCTCTTTGCTAGCCTTTGTGTATCCTCCCAAGCAATATACAAACATAAATATAATTTGTATGTATGTATGTATGTATGATAATCTATTGTTCGATGTCGATAATAAAATGACAGATTTGTAACATTGAAAGATAAACTTATAACGTAGCGATATAGTTTTGCAATGTGATTTATTGCCATATGCAAGTTATGAATCGGCATAGTTCGCATAATATGTAATTTATTTATTTGGGTTCAATTTACCAATCTGAATCTCAATATTGGCTGATTGTGATCAAGATTCAAAAGTGAACCTTGTATCTATGGGCCGGTAAGTGGGGAAAGAAGTACTTGTTTATTTGAGCCCATTATTGAATGTGTACTCAGAAATTTTATGTATGTACTTAGTGTACTGGGCAAAAAATTGGTCTAGGTTTTGAGAAAATTTGTTACAATTGGGTTGGACATCCTGGTATCAAAACCCAAATATGATTGGTTTCTTCAAAATTTGGATTCAAATTTTTGAAATAATTTTCCCTGTATATACCAAAAAAAAAAAAAAATCATTGGGCATTCCTCTTAATCTATAATATAATATAAAATTCTTCATAAATTTGGCTGGAATTTTAATATATATATTTTTTATATCTAAAAGTTTGGGTTTAAAGAAATTGTTACTCCAATATTGGTTAATAGAACAAATATCATAACTAAATGGGTTTACAACAAAAATCCCCCCAGGTATAATCAATTTGAAAATCTCCTTGTAGTTGTAATAATAACAGAAATCCATATGCGGTTAAGTTTTTTGAGTTGAAATGAATGGCAGAGTAGTAATTTCATAAATATTAATTAACTCCTCATGTTGTAAATCCCTCGCGAAATCCACTAACTAAAACCCATTTAATTATTAAAGTATTTTCATAATAACTCCTTTAAAAAATGTTACTAACTATTATCATAATTTATTATTTTAATACAGAAAAGAAAAAGAGAAAAGGAAAATTAAAAGAAATTGTAGATAAAATAGTTGAATTTGAAGTTTAAAAAGTAATACTTGTTTCTTTTTGCGAGCAAGATGCCAAATTCGCCAGCACATCCTTGTTGCTATTACCTGCATTCACATCAACCTTTCATTATCTCACAAGTTCCCCTTTCCAATTTCCATTACCACTTTTCATTGAATTAAAAATTAAAAAAAAAAGCCAGCTATTAAATTTTATTTCCTCGGCGATCTAGCTGTTTGTGGCCTTTGATCTGGTGAAAAACAGCCAGATCACGGCCACATCTTTGATCATGAAACGACTTTATCGATCAGATCCGATCGATCTTGCTCCATTCCAGAAATTATCGATTGTGATGATTGACTACCGATAATGACTTGGGGTGAGTAAGGGTAATTTTTTTATAAATTAAAGTTTTATATGGTTATGATGTTTTAACAAAATTTCAAATGTAAGAGTTTGAAAGATACGATTAAAAAAAAATATTATATTAATATTTAAAATGAAGAAATTTTGTGATTTATGTAACATACCCACCCATTTACTTCCTAACCAAGCATATCAATATAACATATCAACCAATTTATTCGCACTTAAAAAAATATATTTTTTCAAACATTTTTATAATCTTCAAAGCAATTTATTTTTATATTAATATAATATTCACAATAATAAAATATTTCTTGAACCAAATGCACTGTTAATAAGTTAGTTTTTATAGTTTTTAAACATCCAATAGTGACACAACAAGGATGGGCGTGGGTTGGGGATCCCATTCCCGGGCCTGTTCCCGACCCCTAGGGAATTCCTTGAACCCGCCCTGGTCAAGGGGTCTTTGCGAGGTCAACCAGGTCTTTCAAGGATACAGGTATAATAGATTTGGGCCATTTGGGCCATTTGGGTTTCAACTTTTCTACTGGCGTGGCCTTAAACGCACGTGGGCTCATTTTGAATAAATAATACTTTTTACAATGATAATATATTCAAAATTTCATATGTTAGTCATCATTTTACATGCCACAAATTATTCATTATATAATAGTCACCCGATGTATTTCAGTATTATTTTTAAAATAATATTATCTCTTTTTCTTTTGAATAAATCTTTTTTTGTTATTATTGTATTTTAAGGGTATATCAAAAGAATATATGCCCTCCTTTGTAATTATAGGTTCAAAAAAATACATATTTTTTTAGAAAATTAATATTGAGGCTTAGAAAGAAAGTCATACACCCATTTTAAAACCTTCGATATATAATTGATTAGGTGAAGATAACATTATCCCAATACTATAATTTAGAGGTAATCTTGTAGATGCAAAAAATCTACGGTTACAGAAATAGGATTTGATCCTGTGAGGTTGAGGTTACGGACAATCCGTTGGACCTGCGCACACAAAGAGACAAGCGTAAAGCTTACGGAAAACACCAAGATGGTGTCTATTTTAGGCACATCGACGCTTAAGTCAGCAAGGCTGAAAAAGACGATTTAATAAGAATTAAGAGAAAAAAAGATTACCGAGAGTTTTGTTGATTGAAAATCTCTCTCTTGAGCTCTCATGGTCGGCTCTCTCTTCTTCATCTTGGGGTGGACTTTACTTTGAGGATTTTCATCAAATTTGTTGAAGATCTTGAACTCCTTTTCAAGTTACAAAAGTTGTAAAGCATAAAAGATAACAATTTCACCCTTTTAGTTTCAATAACATGTCATGTGACCTTGTACCATTTTTTGCACCAATTTTACCTTTTATAAGCATGAATTATTTCAGGTGCTTGGTCGGATGGAGATGAATGTGGCTGAATGAAGGTGCATGGCCGGATGAAGATGTATGCGATTGAATGAAGGTGCTTGGCCAAATGGAGATGCATGCGACCGAATGAAGGTGCTTGGCCGGATGGCGTCTAAAACCGACTGATGCTGAATCAATCTTCTTTAAGTCATTAAGGTTGAATGAAGCTTGAGGTTGTGCACATGAGGCTGTCGATGTTTGTTTGAAGGTGACTGAGCCGAATGGAGAAGTGATTCATGGCGTGCATGTGCAAGACCAAATGAAAAATAAAATTTAGATGGAGAAATGACATGCATGGAGTGCATTTATCAACAATAAACCGAGTAAGTCAAATGGAGAATAAGTCATAGGGAGAGATAATATGCATGATAGCATGTGTAATAAACCAAATGAATAATAAGTCAAATGAAGATGACTGAATTGAATAGGGAATTCTAATTGAATGAAAACCATTCATCAGTCATATTGGAGCGAGTGATGTTCCCTATGCCAAGAGAACGAATTTGGTGACATGTGTTGGCCGTATGGGGCTCATTTACATTGAAAGCATGAGGTTGAATGGAAATAATAGCATGAAAATATCTCAGGCAAGACGAATAGATCCTTGCCTGAATCCACTCAGTAGGCCAAGCGGGACTTGTAGAGCCAATTGAAACGAATATTCATGTGTTGCTTATTTAATGCCAACTTGGCAGACCGAGCCGAATTGGGACATTGACTCAATTCAACAAATGAAAAGAAAAATAAAAAGTTCCAAATAAAACTTTAAGGAGTAGCATGTGAGCACAACACATGAATATGGGCTCATTGTGTAGGAGGTAGGAATAGAATGCTCACCTTTCAAAAAAAATTGCTATGTCCCGTTTCGGGAACAAGGTGCATTAAATGGCATAAAAAAGTGTTGCTACTTTTGAAGTTTGAAATATATATACAGTAAAACCTCTCTATAGTCATAATGATGGGACTAACTAATTTTATTACTATAAGCAGGTTATAACATAATGGAGGTGTAGTTACAAAAATTATAGTTTTCATTTCTTATTTTTTAATTCATGTTTTAGTAGTACAGTATTAGGATTTCAATTTATATTTTAATAGTATTAGGATTTCAATTCAACGCTTCAATTGCCTACTTTTGAAATGGATAGAAGACCATGTCTTGGAAGTAGTAAAGATAAGTGTCATTGACGAAACTATAAATGCAGTTGATGCATGGTTAATTGATGTGAAGCCACAGACAATTGCCAATGGTTTTAAGCATTGCAAAATTAGGACCCCCGATTCAATGAATTGCAAGTTACAAATGAAATGAACGAGGAAAATAAAAGAGTTATTGCAAAATTGAGTGATTAGATTCGACAAGAAAATAAAAGAGTTAGTACAAAATTGAGAGATTAGATTCGACAATTTCATTACACTAATCAAATGGATATTAATGTCTTCCTTCATCATTCAAATGAGCAACAAATCATGTATGTTTTAACCGAAGAAGAAATCATTTCTATAATTAGACAAGAGGATAAAGGAAATAATCCTAAGGATGATAGTACGGAAATACAAAAAGTTTCATGCCATGAAACTCTAAACATGCTTGAGAAGCTAAAAATATTTTGGCTTCAACAAGAAGGTATCCATGCTAGCAAGTTATTACATACTAGCAAGATAAAAGATGTGGTAACAACTCTAAAATATAAATCATTGTCCCAAACAACTTTAGATAATCTTAAACCTTTAATGTAATATAACATATTTTTTTTGATAATATACAGATAATTATTGCTATGTGGAGGCAACTTTCGTTAAGATGAAAATTAGAAAAATTATAATTTATTACAATGTGAAGTTTATTCTTATTTATAACTATCCCAAATTGGGACTAGAAATTTTTATGACTAAGTAGAGTTTATAGAGTGGCCTTTTTCCTGAATGAATTATTGAAGTTAAAGCAGAAGTTGTCTGGCTTCTTGCTTTGATCGAGCAGCTGTTGAAAGATGTTGGGGGATTTTGGTCAAATTGATTGTTTTCTTTACTATATCTACCGAATGTTTATGGGGGTATTTTTTAGTACTACAGTTGAGATTTTGTGGCTGAGATTTTAGAGAAAAGAAGGTTGAGGATTCTTGGGATTTTCTGACTTTCTAAGGGGAATTTCGAGAGGAAGATAACAGGTTGGAGGCAGAGGGCTTTATACTGGAACTAGTGGTGGAGAATAAGTTAGAGCAAAGGGCTTTGAATGGGTGCTAGTGTTAGTAAACGGTCCCGTATACGTAGCGGAAACAAAAAATAATATAATAGGATCGTTTACTTGAGCCAAGATCAAGGGTATGATTTTAACAATTTATATTAAATTAAAATCTGCATAAATATTCAACATGAGTTAAGAGAAACAAACGCACGTTGAAGGCTCCTCCAAATTTGTCGTTGAACGTTTTGCTACCGATCCAAGTGTAGGATCGAACCTGCGTAGTCCACACGAAGACAATCTTAAAAGAACCAAAGAGGGATTTGCTAGATCCTCTTTGGCTTCAAGATTAAGAAGAAGACAAAATCAATTGAATTGATTTTAGGCAATGGTGTTACTGCCGTGGGAGAGGCAAAAATTGGGGCTGCTATGTATTTTGGTTTTCAAAGAAAAAACCCTTAATTAAAAAATCACACACTTTTCCTTTTATACTTAAAAACAATTTGCCCTAATCCCATACGGAATAGGCTTGGGCTCCAACCCAAACGCCCCATGTTGCCAAACACTCCCAATTTGATTTATTTTAATTTCCATCATTATCTCAATTAAAATCAATTAATATATATATTTAAATATATATTAACATTTAACAATAATGATAATATATTTAAATATGTGCGAACACACATTTAAACGTAATTTCACTTATTTAATTTTTCTAACAAATTAAATAAAGGCTACGACCTCAGCAAATTTAATTGCACTGTGAAATTACCAAAATACCCTTTCGCCTTAAAAGACGAAAACGCCCTTCTTTCTTCTTGCATCTTAAATTGTCTTCTATGTGTGTGACCCTTAGGCTCCTCATCATATCGGCAGTGTATAGTATTGCGATTAACACCAATTAATCGTCTCACTAATACACAGACCAAGATTGGCCCCTAGCAAGGCATCATGGCCACCCGATAGATTCGGATTCAGCAAAGTAGCTACCTGTCAACGATATGGTTACCGTGCAATTCGATCCTTTCATCATACGTTATCTCGACGAGACGAAGGCATAGAAATAGTGTCAACCTTCGGTTACTCTCGATATTATTTATTCAGTTTCTGGACCAATGACCCGTATTATAAACTGGATAGAGCAACAACTCAATCCCACTGTGGCCACAGTTTTAGTGTCATTGCCATATACTGAATTGCGCCGTGAGATAACTTTCTCCCGTACCCGGGAGTGATAAATCCTCTGTCAATCCACCATAGTCTTGATACACTCCTTGATGCAGCCAATCACCACCGTATTGACAGCTCTGAAAAGAACTGCGTTAGGCTAGTGTCAAACTACACCAATCGGTGCACAAGGCGCTCCGGTGATCTCAAGTCTAAGGATCACATGCACCACCATTCGTTAGAGGATTTGTTCCATAGACACTGGGGTTACCATCCATATGGAATCCTCTGGTGGGTCAGTCCAGTGAACTTGCTGTGGTGTAATCGCCTACAACAAACACCCATGTGTTGCACCAGGTTGTCACCAAACAACCTTGACAAGTGAGATCAGTCACTGCCTTTCGACAGGGTCGTTCAACACTATGATAGCCTTACCGTATTATCTGTGCCCTTAGTTCAGAATAATACTGGGGCTACGGACGTTTCTAGAATGGCCACCATATGTGCTCATAGGGTTCTCACTATCAAGATTTGAAACACTTGATACCCTCGTCACGGCTCTACCATTCTAAGGACATATACCAATACATATTGCAATAATAATGATTTACGCGATATAGAATAAAATGCCTTTTATTGATCAATGAACATTATTACAAAGAGTCAATTCTACAATAATTGATTGGCTCTAGGGCATCTACTCTAACAGCTAGTGGGGGAGAATAAGTTGGAGGCGGAGGGCTTTGTACTGGTGCTGTTGGTGGAGAATAAGTTGGAGGCAAATAAAAATAGCTATGATGCTCGGACAGGAGTTTTATTTTATTTTATTTATTTATTTTTTATGGCAGAATATCAAGAATGGTGGAAGAGGGTCTGGCTATCATCAAGAAGCAAAAAGTACATAAGGCGAAAATAGAAGTAGCTAGAGAACTAAGGAAAAAGAAGAATAATTATATGAGTTAAGAGGTGAGCACCCACATATGAAATAATTCTAATTTGAAAAGGTCATATTACACTTTGAATAGAAATAATATGCATAAAACAAATTATAGATATAATATGATATGTGAATAGATAAAACAAATGAAGAAAAGTAAAGAAAAATTTTTCTTATCATGATGAAACTTTATGATTAACGATGTCAGTCGAAGGGAGTTCCGTGCCTCCTCTCATATTGTAAGTCATCATTGGCAGATGATTGTCAAGGTCCCATAAGGGTGCCAAACTGTAGATGGAAAAAATCTACGGTTACGGAAACAGGGTTTGATCTCGTGAGGTTGAGGTCACTGACAATCTACCGGACCTGCGCACACGAAGAGACAAGCGTAAAGCTTACGAAAAACATCGGGGTAGTGTCTGCTGTAGGCACTCTGACGCTCAAGTTAGCAAGGCTGAAAGAGGCAATTTAATAAGAATTAAGGGAAAGAAGGATTATCGGGAGTTTTGTTGGAATACTGGTAGGACACTGAGTCCTACTTTGGGAGATAATCCCTATTAGGAAAGAATGATGTTTTCTTGTCCTTATCAGATTAGGTTTACTCGTTTGAGTAAGATTCAAGATCTTAACAAAAGAGGAAATAAAATGGGTTTCTGATTTCCTATTTATGGACTATTGTAGGCTAATGGGCCGAAACTGTATTTAACTTAACTTGTAGGATACCCCAATTTATAAAGTGGGCAGTTCACAAGGTGACGTTAAACATAGGCCTAATCGAAATTGGGCTTAAGTCTTGGGCCGTGACATGTTTATTTCGTTATTGGACCTCATCAGACGCAAGATGGTTTTGTGCCCATTCAAATCTTACTTCCCATTCTCATTTTTTATCCTTAGATTATCCTACAAAAGAAATTGATTAAAGAGTTGGTTCTCAAGATTTAATTAGATGATCATGGCGATGAGATCATTTATAGAGATTAGTCAAGGTATATGCAAGCTGGGCATGAACACTCTATTTAAAAGAAAAAGAAATTGATTAAAGAGCCCAAATGAGTTACCCCAAAATCATAGAATGACCCTCTAAAAGTAATGAATTGTTGAGAAATAGATGACGAATGAAAGGTTCACATTTATTAAGATTTTATAATAAAAACACACCTTGGAGTTTCACCACAAATTTTATTTTATTTTATTATATTTTTGTAATTAGATAATAAAAAAGACAAAAGAACCATATTTTAATACACAAATAAACACATCATCTTGTTCTCCAGCAATACCAAAACTCCTTCAATGGCATGTGCAAGTGCAAGTATCAATACTAGTTTGTTATTCTCAAAACAACCCTCTAAACTTCAAAAAAATTTCAATCATACCCACTCTTTATCTTTAACTACTACAAGGTCAATGAGAGTGAGAGCAGAGACCATGTCTACGACTATTGAGAAGCTGGGTGTGAAGATTGAGAGGAACCCTCCTGAGTCCAAACTCACTGAGCTCGGTGTCAAAAAATGGCCCAAGTAACTCACTCGCCTCTCAAGTTCTGTTTTTTTTTTTTTTTTATATCTGTTCATGACTTGGGTAAAGATTTGAACTTTCATGATTTGTTGTTTTGTTTTATGCCAAGAAGATAGTAGAAGGAAAGAAAAATTGAATCTTGTTGACTTTTGTATTTGGGTTTTGTGTTTGTTTGTTTGGTTTAAGATTTTTCATTATCTATTGTTTGTGAAGTTTCAGTAATGTTATGTATTTTGTGTTGAGATTTTTGTGGGTCTGTGTAGTCTTCACAACTCTAGATGGCCCCTTTCTTATTTTTTTTTTCCCTGTGAGTTTGTCTTCCTTGGAGCAAAGGGTAGTTGGAAAATGAAAATTTAGACATGGGAATTTTGATCAATTCATTTGACCTTGAACTTTGGTTTTTAAAGCTCATGACTTGCAATTGTTTGATCTTAGGTACTTGATGGGTTGCTTTTGCAGTATTGAGGAGAAAAAAGGAGAGACTGAGTGTGATTGAGTGTCGGTTTTGCATCTTGTTCATGATTGACAAGAAGAGGGTTCTTCTAGATTAAAAGAAAATTCGCTTGCGTTCATGTTTAATCCTCATTTTGTTCATGGTTCTGTAATTAGTAGTTGATGGGAATTTTTATGTATGATATTGATGCAACTGTGTCGATTCATGCCGATTATTTTTTATTGATGCCGTTGTGAATGAGCAGGTGGGGTTGTCCGCCAAGCAAATTCCCTTGGACTTACTCGGCGAAAGAGACATGCTATCTGCTGGAGGGAAAAGTTAATGTTTATCCTGATGGCTCAAATGAGGCTGTTGAGATTGGTGCTGGTGACTTGGTTGTGTTCCCAAAAGGAATGAGTTGCACTTGGGATGTTTCAGTCGCTGTGGACAAGCACTATAACTTCGAGTAATAATCTTATGTCTTTTTATTCTATTTTCATTATGAATAAATGTGTGTGGAGTATGTAGATTACCGAAGCCTTTGTTTACACTTTCTAGTAGATTTACTGTTGATGAATGTCTCTGGTACTGGTGTTATTACAGCTTAAGCTTTGGAATGAGATTCCAATGTGATTAAATATATACTCTATTCTGCTACCTCTCTCTCCTCGTGTTTGTGTATAGGGATACCAGACAAGTTTGGAAATTCATCAAAAAAACTTAGAAAGTGATAGTTGAACAGCGTCTAAACCAAAATGAAAGTATACTAAGAGTGGAGTAAATTCAGACTGGAGTTCAGACATGACTTTTTTTATCAAAACAATCTGTTTGATTTGAATAGATTGTTTTGACAATAACAATGGCTCCTGTTAGCCTCATTTATGTGCCACAACCAGGTGATTGTGGTTCAATAGATGATATAGCACCAGGAACTGTTATATTTAGTTGGACATGTTTCGTTTCTTGCTTCGATCAATTCCAATCCTTTATTTTTCTATTGATTTTTTTCCAATCAAGATGTATGGATCCATGCATCTATGTAGACCCTGTTCATGGACTAATGAAAATGTGCAAAAGCATAGGTATTATGTAAAAATCCTTTATGAAGGAAATACATTACTTAAATTTATATATGAAAAATCAATATCTGGACCATCTGGTGTTATAACGCTGGGGCTTTCAATAGAACCAGTGTTAGAAGTGTGTTCGATTGATTCAATATCGATGAACCTAGAAAAGAGAGTTGAGGGTTGGAATGTGTGTATAACTAAAATTCTTGGAATTCCTTGGGGATTCTTGATTGGTCCGGACTTATTTACTGGCAGTATATTCCTTAATCTATAGCACAAGTCAAACATTAGTTTCTCATCTGAACTTCCACACAGTCACTCCATTTTTACTCTGTAGCTTTAATTTCTGGGTGATTTCATAATCCAACACATCTTAGATTTTCCCTTTTTTTTTCAAGTCTCTTTTTAAGTTGCTTTGCTAGCTTTACAGCACACAGCTTGTCTTGTGAACAAGCTAATCTGTGTATCACATATTTGTGTCTTGCAGACGATAGTTGCTTTGCTCTTGATTTTGAAAACATTCTGTTTGAAACCTTGAAAAAAAAATCTGCAGTGTAGTTGCATGTTAAAATAATATAATTGATGCAGTATGTATTTCCTCCATTTTGCATAGCTGGGTCAAAGTTTTAGTTACTTGTTCGTGATGTAGCTTGAAATTTGGGGTACAAAGTAGACAAAGAGTTGGAAACTTCTATTTTTTATTGAATAATCCTAGTTTTACTCACTCTCCCTACTCACTTCTTTTACTCACCTTTGTTAAAAAAGTGAAAAAGTGGATAAGGCTAACATTTTAACAAAGGTGAGTAAGAGAAATGAGTAGGAAGAGTGAGTAAGGCTAGCATTACTCTTTTTTATTTCTATTTCCATCACAAATAGATATTTCCATCAAACTCTTTGTTCAAAGTTCAAACTCTCTACTTCTCGGTAAAAGATATTTTTTCTGTACATTTCATTACGGTTCTTTCTGCACGAGTATTTTAGATAGAATGGTTTTAATATTTTCTTACTCAAGAAATTTGTGTCCTCTTTCAAAAAAGTAATCCAAGAAAGATTATTCTTGTTCCCCATATGGTTCTCATGTATTTGAATCTAAATCCATCTTCTTCTTTCTCAGTAACATATATATGATGTGTTGAGTTGATAAGACAATTAAACTAATCAGTTTGTAGAAAAGAGTTTGTCAAGTAATCTATAAGTCTAATATTACTCCAAGCAAACCCTCTTCATAGTTTTGGTTGATTGTATATTTAACCTAATTATATGAAGTCAACTGAATTTTTGCACCCCATGTGCAAGTCATTGTCAATATTTCAATAATATTTTTAATTTTATATGTGAGTTTGGTGAAATAGGATGGCTGTGAGATTCAATGCATTAATTTGGAAGTAATGTATAAACTAAGCCATATTTAGGCTTTCATTTTCAGATCTTGGAAATAAAAAATTCAACTTTTTGCATTCATTTTGTCAAAACAATTACATGAGAATAATGCAAGAAATTTCTTAAAAGAACATTAAAGTGAATCAATAATACATAACTGGTTTGCCAATTTTGAGATTAAAAAAAAAAAAAAAAAAAATTATGGTTTATGAAGAACTCTTCCAGCAAGTAAAGCAGCTTTCATGACTACAGAAATAACTTCAATAACATCATCAACTTGGCATGTGTTTCCTTTGAATGTTTGCCCTCCTGATTTCAGGAAATTTGTCATGCAATTTATAAAGTTTTGGCTGCATTCTTGACTCAGATAATCATCTGCATTTACAACACTTTAAACTTAACATAATCTCAAACTAATTTAATATTTAACAATAAATAAATAATATCGTCTTATTCAAAATCCCAATTTTATATAAATGTATATCTTATCGGCTCACATAATATCACATGATATGAGTGATAAACGGCTTAAGTAGAATTCATTCCTAAAAGCTTAAAGAAGAAGGAAATCCAACCATATATGTTATATACATTATAATATTTTATCAAACTTTTAATATCTTCCCTTACACTCGGTGTGCACGGTCATCATTGTCCTAAATAAATATGACTTTGATATCATGATAAACGAGCTTGAATAAAACTCATTTTCAAAAGTTAGCCTAAGGGAAGAGAGTAATAACAATCTACCAAACTTCTAACAATGGGGAAGCTTTTTCATCTAATAATGAACTCAAAATTTAATTAATTGACATTAATAATTACCCAAGGATCAAAGGCATCCGGGGAAGAAAATGATTAAATAATGAGAGATGGAAAATGACTCTGATTCATGCACCATCAACGGTGACTATATGTTTATAGAAGGGCATATTTTGAAGGGCTTCTAGATGCCTATGAACCAAACCACCGACACATACAATATATTATTTATATCTTCTCTGTGTTGCTGTAGTTTTACTCAACTATGAATATCTTGGTCACACAGGTCAGAATGAGAGTTTGGAAATTTGTATAAATCCAAGAAGAGTGTCCTCAACCTCAAGCACACCATTTAGTCTTGTGACAAGACATATATATACCCTCAGTACTCCCACATGATCATAGCCAAAATGTCTCAAGGGTCAATGTACAACTTAGGTAAAAAAAGAAATTGAATTGCATTATGCACCACATAATGTCTATAATGTACCATCTATCCTTCGTCTGAAGTACCAATAAGAGTATGATATATTATTTCAAAGGGGGCCATTGTTGAAGATGACTTTATGATTAATATTTCTTTCAATAAAACAAAGTTTAAGGATAAACTTACTATTCTTAGATTGAACGCATGCGTCATGTTTCATACAACAAGCATCAAGACCATCACAGGGCTTCTCTCCAGGACATCCACTGTATAGAAGCCCGCAATACTTCCCATATCTCAGAAATGGAGGCACTGTGTAAAAAAAAAAAAAAAAGAAAAAAAAAAAATTCAAAATCACCCTTTCCAAAAAGGGTTTTCAGATACCATCTACAGAAGTGTAAAATCTGAGTTTCTGACCGGAAAACAGTTTTTGAATATGATACCTGAACAGAAGTCGGATTCGCATTTTCGGCTGCACTCTTTACTCTGCAAATGATAACATAAAACACAAAGAAGATTACTCTTGGTGAATGAGATAAAGATGAAAAATAAAGAGGAATCTAAATCTGACCACAGAGACAGTTGCATCTATGGCTTGAACACCAATGTTAAGGGCAAAGACAGGGGCAGAAGAAAAGGTGAAAGCAATGAAGGAGAAAGAGAAGAGAAGAAGAGCAAACTTCAAGGACTGAGGATTTGTGGAAAACATTGTTGGTGAAATTAATTAAAAGAATAAAAATGGAAGAGAGATCAGTTGGGTTTGAGTAAAAGGTGTGGATTTTATAGAAGAAAGAGGTGAATGCATGAGGGTTGGATTTGTTTTGTAGTGACTCGTGATATGTTTTTTGTAGTATTATTCACTTCTCATTCATCACCAAATTGTTTTGTTTTGTATTATAATTTGAGAAAAAAATTAAAATAATTAAAACAATTTGGGTAGTTGTGGGTTCCATCTCGTGAACAAACTCTTTAAATCATGATTAAAATATGAAATTATGGTGGGATTTGGATTGGATTACAAGTTCTTGAAAGTGATAATTTTGCATGAGTTCAATCAAAGATTTTTTTTCACAATGGAGACGACATTTTCTATAAAAAGCAATAGTGTTTTAGATCAAAATATCTAATGGATATTAGGGAAACCAGAAGCATTATCAATCTTGAAAATCAATAATGTTTTGTTTANTACATTTATTTAATTATTATATTTAATGATAAACAAAAAGAATTAGAAAAAATTACAGCAAATGGGGGCGGGGGACAAAATTAGGTGCATGGAATCGAATGGCTCTAAACCAACTCTTGTAGAGGTTTTAAAGAATGATTCTAAAGTACAATTGATTTTAAGATACTTATAGTTTGAATATAAGTTATTAATATTTGATTCAGTGTTTTAAAACCCAGCTTGACAGTAAACAAAGAGCAAACTCAGTCTAGGCTATCAAGGCTTTTGAAGAAAAGAGGTCGTTGACTCTTTTGGTAGTGAAATATTGGGTTTTGGTGGTTGAGATTGATTGGAATTTGATTTGGGAGGGACGGCTGTGCAAACCTTAATTGCTTAATTGCCGACAATTGGCAAGGTCGATAAGAGTAGGGTTAATGGCCAGGGTCGACAGGAGTAAGGTTTGAGGGGTTTTGGTGAGTGATGATCGAGGAAGAGAATGGTGATAAGGTGGGGTCACAACAATGATGGAATCAGAAACGGAATATAAATTTAGGTAGTAAAGTGATATTTTAAAAGTCTGTGGATGAAAAAGTTTCATTAACTCGTTATTTGGGTGGGAAAAAGTCTTACTCTTTTGGATAATGCTAAACAAAAAGAATTAAAAAAAATTACAGCAAGTGGCCGCGGGGGACAAAATTAGGTGCACTGAATCAAATGGCTATGAGCCAACTCTTGTGGAGGTTTTGAAGAATGATTCTAAAATACGATTGATTTTAAGATGCTTATAGTTTGAATATAAGATATCAATATTTGATTTAGTATTTTAAAACCCGATCGGTAGGAAGTCTCATGTATGTCATGATGTACACAAGACCTAACATCTGTTATACTATTGGGTTGGTAAGCAGATATCAATCCGACCCAGGACAAGCATATTGGAAAGTAGTAAAGATAATTTCAAGATATCTAAAGGGAACAGTTGATTACTCATTATGTTATCAAGGAAATAATTTACACTTGAGAGGCTATACCAATGCTGATTGGGGAGGAGATTTAGATGAAAGAGAATCTACTTCCTAATATGTTTTCTTACTAAATGGCAAGGTCATATCTTAGAGTAGTAAGAAACAATCATGTATAGCCTTATCTACGATAGAGGTTGAGTTTGTAGCATTTTCAGCTGCAGTGCAAGAAGCTGTTTAGTTGAGACAGATCATGAATCATTAGTGAATAATTAATGTTGCTATTGAACCAGTGAGAGTAAATTCTGACAGTCAAGAAGCAATAGTATACACTAAGGATCCCGAATATAAAATAAGACACATAGATATCAAATACAATTTTGTATGAGATTTGGTGACACAAAAAAAGGTGAACATGAATTACATATCTACGCATGACATGGTTGTAGATCCATTTACAAAACCTATACCAAAAGATATATTTAATAGACATGTTAGACCTCTAAGTTTACATAGATGTTCAATGTGCTCATGCTTTAAGATTTCCTAAAAATTTTTCATAATATAATATAGTTAAAACTCAGATACAAAAAAGGTGAAGTATAGATTATGAAGGTATATAAATAGAATTTGTGAAGTCCAAACAACTAAATTAAAGCCGATTTATTATGTCCCATTAACAGAAGCCACCTCGAGAAGAAAGGAAAGTAATGAACTTAGAAAATCCCACTGAAATTAATTTGATTCCTAAAACCCTAATTAAACTTAATCTGTTGACAGGAAACATATATTAGTGTCACGAAAGTCCCCCCCCGAAACCAATGCAAATTATAATCTCTAGTTTAGAGAACAACCCTAATGTTCAATCAGACTTTGATGAAAGCAACAAGTGGAGATGACAGTGTTCAGTCACTAAAGACAACTTGTACTGAAGCTACAGCTTATATCAGGGAAGTGCACGGCAGATTCGATGGACAAAGTGATACGTTGCCAAGTTTCGCATGCTATTGAGAGGCTACAGGGATAAACAAATGAGAGTTGCAGATCTTGCAGGGAGAATATTGAGTTGTTTGATGGGCATCCTGACTTGTTTTTAATTTCAACTACTTCATGCCTCGCCAACACGACGATCATGACATTGCGAGAGGACTCCTGAAGAATATCCTGTTGGAGATCTAAAAGCCATTGAATTTCTGAACAAGGTGAAAATGCGTTTTCGGAACGATGAACATGTCTATAAAGAACTCTCCTACAGATTATGAATCAAATTGATCAAGATAAGTTCGCAGTACAAGAGCGCTACGTCATGGGTTGCAGCTCTTTTCCAAGGTCATCCTATTCGCTTGATGAGTTCAATCGGATGGTAATGGACTCAATAGATTCCCCTTCGGCTGATGGTGATTGCAGTGTGAATCTGATAGAGAAATGTTGGTTTAGTTTATGGAGATAATAAGATGGAGGAATCATGAAGTTGCCTTGTGAATTAGAAAAGACCCAAAATTAGAGTTATTGAAGGAAACCGAACAGCAGAAAATATTGGAGGAAACCAACAGCAGAAGCATACGGTAAAACCTGTTCATGCCTTTCTAAATGCCAACAAGTTCTTCCAGCACTGGTTCTGCATGAGAATATTCCGATGCCTTCGGTAAGCACGATCGGAGATTGGTGATCAAGTTCTGAATGATAGGTTGGTATGTGTGGCTCCAAGAAGTGGGAATTCCTATTCTAAACAAATGCATAAGAACAAAGGAGGAGAATCCTATTGAGATGCGAAGACGATAGATTTGAGATTGATATGTTGTTGGAGTATGTAACTTCAGCTTCTCAGAGGGTAAAGGCTTATTGATAGAAATCGATCAGAATAAAATCCAGACTACAACAATGAAGATTGAAGATACTTGACTGGTTTTGATTTGAGATGCATAGAACGTTTGTATGGTGAACGTGGCCTTGATGTGGTGAATTATTGTATACAGTCCACTTCCTGCTTGCAAGTCAGGTGTACACCAAGAACCAATTAAAATTGCAGGACAAGCAACATGGGTTGAAGAACCTGAGCACAGAACCTGTAGTGACTGATTTCCAAGACAATGAAGAAAAGTGCCGGAGAAAACACGATGAAAGTTTTAATGTGTCAAATTGTCAATCAAACGAGAGCGATTAATCGTTATTTTTATAAATGTAAAATTTAAAGTCAACAACCGTTGTTTACCTTTGATTAGCTGGTAAAAAATTATAAATTTTTTACTGCTTTCTTTTAATAAAAAAATTATAGTTTTTTTATATTATTTTTTTTTTTTTTTTTTAATAGTATTAGATGAAACCGTTAATTATTGACCGTAAACAGGTCAGCATTTTAAAAGAATACAGAAGCAATGTAAAATAATTCAATTATATTTGTCACTTTTACTTTGAAACACAATTATGTATATTTTTTTCGTTTCAATTTTGACTTAAAATTATTATGTGAATAAAGAGGAGTGAAAAGCCAAATATACACATAGAACTCTTTCTTTCTACCATTTTGTTCTGATTTGGCTTTCTCATCTCATACTTTCTTTCCTCTCTCTCATACTTTCTTGACGAATTCTCCGAGAGAGAGGGAGAACGTACACCAAATCATGTAAGAATCAGGAGAAACAAATGGTCAATCCTCCACCACAAACCATCATAAACACCCACTTCCACCGCCACTGCCACCACCGCCCTTCTACGCTACTTCCACCGCTCCCACGTGCATTCCGCCCGTTGTACCTCCCGATCAAAATCCGGCAACAGGTTACCCACCAGCCGTAGGTTACCCACCTGCAATTGGCTGTCCTCCACCATATAATCCACCAGGCTTCCCTGACCCTAGCCCTGACCCTAATTCTTCATACGACCAACATCACTCTCATCAACAACAACATTTTATACCACCACCATCGACAGTGCCACAGGATACGTGTTATACGCCGCCTTACCGTCGCCAAGACAAAGGCGGGTTATCCAAAGGGATGTCGTCAAGAATGATTTTGTTAATTATTTTTGTTTGCTTGGGTAGTTTGATTATGTGGATTGTCGTACGTCCAAAGTTTCCAATTTTTCATATCCATTCGTTTTACGTAAAAAACTTCAACGTATCATCTGATAATAACTTTTCATCTTCATGGGAAGGAAATTTAACGATCGAAAACAAACAATGGGGAACAAAACTTATTTTTGATCTTATGCAAAATTCCATTTTCCTCGACGACGATGATTTTCCTGCGTCGTCTATTTCCTAGGGTGGTCAAAATAAGCCTTTGTTAGTAGTTGGTTCAAATGAAAAGAAGACGATTAGGGTGAAGGTGTCTACGGCGGATAGTAAACAACAGGGGGAGAAGCCTCCGGATAAGGTGGTGGTGGCGGAGATAAGGAACAAAAAGAAAAGTGGGTTAATGTTTGTTTTGAAAATTTATGTATAGTGGGAAGTTGATTCGGGATTCTTCCTTAAACGTTCAAGATCTGTGCAGGTGAGAATGTTGTGTACGGATTTGAAGGTTAATTTTGAAGGCAATTCAGGTAATGGAAAGATGAAAGGAAATCCTAATGACTGCGACTTTGATTTGTGACCTTTTTTTTTTTTTTTCTTTTAGTTTCTTCTTCTTCATGTGGTCTTGATCTTCTTCAATCTTAATTAAAGCAACTGTGATTAATTAAGGTGTTAATATTAGAGAAAGCTCATACATTGTTTGTAAAGTTACCGAAAATTAAGGTATTGGAAAATTAATCTTTAATCATTTCTTTATTGTTCTTTTATCAATGAAGCCTACCCTTTTGGCAAACCTGATGCTTATCAAATTACCAATAATCATATGTTGAGAGACTCTGTTTTGGTTAACAAGGCTTGGCACCAGTTGACCTTGTAATTTTCCTCTGAAATAAAGAGTCTGTGTTGTATTGTATCACTTCACCAATATACAGAAAACTTAACCTTACAGATGCTTATGTGAGGAAGTAACTGTAAACCGAGAAAAACAGAGAAATAGCAAGAGGAACGAAAATTCTTTACTGAATTGGTAAAGTGTAACTAACTACAGTGATGGAGTACAAAGTCAACATATATGCATATTTTACACTCAGTGGCTCTCATCACTTTAAACGGCAACGTATTGACCTCAGTTATTTACTTGAAACGGCAGCACTTCATTCTTCACACAGAGTTTGACACTTTGACTCGACTTTTGTATTCAATATTCCCCCCACAAACCAAGCTGCCTATTTCTAATGTTGTCCTTCACCAGTTAGCAACAAGTGAAATCTCTTGCGTTCAATAGTCCCCTTCAAACTAAGCTGCTGCTACAATTTCTGAGCTATCAGCTGTGAGTTATGGGTCCACCAGTTGAGACCCGTTTTGTTTTTTACCCGTAACCAGCTCGGACCATATTTTTACGGGTCATCCGGGTATACCCGCTTAATTCCCAAAAGCAAAATCCCTAAACCGTGAATCATTTCCTTTCGTAACATCTCTCTCAACTCTCAAGTCTTCAGTTCACCCTCGAGTCGACATCTCTCACTCCCTCTGCATCTGTCCTCGCTACTCTCTTGGACCCTTCCAGGAAAAAAGAAGCTTTTCCAGTTCTCCTCATTCTCCGTCACCGCCAACGACTGTTGGGTAAGACTCTTGTCTCTTTTTTTTTTTTTTTTTTTTTTTTTTTTTGTGAAATTGGTCTGGTTGAGGTCTGAATGAAGAAAGCAGGAGGTACACAACGTAGAAGAAACGGTTGAGAGGAAGCGCGCAGTAGTGGATGAATTAACGGCCATTTTAGTGTGGGAATTCTTGAAACAAACTATTTTGAAATTGAAAGGATAATTTATTTTTGGTTTTCAGCAAAACATATATATATGGGTGTGTAAAAGAAGAAAACTAAGATCTTGGTTTTGTTGAGCTGCCTTTAAAATTTTTTTGTTTTGTTGTTGTTTTGCTGCTGCTTTTCCCTTTCTCTCTCTGAAGGTTCCAGCGAGAGGCTCTTGGTCTGCTGCTTCGCTTTTTGTTGTCAAATTTTGCTTATGTGTCCTTCAATTTCTTTAATTTTTAATAAATAAATTAGTTAATATATGTTAATTATCAAGACAAAGGGAAGTAGAGCTGCAAAGATATTTAGAAAAGCTAGCAAGAAGGTTAGTATGACTGAAAGCTGACAAACTGTTTTATGAAGATGAGGAGTTCAAAGGAATTGCCTTACTTTACGAAGTAGGAATTCAAAAACTTGAGGTAATGAAAAAATGTCATTTGTTTGACATGTCAAATCTCAAACTCGAGAATTTAAATGAATTAATAGTGAAATTGGAAAAACCTGACTTGACGGATTTGGTTCAAGGATTAGCAGTTTATCCTAATGGAGCTATGGAATTGTTCGTTCCATGAAAAATCTTTAGAAAATGTTTCTGTAGAAATCTTTTGACTAAAGGATGGATCGATACAATAGAAATTAACGTACATGAAGCGATGGTAGATCCGAATATGCCACATGCGGTTAAGCAGACGCTCTGTGTATTGAATCGAAATGTCGACACCTTTACTTGCATGATTACTTCCTCATTGCAAGAAAGCTACAACATTCAACTTGTACAGATATGAGAATTTCTTTGTAGGAGAACCATGATACCGAATTATGCTTGATAATGAGGTAAAAATGGGTTCTTATGCACTAGAACTAAAGAATCAGAACCAGAGTAATCCGAAATTAATTCATAAACCTCATCATCCGAATCAATTTCGTATCCCCAAATTGGCTCATATTCAGAAATTTGGTCTTCCACGTTGACTTCCAAAAGTCGTACCGTCGTATTCTTCTTTCCCTTATGAGGACATTTGTCTGCAAAATGATTCTTGTCACCATAAATCTAGCAACAATTACAATCTTTTGCGTTTTTGCCAGATGGGCAGGTAGCACAAAACTTACGCGCTCCGCGTTCCTTAGCGTTAAGTCTACCTTTCCCTGTTCGCCTAATAAATCTTTCATGATCCGAAAGATTCCGTTTATTAGTAACAGGTCGTTTTACCATATTACGAAAACGTTTTGGCTTAAAGTTTCTTTTACCGAACGATCTTTTTCGTTTCATATGGGTTTTCCAACCTTGATGTTTAGTCGAGTTCCTTAACTCACAACCATATTGTCCTGGCACTCCATCAAAGTTTTGACAACAAGATTCATTGAACTCAAGCCTTATAGCCTCCTTATTCAGCTTCGCGTTCAAACATCTTGTCCTCACGAGTTGTCTAACAGCTTCTATTCTTCCTCCCAAAGAATCAACAACCTGATTCTTTTCAAGCAGAAGTTTAAACGCCTCGTTTGTTGCCTTATCCCATCCTGGGGGAAGCTTAGCAAAGAAATTATTTTTCATGACTTCTTGTGTGCCACTAGGCAATTGATAAAAATAACGTCTATATTCATAGACGAAATTTTCAAACAGACACTTGTCACAAAGCCTAAGCTTTGTTAAAGCTTTTAAGGCAACTACCTCTGCGAGGTTCCTATTGGTAATAGTTATCCCAGTGAATTCTCGACAAAGCATAGGTATATTCATGCAACGGACGCGTAGTCTTAATGAATATCCTAAAAATAGCGGAATTGGTGATGAGGATGATCTTATCCCAATTAGAAATGAAGATGAACATCATAACTCAGTAATTAGTGTGTCATCTAATTACGAGGATCACTCAGGTAACCCTGACAATTGGATAATTCCGAGGTTAACACCTAGAGAGGTTTTCGCGAAACGCTCTAAGTGGTTATTTAAAGTTGAAGGCTTGGAAGATGTACACGAAAAACTTGTTTGTGTTGCTTTATCTTAGTCTCGAGATGGTGAATTAGTACTCTCGAACAACGAGTGGCTACGAAAGGTTCGAAATCTTGCCAAACGGGCAAATGGCAAGTATAATTATGTATAACTTGGTGTTGTACAGATTCATGTGCAGGGACTATTCTGTGGAGGAATGAATGTACCTGTTCAGGTCGCTTTATTGGACAGACGATGGCTTACATTTGGAAAAGCTTTAGTTGGAGGTTTTCACGCTAACGTAGCTTTGGCAGATGCCTACGGGATTGTTAAACCAAGATATATGGTTAGTCTCCAAGATCCAAACCTAAAACAGATTATGGTTCTTCGCATTCATACTTCAGGACTGGAAGACTTAATGGCTTCTAGTGATGGAATAGCTATTCAGTATAAGTTAATTTATCGCTTGATAAATTCTGTTAATCCTATACGTATGAACTTCAGTGTCGATACTGAGGTTCATGGCCTGGGACAAGATTCTGTAATTCCAATTCGACCTACGGTAGTCAATGCTAAGGCTCTTACGTGGCCGAAACGATAGGTTTTGGCATATTCATCGCAGCCTAGCGTGGTAGAATTAAACCCAAATCGGGGAATTTAAATCCAGGAACTTGATAATGAGGTAGAGGTTACTTTTCCTACGCTTAGAAACTCAGTGTCTCTAGAGCGGAATAAGGAAATTCAACCTATCATATCAAGGAAAAATATACTGGAAACAGATGACACTGCTAGTGATGCTGGAAGTAGCAATAGCAGGAAAAATAGTTGGGTATAAATCTGTGCAAATCCCAGTATATGAAGACGAGACTCCAAGCACGAAAATGATGATGAGTCATGAAATGCATTGTCATGCGATAGTTCAAGGGACTATTGACACATGCATACGTGCTAAACTGTGTTTTCCAGAATATGAGAAATATACTCTGGATATTCTTGTAGACACAGGAGCAACCAAATGTATTGCAAGGAAGCAATGTTTTCCACATGAGCTTTGAAAACCATTGGAAAAACCTATCCTAAATACGGTTGTAGATGGAGGTCAAAGTATGATCACGGATATGGTAGAAAACTTGGTTGTACTGTTAAACGAGAAGAAATTCACTCTAAGGGAAGTCCTAGTAGTGGATTATTTAGAGGTAGATTTTATTCTCGGAAATAGCTTTCTGCGAGGTCAAGCAGAAGTTAGGCCATTTACTTAGGATAACGACCACATTATCCTTGGAGGACATAAAATCCCTATTCTTGCTAAGCCTGAAGTTTCGAAAGTTAGAAACGGTTTTAGACCGGTGAAACTACGGCAAGAAGTAGATCACATTGTTTTCTAAATTTTAGAAAAGGAAAACTGGCGGTTGAAAACTTCTGAAGTAGAAGAAGTGGATGAAGCTTGTAATGTTTTCTTTCAAAGGTTGTATCCTAGTTATCAGACAAATCGGATCGCATGAGGTATATCGCACGAGGATAATCTCTCTGGTGCATGCCTTGAGAGCACAGATAAATTCATACATAAGGAAAAAATCTTGAAGGTTGAAAACGAGAGCCAAAAGAATTCTTTAAGGATTGAGGAACTTGTAAAATCCTTTAAAGATGAACTTTTTCCATGCATTGATGATCAACCATTAAAGTTATGGGAAATTAATGGTATATATGTTTCACTTAAATTAAAAAGGAAGGATGATAAAATAGTAACCAAATCCTATCCTTATACTCTTGATGCAAAGGAGGAATTCAGTAAGCAAATACCAGAATTGCTGGAAAAGCAATTGATACGCACCAGTAAAAGTCTACACTCTTCGCCAGCATTCATGGTCATGAATAGAGCTGAGCAATTAAGAGGTAAAGCGCGGATGGTTATCGATTATAGGCAACTAAATGATAAAACTATTGATGATGCATATAAGATACCAAATAAATCAGCTTGTTTAAATAAAGCTAGATTTGGAAAAATCTTCTCCAAATTTGATTTAAAGTCAGGGTTCTGGCAAATCAGAATGGAGGAGTCAAGCATTCCTTTGACGGCTTTCACCTGTTCGAAAAGATTGTTTGAATGGATGGTTCTGCCTTTTGGACTTAAACAGGCACCATCAATATTCCAGAGGAATTAAAATGGATAAAGTCTTTGGAGATTTATCTAACTTTTGTGTAGTCTATATTGATGATGTTTTGGTTTTTAGTAAAACCAAGGAAGAACATGTAAATCATCTTAGACTGGTGATAAAAAGGTTTCTTGATAACGGAATGATTCTATCTGAAAGAAAGGTAGAATAGTTTAAGAACAAGGTGAAGTTCTTAGGCATTGAGATAGCTGAAGGAGGTATTCAAGTCCAAGAACATATCTCAAAGAAGTTGCTAGAATTTCCAGATGTGCTGGAAGATAAGCACATGCTCCAGCAATTTCTTGGATTAGCCAATTACATACGCGAATATGTTTCTAATCTCGCTAATGTAATTAATGGCTTGACGCTTAAGGTTAGTGATAAAGTGCCCTGGGTTTTGACACTTGAAGATGCTAACTGTGTTAAGCGGACCAAAGTCTTGACAAAGCAATTAAAACCTTTAAAACTCCCAGAAGATGAAGATAAGCTCATTATAGAAAGTGATGCATCTCACTTGTATTGGGGGGGGGGGAGGGGGGTGCTTAAGGCTAAGGGTACTGATAATATTGAACGGATTGTTCGATATGCATCAGGAAATTTCTCTCCTGCTGAAATAAACTATCATGTCCATGAGAAGGAAGTTTTAGCAGCGAAAGAATGTATTGACCGATTTCGATTATTCGTAATCAGTCAGGAATTTACTTTAAGGATAGACTCTAAATATTTAAAAACTTTTATGAAACTGTCTTTAAAGGATGACAAAGCTAGATTAATCAGATGGCAGATTTGGTTTGCAAATTATAGAATCAAATTTGAATATATTTCTGGTAAATCTAACTTTGTTGCTGACTTTTTGTCCAGACATTTTGCAGAAGATTTGCAGGATAATGGCGGACAAGAAGGAAACTGGAAATCACTTCTCATGCTCCAAGTGTAAGCAACGAGGACACTTGAGAAGGAACTGCCCTTGGAGGATTACTTCTACTTCAAAGGTTATTGCTAAAAAGGAAAAAACTGTAGATAAGCAGGTGGCTTCTTCTTCTAAGCAGGTTACTACTGTAAAGCAGGTTGAAGGAAAGAATCGTGACTATGATTCTGATACTTCGGATAGAAGAAACCCAAAATTTCAACGATTGAAGGGTGAAACTTCTATGAAGAGAAATACTTTTGAAAAGAGAGTTACTCTTAAGAAGGAAACGACTCATAAAAAAGGAATAGTTTGCTAGTCTTGTAAACAGGAAGGACATGAACGGGCTAATTATCCACTGTTATAGATAAAAAATTCTGAGGAATCATCGTCAGGCGTTACAAGCGTGGTGACACCTACTCCACAAAAAAAAAAAAAAAGGGTTAATTGATGCAGATATTTGTGAGAGGTTTAGCTTTCCAGAAGGCTTAAGATTAACTTCAGCAAGTCAAACACTCTGGAAGGATCTGGAAACCCAAATTAGAATCGTAATGGCGACATGACAAGGGGAAGTACAGCTGTAGAGGTGTTTAGAAAAGCTAGCAAGAAGGTTAGCATGGCTGGAAGCTGACAAACTATTTTATGAGAATGAGGAGTTCAAGGGAATTACCTTACTCTACGAAGCAGGAATTCAAAAACTTGAGATAATGAGAAAATGTCATTTGTTTGACATGTCGAATCTCAAACTCGAGAATTTGAATGAATAATAGTGAAATTAGGAAAAACTGACTTGATGGATTTGGTTCAAGGATTAGCGGTTTATCCTAATAGAGCTATGGAATTGTTCGTTCCATGGAAAATCTTTAGAAAATGTTTCTGTAGAGATCTTTTGACTAACGGATGGATCGATACAATACAAATTGACGTACATAAAGCTATGGTGGATCCGAATATGCCAGATGCGGTTAAGCAGACGCTCTGTGTATTGAATCAAAAGGTCGATACCTTCACTTGCATGATTACTTCCTCATTGCAAGAAAGCTACAATGTTCAACCTGTACGGATATGGGAATTTCTTGTAGGAGAACCATGGTACCGAATTATGCTCGATAATGAGGTAAAAATGGGTTCTTATGCACTAGAAGAAATTCAAAAGAAAGAAGAGGAAGATTGGACCAGGCTGCATATTGCAAAATTGCTACTGGTTAAATCCAAACTAGAGGAGCTTGTTAAAGCATACGTTACTATCCATATCCATAATGGGATAGTGGCAGTATTACCAGATAGGTATGCGACAATCCAGGATGCACTCTTCAAGCATAACCAAGCCCAGTTAAAAGCGTTATTAGAAGGGTTTGATTTAGCCCATCTACCAAAGTAGGCTTTAATGGAAGGTATTATTGATCTTCTAAGGATGATCTTAGCCCACGACCAAGAAGCCCAAGAAGATGAGGCTCTAAAAGATTTTATTGATCTTATAGAAGTTGATAACTTCAAATATTGATAAAAATCTGGAGGATGGAGATTTGGACAACCAAAAATGTCCAACACGTAAGACGCTGACGTGTATCCAACAAGCGGAAGTAATACGTGGACATCCAGGATTTTGCCGACAAAAAGCAACGAGCCAAATTCAAAGAAAATCTTGGATGTTGTGTCATTTAGTCTCATGTAACATGTGTAAATTGTAATAATTTACTTTTGTTTAAAACATGGGAGACATGTGGACCCCATGTCATTTTCTTTAAGATAAATGTTAGTTTTTCATTAGGTTAATAGTCAAATCACATTTCTTTTGTGATTGACATTTTGTTTTGTATATTTTGTTTTACCTACGAATTCAAATCTTTTGAAATCCGAACTTCTTTATATAAAGAGAAGCTTTGTATATTTGCAATCAGAGAAAAATTAATAATATTTTCAGTTTGTGAAAAATTCAGTCTCTCAATCTCTTGTTTTACTTTTACTGCCTACTCGAAGCAAAGAAAATGTTTATTCAAGACGATTGATACCCATGTATGAAGTAATCTTTAAAACTGAATTTATGTGTTTTTCTCTCCAATTAATCAACTAGGTTCTTTAATTATTAATTGTAATAATATTTGTAAGACTAGGTATTACAAATATTATGTGGGTGTAAATGATATCAGAGCTTTGGAAGACAAGGGGGTGTTTATACCTGTTAACTTGTTAAAAATTCTTTAATAGCATGAATAATGGTTCAAATAATGAAGTCTGTTTAAATAAGACTTGTTTTCATTTGGATCATGGTCTCGAGGGAAAACCGAAGATCGGTTTGTTAAATACTGTCGTCGATAAGTTAGAGCTTTTGACCCAAAAGCTTGAAAACTTATACAGGAGAGTCAATTATACAGTGTATCGTATATTTGCTCTAAACAAAGAAATAACCCAGATCGGGAACCAGATTGAAAAGGTTAATTCTGTACTTCAAAAGGTCAAAACACTGGAACGTGTGCTAACTATTTTACTAAGCTGGTAAGATATGAGATGTCTCTGGTTTTAAGCGACATCGAACAAGTGTGACCTATTGAAAGATATACTGAACAAGAGGTTAAACGGGTTGTGTTGGACCTCTGTAACGGCAACCTAGATATTCGAGAAGAATATTTGACTTGGCTAGGGGTAAAGCGACTTTTGGATGCTATCCAAAAGGCTTTTAGTCAAGGGTGCACAAAGATTTTGTGTTTTATTTGTCGGATTTCCACCATTGAAGTTTCTGAGCTAGAACTTCGGAATAAGCGGTTGGAAAAAGCTGAGGCGGTAATTCTTTACTGGTACGGCGAATCCTAGCCGAATCCAGATCCTACACCATATAAAGATTCGGACTTTGCAATTGAGTTAAGACCTGATTCAGATTGACCATGGGTGGTCAGGATGTTTTGGATCAGTTCGCAGCCAGTTTGCAGGCTAAATATCCCGGATTGCCTCCAGGATATGCACAGTTCGTGGCCAAAGAAACCCAAGGTGATTGGGAAAAGGCGGAAAAACTCTTTATGAAAGGTGTCAAGGAAGAAGACTTTGTTTCTAAAGTTGATGGAAAACAGAAGATTGATATTTCAGAAATTTCTACCTTGGATGCTAAACTAATCAGTAGGTATTACGAGGAAGAAATGAAGAAACAAAGGAAAGGAGAAGAAACTGGAGGATCAAAAATTACTCCAGGTCCTAAAAAGGCGGAGCTCGATGAGCTAATCTCGAAACTCAAGGAGTCTGAGTTTAAAGATGATCCCCTTAAAGGAATTCGTAACCCTTTAAATTCTTTCAAAGGATTCCTAAAGAAAATCTCCAAACCCGAATATAAACAAGGATAAGGTCGGAGTTTATACCTTGGGAATACCTAGAATGGTGGAGATACCGTCTAGTAGAAGTTTCCTAATAATTGATTGTGTTACGAATGTAACGGATGCAATCGAAGGATGAGAAACTGTTAACTGGGTTCATATACAAAACAAGAATTTTGGACTCAATGATACTTACAGGTTTTTAAGATCCACACTGTAGGGAGCTGTAAGGAGCTTTTGGAGAAGTCTAGAAACTGGTACGGGTCTGTTAGATACTGTAAGGGACTTGAAGAATGAAGAGTGCAAATGAAAACAAGTCTTATTTAAACAGACTTCATTATTTGAACAATTATTCATGCTATCAAAGAACTTTTAACAAGTTAACAGGTATAAACACCCCCTTGTCTTCCAAAGCTCTGATACCATTTACACCCACATAATATTTGTAATACCTAGTCTTACAAATATTATTACAATTAATAACTAAAGAACATGGTTGATTAATTAGAGAGAAAAACACATAAATTCAGTTTTAAAGATTACTTCATACCTGGGTATCAATCGTCTTGAATAAACATTTTCTTTGCTTCGAGTAGGCAGTAAAAGTAAAACAAGAGATTGAAAGATTGAATTTTTCACAAAGTGAAACTATTATTAATTTTTCTCTGATTGCAAATATACAAAGCTTCTCTTTATATAGAGAAGTTCGGATTTCAAAAGATTTGAATTCGTAGGTAAAACAAAATATATAAAACAAAAGGTCAATCACAAAAGAAATGTGATTTGACTATTAACCTAATGAAAAACTAACATTTATCTTAAAGAAAATGACATGGGGTCCACATGTCTCCCATGTTTTAAACAAAAGTAAATTATTATAATTTACACATGTTACATAAGACTAGATGACACAACACTCAAGGTTTTCTTTGAATTTGGCTCGTTGCTTTTTGTCGGCAAAATCCTAGATTTCCACGTATTACTTCCGCTTGTTGGATACACGTCAGTGTCTTACGTGTTGGATATTTTTGGTTGTCCAAATCTCCATCCTCCATATTTTTATCAATCTTTGAAGTTATCCACTTCTATAAGATCAATAAAATCTTTTAGAGCCTCATCTTCTTGGGCTTCTTGGTCGTGGGCTAAGACCATCCTTAAAAGATCAATAGTACCTTCCATTAAAGCCTGCTTTGGTAGATGGGCTAAATCAAACCCTTCTAATAACGTTTTTAACTGGGCTTGGTTATGCTTGAAGAGTGCATCCTGGATTGTCGCATACCTGTCTGGTAATACTACCACTATCCCATTATGGATATGGACAGTAGCGTCTGCTTTAACAAGCTCCTCTAGTTTGAATTTAACCAGTAGCAATTTTGCAATATTCAGCCTGGTCCAATCTTCCTCTTCTTTCTTTTGAATTTCGTCTAGTGCATAAGAACCCATTTTTACCTCATTATCGAGCATAATTCAGTACCATGGTTCTCCTACAAGAAATTCTCATATCTGTACAGGTTGAACGTCGTAGCTTTCTTGCAATAAGGAAGTAATCATGTAAGTGAAGGTGACGACCTTTCGATTCAATACACAGAGTGTCTGCTTAACCGCATCTGGCATATTCGGATCCACCATCGCTTCCTGTACGTCAATTTGTATTGTATCGATCCATCCGTTAGTCAAAAGATCTCTACAGAAACATTTTCTAAAGATTTTCCATGGAATGAACAATTCCATAGCTCTATTAGGATAAACCGCTAATCCTTGAACCAAATCCGTCAAGTCAATTTTTCCCAATTTTACTATTAATTCGTTCAAATTCTCGAGTTTGAGATTCGACATGTCAAAAAAAATGACATTTTCTCATTACCTCAAGTTTTTGAATTCCTGCTTCGTAGAGTAAGGCAGTCCCTTGAACTCCTCATCCTCATAAAACAGTTTGTCAGCTTTCAACCATGCTAACCTTCTTGCTAACTTTTCTAAACACCTCTGCAGCTGTACTTCCCCTTGTCATGTTGCCATTGTGATTCTAATTTGGGTTTCCAGATCCTCCCAGAGTGTTTGACTTGTTGAAGTTAATCTTAAGCCTTTTGGAAAGCTAAATCTCTCACAAATATCTGCATCAATTAACCGCTTTTTTTTGTGGAGTAGGTGTCACCACGCTTGTAGCGCCTGACGATGATTCCTCAGAATTTTTTATCTTTGACAGTGGACAATTAGCCCGTTCATGTCCTTCCTGTTTACAAGACCAGCAAACTATTGCTTTTTTCTAAGTCGTTTCCTTCTTAATAGTATCTCTCTTTTCAGAAATATTTCTCTTCGTAGAAGTTTCACCCTTCAATCGTTGAAATTTCGGGTTTCTTCTGTCCGAAGTATCAGAATCATAGTCACGATTCTTTCCTTCCTCCTGCTTTACAGTAGTAACCTACTTAGAAGAAGAAGCCACCTGCTTATCCGCAATTTTTTCCTTTTTAGCAGTAACCTTTGAAGTAGAAGTAATCCTCAAAGGGTAGTTCCTTCTCAAGTGTCCTCGTTGCTTACACTTGGAGCATGAGAAATGATTTCTAGTTTCCTTCTTGTCTGCCATTATCCTGCAAATCTTCTGCAAAATGTCTAGACAAAAAGTCAGCAATAAAGTTAGATTTACCAGAAATATATTCAAATTTGATTCTATAATTTGCAAACCAAATCTGCCATCTGATTAGTCTAGCTTTGTCATCCTTTAAAGATAGTTTGGGGAAACTGAGGCAATGTTTGTGAGCTTAATGCTTGTGAGTTGAAATCTTTGGAAGGTTCAGTAACAAGATTTGTGTTGGGAGCAATTAAAGCATTGGTTTGTGGAGCAATTAAAAAGGTGTTTAGTTGAGCCATAGAGGATTCATTGGAACTATGTTTAGCAGCTATTAAAGCTAAAGCTAATTGATCATGAAAGGTTGTAAATGAGTTGTTCTATTGTTCAAGACTGATTTCATGTTTATGAAGCAAAAATTGTGCTTCTTGTAAGGTTTTTTTGCCACTATTTGCAACTAGATTCACCACTACAACATCATACTCAAGTCCCAAACCATCAAGTATATACAATAACAGTTCCTCATCACTTAAATTCACTCTACTAGAAATCAATTCATCTTCTAGTTCTTTCATTCTCAAAACATACTCACTTATACTAGATGAATCTTTCTTAGTAGTTTGCAATATATTCCTAAAATGTAGAGTTCTAGCCTTTGATACATATTAGAAATGTAACTCTAGCAGGTTCCAAATTTCATAAGAGATACTACATTTTGCTACATGGCGAAACATGGATTCAAAAATTGAGGAAAGAAGCCAACTTACCAGGAATTGATCAACCTTTTTCCAAGTGAAATAGTTAGGGTTTGATCTTTTTATGGTTTTGTCTGGATCATCTGTTTTCTCAATCGAGAACAATGGAGGAAAACTCCTTTCACTAGTCACGAAGCCATCGAGTTCGTGTGAAATTAGAGCTGGTAAGATCTGTGACTTCCAGAAAGTATAATTTCTCTCTAATAGCTTTACAGAGATCGTCGATAGTGTAGGAGGAACACTTGAATTAGTAAAACTTGAATCACCTTCCATTGTTGAAGAAGCTGAATTTGCAAAAGAATAGAAGAAATTTGCATAAAAAAAATTGAAAAATCATCGAAGACGTTGGTCTAGGGCTCTAATACCCTGAAGGATTTCAAGATTCAAGAAACAATATGCAGAAGAATCAAACAAAAATTCTCAGCTGAATTGAATGAATGAATCAATTATAGAATTGGTGGCAAATTTATATGCAGCCGTTATATCAAAACGCAGTGTTTTGATGCAGTTTTGAATCTTTACGAAGAACACCCCATGATTAGTTTCTATTTATTACAAAAGACACCCCACTTATACTAATAACAAACAAAGTTGTCTTTCTAGGATATGTTGTTTCCAACCAAGGAATTGAAGTGGACTAGAGCAAAGTTGAAGCTATTATTAGATGGCCCACTCCGAAAACCCTTCATGATGTTCGAAGCTTTCATGGGTTGGCCTCTTTTTTATTAGCGTTTTATTAGAAATTTCAGCTCTATTGTTGCCCCACTCACTAAATGCCTCAAGGGAGATAGTTTTACATGAAATGTCAAGGCACAACAGAGCTTTGAAGAATCACTAAGGCTTTTATGCTTGCCCTACCTAATTTTGATCTAGTGTTTGAAGTTGATTGTGATGCCTCTAATGTCGGTATTGGTGTTGTACTTTCTCAAGAAAGGCAACCAATTGCATTCTTCAGTGAGAAACTTAATGATGCAAAGTTGAAGTACTCTACCTATGATAAAGAATTTTACGCCATTGTTCGAGCCTTGAACCATTGGAGCCACTACTTGTTGTCAAAAGAATTCATCTTATATTCCGATCATGAAGCCCTCAAGTATCTCCACTCCCAACAAAAACTCAACTGCCGTCATGTAGATTAGATTGAGTTTCTTCAAGCCTTTCCATTTCTTCTCAAACACAAATCAAGAATACAAAATAAGGTAGCCAATGCCTTAAGTCGTCATCATGTTTTACTTTCCACCTATAGTTAAAGGTTATTGGTTTTGAAGTTGTGAAGAATTATATGAAGAAGATCTAGACTTTGGTAACATCAGGAAGTCTAGTTCTTTGCAACCTTACAAGCAATTTCATCACCAAGATGGGTATCTTTTCAAGGACAACCAACTATGCATTCCCTAGTGTTCTCTACGTATCTTTGGGAAGCTCATAATAGAGGATTAGTTGGAGACTTTGGTAGAGACAAAACCTTAGCTTTTGTGAAGGAAAAATTTATTGGCCCAAGATGGAATGAGATGTTATCCGCCACGTCCAAAAGTGTTGCATTTGCCACATTGCCAAGCTTGGAAATCAAAATACTAGTACGTCTAAACCCTTACTCGTTCCAAAGCTCCTTGGGAAGATGTGAGCATGGATTTTGTTGTGGGTTTGCCAAGAACACAAAGGCAAAAAGACACTATGATGGTAGTTGTCGATAGGTTTTCTAAAATGGCCCATTTTGTGTCATGTCACAAAACTAATGATGCTTCTCATATTTCTAATTTACACTTCAAAGAGATTGTGCATCTTTATGGAATTCCAAAGACCATCACCTTAGATTGAGATGTCAAGTCTATGAGTCATTTTTGGTGGACTTTATGGAGAAAAATGGTAACATACTTACAGTTCAGCTTAACCAGCCACCCTCAGACCGATGGTTAAACTGAAGTAGTCAACAAAAGTTTAGGAAATCTATTGTGAAGATTTGTGAGGAAACACATTCGCCAATGGGATCTTGTATTAGCACAATCAAAATTCTCTTACACTAGTTCTATAAGCCAAACCACAAGAAAGTGTCCCTTTGAAATAGTATATGGCAAACATCCTCTTAGCCCTTTAAATCTTCCACCATTACCCACTAGTCGTGAATTCAGTGCAAATATTCATAAGCGTGCCAAACAGATCAAGAAGCTTCATATAGACGTTCGAGAGAAGATTCTTCGTCAGAATGCTAAGTATCAACAACAAGCCAACAAACACAAAAGGTCGGCTAAATTCAAGGGAGGAGACTTAGCGTGGATTCATCTAAGGAAGGCACGTTTCCCTAAATCAGGTACGAAGTTGTCTCCTTGAGCTGATGGACCATTCTGAATTTTGAAACGCATCAATGATAATGCTTATAAGATTGAGCTTCCTGGAGACTATGGAGTTTCTGCTACTTTCAACGTTGATGATCTATCTCCTTACTATGAGAACATGATAAAGACGTGGAATTCGACGGCAAGTCTCTTCCAACCTTGATGTAGCAGCAAACTTTTAGCCAGCAGCTAAGGGTTTAGCAAAATAACCCATTTCGGATGTGCAAGAGCGGTTCCCATTTTGAGCTGATGCCTTTTGTTTGTTTATGTAAATTTCTATTGATAGAAAGTAAGGGTAGACATGCAGATACAGTAATCTCAATATCCTGTTCAGTTTGTGCGGAAGCATAAAAAGAAAAAGAAAAAAATTAATTATGTTTATGTTGACTTTTATTTTGTCCCAAATGGGAGAGATATGCTTTAACTTTTCACTTGGAAGGCTATAAATGAAGCCTTACTTTGTCCTTTGTAATCATCCCTGAATATCATTAAATATATTTTGAGTTAAAGTTGCTTTCTCTTCCTATTTGAGGTTTTAGTTATTCTTGGCCTAGCCAACCAAGGTGGCCTTTTGGCTATCCTCGCCATAATGGGGTTCATTTTAACCTCACCATAATTGGGATCCATAGTGAGGTTTCCAACCTCTCCAAGATTGGGGTTTCTCACAACGTCCCAGCATCAAACGTGGCGTATAATACATTGTCGATTTCAAGGAAATTTTGTTAGGGATTGATCACATAAGCATAGTAATGCAAAGGATGCATGAAGATGACAATCAAATAAGCAGTAAGGAAAGTCCCGTATCTCCAACGATTGTGACGACCCCTTTCGGATCATGGGCTATCCCAATCTTGGCCCCTCTCCGTGACCTCATGGGCTTTCCCAATCTTTCCCTCTGGGCCGTCACTCACTGGATCTCCTTGGCCTTGGACACCGAGTTTCTTTCGCCTCCCCCACCACTCGAACCCATGCCCTCCAGGCTAAAGGCAAATGGGAAGCATGGTGAGTACCATTGGGCTAGGCTTGGGTTCGAGTGGTGGGGGAGGCGAAAGAAACTCGGTGTCCAGGGCCGAGGAGATCCAGTGAGTGACGACCCAGAGGGAAAGATTGGGAAAGCCCATGAGGTCACGGAGAGGGGCCAAGATTGGGATAGCCCATGATCCGGAAGGGGTCGTCACAATAAAAAGGCGCTAGCCCAATGGTACTCACCATGCTTCCCATTTGCCTTTAGCTTGGAGGGCATGGGTTCGAGTGGTGGGGGAGGCGAAAGAAACTCGGTGTCCAGGGCCGAGGAGATCCAGTGAGTGACGGCCCAGAGGGAAAGATTGGGAAAGCCCATGAGGTCACGGAGAGGGGCCAAGATTGGGATAGCCCATGATCCGGAAGGGGTCGTCATAAGAACCCAGGTCAAATTTTTTAATTACCACTTTCAAACTCAAGCGTTTAGGATCATGACCTTCAGCTAGATTTCCATCTTCTTTCCTATCTTCCTCTACATTAAAGGCCTGAAGCTAAGCCGCCGACCTACACAAACAAAGTAGTAGTTTATGTTAGGGAGAGAGTTATAGATTTAACTCACGTTAGAGTGTGGTTACCCATTTTAAATGCAGCGGAATTATTACCAAGTAGATTAAACATTTCCAATTTAAACACATCAAACACAAGTTCAGAAAATAAATAACACAATCATATATATGGTTCGGCTAAATCCACTTTTAGCCTACATCTAAGGGACCTTGTCCAGATCGAAGCAATCCATTAAGTTAAAAACACATTACAAGATATAGTTCAAAGTTGATCTAAGTTACAGTAAAAAGAACTCCCTGTTCAACTTTACACTTAGCACCACACTCTGAATCCTTAACGTGTAGCAACTCCTTGGACCTTCTTCATGCAAGGAACATACCCATGAGTAGCCTGTGAACCACCAAGCTTCACGCACCAACATCAGCTAAGGAACCACGTTCCAAGAGCCATCAAGACAGTGTTTGATATGGTGAAGTTTTGGCACAAATATGGAAATGAACCTTGAACCTTAAGAGAAAGAAAATACTCTAAGAAATTCATAGTACAATAAAACAAAATATCCAAAAGGTTAGATTCATACATGCAAGAAAGGGTATTATATAATGAAAGGTTTCTTGCTCAACAATATAGTGCCAAGTCAGCCAACAAGACTGATGCATGTTTGTCCAAATAAGAAAAGTATTCCTTCTTTTGGTTTGGACCACAAAACAAATCGGGAAAAGAACTTTATTCCCTAGGACCACTTAAGGATGTTATGACATATGTAAAAAGATCCTAAAAAGTGAGAGACAAAGATAAACAATATCTTTTTCACTTTATCAAACATGCAACTCATGTTGGGTTGCAAATATTTGAAGTGAGAGTGAAAGCACAAACTATTGTGCATACACACTCTAAACGAAACAAGCCAAGACTTAAGTCTGGCAACCAGTGTGCACGCAAAACTTACGTGCACATACACAACTCATAAGTTTGACAAATATAAGGTGTCCACAGTTTAAAAACAGCTAAACTGATGACTTTCACCGACTTGCTAAAACTTATAATGTAGAATCACTTACATGATGAAGAAGGTGAAAGTCTTTGGATTTCGATCTGCAAATTTTTCTGAAAAATAGTGCTGCAATCAAGTTAGGTGAATGGGATTTTAAATTTCATGTCTAGTAAATTAGTTGATTGTTCTATAAGCAAATTCATATTTAAGTGCAGCAATTATGGAAAGTAAGATGGAAAATTTTGGTGGTGGCTTGGTGGCGAGTTAACGGGATAATAAAGCGATGATATAATAATTGGATAGTAGTGAGATTCTACATTCTAGTATTCAACTGCAAAAAAGAAGGTAATGTTAAAGCCAATTATTCTTCCTTGTTATCGAGGCAGAAGGAGAATTAATATATTATTTCTGGAACAAAACACGTGAATCATGATAAGTCTTTCCATATCCAGCAAAGATCTTTTATTGTGTTAAATTATAAGGTACAAGTGTGGAAAAACATTAAATGAAAAAAGATGAAGTTTTAGGTTTGGAATTTGGATACATGTGTTAGTAAACAGTCTCGTATACGCAGCGGAAACAAAAAAATATAATACAAGGATCGTTTACATGAAACAAGATCAAGTGTATAATTTTACAATTCATATTAAAGCAAGAATCTGCAAAAATTAATAATCTGTGTTTAGAAACCATACACACGTTTGGAGGCTCCACCACGATTGTCCTTGAACGTTTTGCTACTGATCCAAGTGTAAGATCGAATCCACATAGTCCACACGAAGACAATCTCAAAAGAACTAAAGAGAGATTTGCTAGATCATCTATCATTTTGTTAGAGAAAAAATTTAGGAAGAGATCATCAAAACCATGCATATTTGGACTACGGAACAACCAACAAACATCTTTATAAAACCATTATGCAGTCATTAGCATTCATATTTACTTCACAAGCTTAAAGTTTTTGACATCTACAAACCACCAGCTTGAGAGGAGAGTGATGGAATATGGAATATAGAATGCATGCTGGAATCACGTCAGGTTTATGGCTAATTGGAGATATTTAGCATCATTGATCAAGGCTGATTTCAAGTAATGGATTGATGCTGAATTCATGTAATTGCTTTCCTTTGAATTGTATTTCCTTTGTCAACTCTTTAGTTTTTGTATAAATTCATCACTCGTAAAAAGTACGGCACAATTCAATAGACAGAATACAATTGAAAGTATTTCTTTACTCTTTTCTCTTTGGCATACTTCGGCAATTATCTTGCCTCTCTTTCTGCCTAGATTCTTATAAAAACAATAAGATTTTGATGCTTTAAAGCCAGCTGGTGTGCAGACATAACCTTTTTTTTTTTTTTTTTTTTAACTTTTGCTTTATTAGTAAATTAAGGTGTGATAACACAACATCTCTCCAACCTAAATATTCTTCCGCTTTTGTAACTTATAATATAACACAAATAAAGATGATTGATGGATACGGAGAATCACATAAAGACACATCATAATCACTTGTTTTGTACCAGAACTGATATATAATTATCCCTTAAAAATAAAATTTATACGCCGTCTAGTTACTAATTAATTGATGAACGTATCTCAAAGAGATGAATAGTTAGCAATTCATAGAGGCTATATTTCCTAACTTCATTCTTCACCACAATATATATTATTATTACTTTCATAACATATTAAATCCCACATGTTTTCGAACATTTCCATTTGCTTAGATAACAAGGAAAAATGATTTGAGATATCACGTTTTTTACTTTTTGTTTTAAATATGGCCCGTCTAACAAGTTCTTTTTGCTGTAAGAATCTAGAATCGAAGCAATTATTATATAATCACTTTATTCTTGCTTTACTATTACAATAGTAATAAAAATTGAAAAGTAATAAGAGAAAGAAACAAACAGTTTGGTTAATCCTTTTGCCCCATTCATGCAATAAACAATAAATTCCTACAATCTTCCGAAAAGAGGTCCTACAAAAAACGTTAGTTTATCAAATTGAGGAAGTTCTCATGTGCTCAGTTGTATCCTTTATTATACAGTGACTTCGGCTAAACATACATGTCTTTACTTTTCCTTTATACTATACTTCTTCCTAAAATTTCCGTTACTTCTAGCTCAAATAACAAATAAAGCAACTAATTTAGCATCTAATTAATTGCATATAGTGTAGTGAAAAGATAAAGGCAGTTTTCGACTTTAATTTATGCTTCCCTCTAGGCTTTATATGCATATTGACTCAGCATCCTCCAATCAATCTTTATATACTTACTGAGTGGTCCATTATTTGAAGAACAATTTCGCAATTATTGAAATTCAAAGACTTTGCGTTATTCATCATGTAAGTGATTGTTGAGTGTAATCTTTATATTGTCTTTGAAATTTTTCTAGTTTAGGTTTACAGCATTAAGTGCTTGTTTGCGGCTGGAACGTTTGAATTGTTTTGAACTACGTATTTATGTGTCGTTCAGGTCACACCAATCTCAGCCTCAGGCTTCTGATCCAGAGATAGGGGTGATCCAAACAGAGGGAGCATTTCGTATAAATTACGAGCTTGTTATGACAGGCTACCCCCACCCTTGAAAAAAACTCTAAAATGGATGAGTAAGAAATTAGAAATAGGTTCTACTTGGGGAAGCGGCCTATATATTGCGGCTTATATAATTGTTATCGTAATACATCCTTTGCATTACTACGCTTATGTGATCAAACAAGATCAAAATTGTCTCGAAATCGACAATGAATTATATGCCACGGTTGCTCCTGTCCTCTTCTTTAATGCTTATATGATGCTCTATACTCCCTATTTTTTTAAAAGAGTCATTGCACCTCGTAATTCTAAAACCGTGATCGGACATTTTATCTTTACTCAAATACCAATATTGTTCATGACATTGGTAAGGTCATCAATTCTTCGACAGCTAATTTTGTTTTATAATGTCATCATAATTGGAGTTGTTAAAGTTTAAACATGCTGTGGTTTTTGCAGACAGTTATTCTTGATTTGACAACGGGAACGACAGACAAGATCTTTTTGACGATAGCTAACTTGTTTCTTTTCGGATATATTCTACTGGTTATTGGACTGTCATTAACTATTAAATATGCTACTGAGGGTACTAGCTATCTTGCCCATGCTAAGTGGTCAATGCTATACACAATCTTTTTCTTTACCTGCTTGGAGGTCACGTAAGTCAATTCAGTCACCACATCATTTTGTTAATTTACTTGAGCACCGCAGATGTCACGATTTATCTACAAAATTCAACACATAAACACTACATTGGTATTCAATTTAAAACTCATCGTATGTATTCGGTCTGTTTGATCATTGGTTCTAAAACAATCTAAAAAAATGCTTTTGATATTCTGTTTAAAAATTGTATTCAAATTTAAAAATTTGGAAAGTATGTTTGGTATGTATAGTATCTTAAAAGTTAAAACAGTGGAAAATTGTTTATACCTTTCTAATATGGTCCTGAGTATAGGTATTTGGAGCGTTATGGTACACTTTTGCTGTCGATAGAATTTTGGTGTGTTGGAGGGAAGACTATTTTGCAAGGAATAAATTTAATCCTCGTTCTTTCGTCTGTCGTAAAAACCATAAGAATATAGGAGAGTTAAACTGTCCTAGATTAACAAAAATTGCTAGCGAGATCGCAGGGTTTGGAATATTCGAGGATGCTCTTAAGTCTGGTATTGTGCATTTCAAACGCCAATTTCTGAAGAAGTTTTTATACTGTTTAAGATGGGGCCTGCAAGCTCTCAGGTTTGTACATATGAAAATATAATTACTTACTTTTCTAAATTAACATCTTAAATATTTTTTAATAAGTACAGTTTAGAAGCTATTAACTTTTAATTCGATTTTTTAATAATCTATTTTGTAAAAGGATATTTTGAAAGTATCCTTTGGATTAGCTTTTGAAAGTATGAGCTGATTTATAAATGTATGATTCCTAAAATACCTTCATAAAATAATGTAAGTTAGCAAAAAAAATTTATACTAATAATTTAAGAAAAGATTCATCATTCAAGTCATTGTCTTTTATTTATTCATTTATTTTTTTGTGCATATTGTGTTTGTGGTTTTTCTGGCAATGTGATTTGATTCGAATATTAATTATTTTTGAGTTCCTTAAAAGAGAATAGAGATTGCAAATTTTGAGCTTAATTGTTATATGGAATACAATCTTTGTTTGCAGTTGTTTCGGCCAAAGCCTGTTACCAAGTACATTTATCACGGAAAATATTTTTGTGGTTTCTATAATCATCTATTCCACGGTGCTGTTTGTCTTTTTAATCGGAAATATGCAGGTTGGTACATGTTCTATTTATCTGAACATGCTTAAGATTGAAGCTCATTAAATTTAATTTCTACTAATGTCGCTTCCGGCAAAACAGACATATCTGGCACCCGAAGATAAGCAGACGGAGTCAGAGAAAAAAGAAAAAGAGATGTCGGTTCTATTGCCTATACATGAGGAGATGACGTTGTTTCAGGTACAAGAACCGGAGCAGTCGACTTTAATATTGAAGGAGCAAACGGCGGAGCAGTGCGTGTCCTTCCGGAAGCTCCGTCAAGAATTGCAAATGGAGGTGATAAACAATTTGCAGCTAAACAAATGGCGAGCAACCAAAATTCTTCACATAGAAACTTTGTTCAATATTCTTCCTGAGGATCTCCTCAGAGACATAAAGATCGAACTTTGCTTACCGCAGTTGAGGAATGTGAGTACCTTTGTTTCTGTTGACTTTTAAATATTGATTTTAAATCTTCCAGCTTTGGTTGGATAATGGATGTATTCTCTTCCTTATTCTTGAATGTAGATCAAGGTAGAAGAGTTTCGAAACTTGGGGGAACTAGCGTTGAAGGATCTGTGTTATCATGTCAAGCTAGTTTTCTATCTTGACCGCACTCTGATTTTCCGGGAAGGAGACCCGATTACCGAGATGCTCTTCGTGCTGCACGGAGAAATACGGACACACAACTCCAGAGGCATTGGTTATTTGAAAGATGGTGGATTCTTTGGGAAAGAACTTGTCACCTCGTTTAATAATCAGGCTGAAGCCTACTTATCCAGCCTCCCAATCTCACCAAGAACTGTTCAGGCAATTACGAATGTGGAAGCCTTTGTTCTCATGGCTTATGACTTGAAGAAAATATTTACTAAGCACAATCAGCAGCAAACAAATTAAACCTTAGATGATTTCAGAAGGACAATAAATATATTGGTCAGATATTTTGATTAATTGATTTATGATTTGTCAGTTATAAAATATAAAACATTCATCAGCTTAACTTGTTTGAAAGGTTTTAGTAGTGGAGGCAGAAATAAATGAATTACTCTGTGTGAAGTACTATTTGTCTTTAAAATTTCTTGTTGGACATGTGGAAATGTAGTTTGTTGTGTGGCATTATTATAAGTTCTATTAATCTTATGTCACTTTAGAGCAATATCTCGAAAGATTTCACTTTTTCTTTTTTTTTTTTTGAAAAAGATAAATTTTATAAAAGAAGAGAAACTATATAGAGAAAGGGCATACTCTCAAAAGAGGTCTAGCGAAGACCATTACAGATGTGCCCATCTTTTTGGACAAAATGATGGGAACAACTATCCAAAAGTGAGCACATAGGCTCCAAACAAAAGAGGGAGATGGGCTCAGGCGCCTTAACTGGGCTCATAGGCTCAAACCAAACAGAAAAGAGAAATGGGCATAGGTGCAGAAAAAATAAGACCAATTAGTCAGGGAGGCTCCAAATGGCTCTAAGCTTAGGATAGATGGCATACTTGGAGGCTAGGGCAGAGGCTTGCTTTCGAACTATGGAAAGGGTCTCATCAGTGATCACACATGAGGTTTTGCTCTCATGGTTCAACACATGGTTATTCCTTTCACACCAAATGAAGTAAACTGTGGCAGCGAGGACTAACTATGCAAGGAGATGTCTAAAGTCATCCTTACATCTATGATGTTGAGTCATCCACTAGAGTAAATTTTTCCAAGAGAAAATAGGCTAGGCTAGAAGGGTTTTGGAAGAAACCTCTCCCCAAATCGACGCTGAGAAAGCACAACTGAAGATTAAATGCTCATGAGTCTCGATTATAGAGCCACAAAGAACATAGTCAGTAGAACCAATGAGGTCGTGGGACTGAAGGCAATCCATGGTATGAAGTCTACCCTAAGTGGCCAGCTGGTGTGTTGTCGTAGGCACCCAGAATTAAAACCTAAAAATACACGTAGTAGTGTAAGTCAGGGTCATTCCCACAGAGAGTGTCTAGCCGAATTTAATGTTATGTGAACAAGGCTGAGGGGGATTTGTGTAAAACCGAAACATTTTCAGGAAAAGAAAAAAAAAAAACAAGTCAAATAATCGAAACCAATCAAAATAACAAAACTTGGTCTAAGTCAACATCCATCATCACAATCTTATAACTGATCATTGATACAAAAATGAATCTATTCAAACCCTGAATATTCACCGTTGGAATTATTTTCCTATCTCTCCTTAATTGTAATTAATTAGGAAACAAGCGATCTTAATTAATCTTACCACTAAACAACCCTAGACAAGCGCTCAAGATTTAAGCTAGTGGCAGCCTTAAGAATTAGAGAGATCGATGAAGCTAAACAACACAAACTCAAGCGATTGTATTTAATTTAGTTGGGTGTTCTTCTTAAGATTACTAATTCCTGACGCAGCAAATTATTAACCCTAATTGCTTCACAAGTTAGAAGAATCAAACAATTACGGATTTGATATCTAACTTAGTAGAAGATTGCAACAATTAATAAACTAGTAGGCCTTCTAGTAATTAAACGCAACAATCATGAAAATATGCATAGAAGAATATCCAATACTCAAAACATAAATTTAACACTAAAAACAGAAAGATCTCACAGTTTTATTGATTCCGAGGTTTCCGTTTCCTTCGAGCAAGTTACAAAAATCAGCCACTCATGGCCATAATCCAAAACTCGGAAAATGAAAATCAAAAGAAAAGTTCCAGAAGAGAGCCTAGCCTCCAATAATTAGTAAAAGTTATTCTTAATAAGTTGTATAGCCTCCAATAATAAGTAAAAGTTATTTGACAAGACAAATGGTAGTTGTAACCGAAGAGGCCTCCTTCCCATTTGAGGTACAAAAATCAATGATAAATAACACCCGAACAAAAATACAGAAAGTTATACAATTGTTAGTCTATATATGACATTGTTGTGCATGATTTTCCTACAGTCAGATTCATGCAAGCCCTCTACAAACTATGCCAAGATAGGGCGAATAGGATCACTCCACGTGTCACTCCTACAACAGATGACTTAGTCAATAAGCTTATCAGTCCTAAGCATGATCACTCTGACTTAAGTATGGGCAAAGACTGACTCAGATCTAGATTATAGGGGATTATGCATGTAATCCAACCCGTAATATACCAACTCCCAACCATTGTCAAAACAAGTGTATAAAAGGAAGCCACCACCTCCATTCCTAGGGGGTTGGTTTGGAAACTAAGCATAAGAGTTCCTTCTTAGTGGGCATTTAGCTCACCATTACTTGCCTCTTCTTGTAATAATCTTGTGTAATACTCATATGCAAAACAATAACATAACAGTGAACGTAGGTTTGGTTTTAACCCTTTTAACCACTCTAAAAATCTTCTTCACCTTTCGTTATTCAGCACAAACGCCATTCCTAGCTAATTAATTAGTCTTAATCACGCGCACATCATGCCCAGTTCCTCTGAGGTTGACTGGGCACCTTTGATTGTTGCGGAATTTTGTAACAAAAGACATGGAATTACTAATTAATAAATAAAGTATTCAACCCAACGACTATGACCTGGAATTCAAATATGGTCCGAGAATTAACTATAGTACAAGAAACCATAATTCAAGAATTGTCTGACAACTATAAGGGTATGTTTGTTTTCTCTTTCAACGACTTAGGAACTCTTAATGAAAAAAACTAAAAAAATTGGTTCTTAACTAAAAATTAAAAACTTATACGTTTGTCTTAAACGATTTCTCTAAAAATAACCCTATTCTAATTTTTAAATTCCAATATCCCTTAAAACATTAGGCTTCGTTTGTTTAAGTTTTTAGAATAGTATTCTATTCTGAATATGATTTAATCAAATAAGATAGGATTCTGAAAATGTGTTTAATACATTTTTGGAAAATATCTTTTTGAAAATATTTAGATTATTTTTAACCCCCTACATTTGTGAATTTAACCAAACACCTCCCACAACAAAAGTTTATAAATTAACAAAAAGAGTCTTACCCACCCAACTATTGCTAGAAGCCAGCCACCATTGTCGGACGGTGGTCAAAAGTCATCGGAATAGTGCATGACTAGCTAGATCTGGTCGGTTGTGAACCGATCTGACCTTTTTTGGCCAGATCTATTGCAAAAAATCTAGCTGTTGATAATTAGATCTGGTCATGTCTGGTTGTCAATGGCTAGATCTAGCCGGTCATGCACCATTCTGACGACTTTCGGCCACCGTCAGGTGGTGATGGCCGGTTGCCTGCAATAGTTGGGTAGGTGGGGTGTTTTTGTTAATTTATAAATTTTTATTGAGAAAAGTAATTGTTAAATGTTTTAAGTTGAATAAAATAAGATTAGATTTTAAATTGAATAGTCAATATTAAAACAAATATGTATTTCGCTGGATTAGATAGGATAGTAAAATAGGTCCAATAGGATAGGGTTTGAAAAGTTAAACAAATAGAGAGGGGTTTTCATTTCTATTAACCTATTTTATTCATGTTATTATGTTACATTATTACAACAGACATAGTTGATACCCACAATTAAAAAAAAATTAAATCAAATTATTTGTAAAATTAAATATTTTTATTATATTTGATCAAATTCATGATTTGTAAGCTACAAATATAGTCATTGACTAATCCTAGTCAGCATTGACTTACATAAGCTGATGTGGATGTTTTAAGTAGAAATATACTAACATAGTGAATGGCTCTAGTTTAACGGGCTCCAGTACATGGTGTTTGCCTTTTCATACTTATGTTATAAGCTCAATATCAAAAGTTTAAAGTACTAAAAAATGTGTTTATTTATCTTATTATAAATAAAGCCCATGAATATAATAATAAAGAAAATTAATTTTTTAATTACTTTAATGTATGTTCTTAAGGTAAATATCAATTAGTTAAAATTTACAATAAAGAAAGATTGACAAAAGAATCTTTATAAACTATCTCTCACAAACATAACATGAAAGTTGATAATTGGTTTATGATGAATTCACCAATCGGTAAAATTTATCAAAAACCAATTATCAACAGTCACATTGGGTTTGTAAGATTCATTTATAAGCGTAATAATAAACTAAAATTAATAAAAAAACCTTTTATAAGGACAAGACAACTCTGTGTACAGCTTGAGTTTCTCCCCCATTTAATTAGACTGCTATTTGACCGTTGATGAGTGCAAGGCTGCAAGATAAAGATAAAACTTGATTCCCTCACTAAATAAATTAAAAGTAAGATAAAACTTGCTTATGCCATTGCAAGGCTGCATTATGTAAATGATTATCAACGATAACCAGATCCTTTTGTGTTTTTCCTTTTTCTAGTTAATCACTTAAAAATAAAAACAAACATGAATTTTTTCCCTAGCTAGGGTAAAATGTTACGTGCATGGACATTTATACCAATGGTATGTAATTAAGATTCCAAGTAATTGTAAATTGTTGGCAGAATACATCAAGTTCTGAATATTTCACCAATAAAATCTTGATAAAGGAGTTAGAAACCAGATATAGAATAAAAGGAAACACTATTTACTCTAAGTCTTACAAGAAGGTAATTTAGTTATATATTTCCGCAGTCTTTTAAACTGTAATTACACAGTAAGAATCATGTTCATGCATTTTTAGCATAATTTGTTCTTTCTTCCGGCAAATAATTTCTCTTTCTATGGCAAAAACCACGTTTAAATTAAATGATCATCAACTACGCTTCTTTATTTAAATAAAAGTGAAATCTTAAGAGCATTGACAGAACTTTTAATGGTAGCACACATCAAAGTATAGTATCCTTAAAATAATATAATCCTAATTAGTTGAAAATAAGATAAAGTCCTAAAATAAAATAGGAAAGTGGTGATTGAGCTGTAACTTGCGTGCCACATGTCTTCAAATCTTCCAATAATAAACTGCCCAATGATTTGCATGACAAGGCGGAATGTTCCAGAACATTGGCAGTGCAGGCGTCAACTTCAAGCCCGATTACCACCTTGATGCAACGAGTATCTCTCCAAACTCAAACATGAACGTTGTAGATCTCTTCTTAGAGTCAAAGCATTTTGAATCATCTCAATCGGAGTCAGATGAGAGAGTTATGCCAGATTACGAAGCAGTGGCGAAACTGTCCGAATTACTAATTAGTTTTGTTTTGCAATTAACGCTCCCATTTGTTCCTAAATCAAAATAGAATAATAATCAGACTTTTTAGGCAACAAATAAGTATAAAAGACTAGACATAAGGGGGGTAAATATGACATTTTGCATTCTTTAAATACTTAGCTTCCATAGCCTGTCTCCATTCTGGAATTTCAAAGTTCTTTAGCAGTTTTGGTCCTTCAGGATGGTATAATGAAATGGCAGAGTTGATGCTCCAGAGACTGTAATTGGTTAACCAAATTAGGAGTAGCGGAGTGGTAAAAGCAGTAGCACTTCCTTTAGTTTTAACTATTGTGAAGTTGTATGTGTAGAGATCAATGCTTGAGTGCTGGAACTTGGATCTGGTAACCATCTTATGAACATTAGTGTTGTTGGGCACGGTCTGGGAACTGAAGGTGCTGGAAAAGGTAGAACAACCTCCAACTGTATATCATAGCACTTTAGCTGAAGAATCATCAGATCTGACTTCTTGATAGCTTCCGATACAGTATTTTTACTACTTACTCTTGTGAAGGAACATCAGACTTAACTTCTGGAGATCTTGTAACCATTAGTGAAAGAAGTTAAATCAGTTAGATTTTGTGAAATAGGACAGAATCAGTCATAACCTTCGGTAAGGACCAGTTTGAACCAACTGGAGCAGTGGAGATGACACTTGAAATAGAGGTTGGACAATCTTGATTGTGAAATCAGATTTAAATGGAAAAACCTCTCATTAAATTTAACTTGTCTAAACTATGTAAATGCGCCCAGAGGAAGTCATACATTTGTAACCCTTGTGATCAAGGCTATACCCCAAAAATACACACTTCTCCGTATGGAAGACAATTGTGTTGTTGATAAGGCCGAAGAAAGGATAGCAATTGCAACCATATACTTTAAGATCAGTAAGAGAGGGTCCTCTTGAAAAATGAGTTGATAAGTGAGGCACCATCAATTACTGCTGAAGGTAGCCTATTTAGCAAAAAGGTTGCTATGGCAAAAGCAGTCCACCAGAATTTGAGAGGCATGGAGAATGGGCCAAAAGAGATAGACCAAATCAACAATGGATCTCTGTTTCCTTCCACTCTCCTATTTTGCTGATGAAGATAAGGACAAGGATGCCGAATTGAATACCATGTTGCTGGAAATATTGAGAAAAGGGTCAAAATTCCCACCCAATCAGTTGAAGACCTTGATTTTAGTCCCAAGTTGATTTTCAACAAAGACATGAAATTGCATAAAACCATTGCAAGCTTCCGCTTAGTTCAAAGGGTAAATCCATGTGTATCGGCTGTAGCCATCCACAAAAATTATATAATACCTATACCCTTCATGGACAACTGGGAGCTGGTCCCTAGAGATCGATAAACAAGTTCTAATGGGATTTTTGCTCTAGAGGTGGAACTAGGAAAATGACACTGTTGTAGTTTGCCAAACTTGCAGGTTTCACAAAAGAAATTTATTCTATCATCAGGAACTTTTACATTCAGTTTCTCCAAAACAGAGTAAAGTGTCTTAGTACTTGGATGCCCTAACCTGGCATGCCATAACAGCTAATCAAGGACTACAGATTTCTTTATACAGCAGGGACATCATGAGTTAAACTAGTAAAAGCCTTGGAAACATCTTGGACTAAACAAGGTTCTTCTATGATTGATCTAGAGCTGCAATCTTTATTACGAGGCTGGAACTGTAGACTTTATTTAGTGGGCATCAGAGGATTGCAATGATTTCTGGAAAGTTTTTGCTGGAACAACTAATGATATAGGCCATCTTTAACTAGACTGTAGTAACACAGTTGAGTGCGCTTATCCTTTACCAAACAATATTCAGCAGGATTCAACAATGACATTATTATCTTTGGTAATTTGTGAAATACTCAGTAGATTTTTAGCTATCTTAGGCACATATATATGTTCTAAAGTTTCACAATCCTATAGGAATCAAATGAGGGCAGGAACATCATACCTGTGTGTGTGATAGGCAATGAGTCTCATTTCCAACTTGTACCTTAAAGGTGCCGGATAGTTGGATTTTACCACCATGTTTGAAGGGTCAACTGTCATTGGTTGGAAGCCCCTGAATCCATATACCATGATTGATCATTAATGGTTTGAGGAGTGGCATAGATTGTCCAATAGTTCCTGAGATGAGCTAACATTTGCAGAGACTTGCTGAGATGAAAAACCAGAATGGTCAGTGTCAACAACAGGACCATATGGTGGTTTATTGTAGATTGATGGTAAGCAGATAAGGTGTGTGGAGTGCACGGACCAGCAATCTGTGACGCTGATGGAGTAACACCAGAGCAAATATTTGACGAGGATATTGTTGAGTCAATGATGGATAGCTATATGCTAAGTTATCATGATACAACAACTAAATTATGAGCACTCTTCGGCAACATGGAGTTGGAAGCAAATAAAGCTTGAACAGGTTCATTTGGCCTTATAGGGAAAGATGAACCAAGAGGTTTGTGACCTGTGTGCTCGTAATTAGAATTAGCGCTGTGAACCCTTGATAATCATGATCAAAATGTGATAGCATTGCATGTGAATGCCCTGTCTTTCCACACACTTGACAAACCAATCTTGGCTTAAAATAGCCTCTACCTCGTCCTCTTCCTTATAAAAGAAAGGTACACTCCCAGGAAAAATGTGAGGTGGATTATAAGGAAAAACTGTTTTGTTCGCAGTAAAAACTCCTGACAACTGATTTCCTAACTATACTGAGAAAGAACTGGAGATTCACTGATATTAGTCTGAATTTGCTGAGGCATTACATGTGAGGCACAACACCAGGATAGGTGCATTTGGTTGAAATGCACTAGAAGGATAGTATAAAAGCATTTCGGATGAAGTCAAATTCAGACTTGAACCAGTTTCAGGGGGTTTGTCTAAAGCCATTAAGGCAGAGGATAAATGCTCATGAAAATTATTATTGCACCATGTTGTCTTTCTAAACGCATTCATGTTTATTGCAAAAGAAACTGAGCTTCTTGAAGTGTGCATGGCTACTATTTGACTGAAGATTTGCCACAACGGCATCATTTCTGGTCCAAGACCATCCAATATATACAGAAGCAGTTCTCATCATAATATTCACTCCACTTGCAATTAATTCATCTCTAATTCCTTCATCCTCAAAACATATTCATTTATACTCTGTGTTTTTTAGTTGTCTGTAACAAGTTTCTCAAATACAAGGTTCTTGCTTTAGAGAAAGATTGAAATGTAATTCCAAAGTGTCCAAATTCATACGACTATGACATTTCCTACGTCTAAACATTGACTCAGAAATGGAAGAAATTAGCCAACTCACCAAGAATTGGTCAGTCCGTTCCACATATGGTACTTAGGGTTGGCTTCTTAATTAAATCTTCACTTCCTTCTGTTTTCTCAAATTTAAGATGAAGGACAAGGATTCTCACCTGTTACAAAACCATCCAATTCATGAGATATCTGTGCTGGTAGAACTTGTGAACGCCAGTAATTGTAATTTCTGTCAGTCAATCACAATCAACGTGGGAAGTGAAGGTTGAGCTGCTTGGGTCTGTGCATTTGCATTACCAAACTGCTCCATATCTACTTTTGAGATGTTATTGGAAAATTCAGGATTCATATTTGCCATTGACGTGTGTCTGAGGCTCTGATACCATGTAGATTTTCAAAAGAAGCTTAAAGAAAAGAACGAAAAATGAAGAGAAAGCAAATGCAGAGAAGTTGTCTGTAACAGATTTTTGCTTTTGGTAAAGTTTTCCTTAATTGTATGAAAGACACGTGATACACTTATAAGCATGGTGTACACTAAAACGCACCGTTTACACAACTCTTTGAATTTACAAAATAGCCCAAGACATCTTTACAACTTACAAACTACACCAGGTTCTACAGAACAACAAAACAGAAACTGCAAAGTATAGAACTACCAAAACGAAACTGCAGAGCATAGACTAAACTGCAAAACAGAGACTCTTTATATCACAATAAATGATACTGTAACAATTTTCAACTTCACCACTGCATCACAATATTGGCAGATCATAACAACTGAATCTCAAACACATCTACACTTCACCATTACAGTAGCATTACTTTGGCAGATCACACATAACATTCACTTGAGTGCGCAGTATACCAAAACGACTACCAGGAAGAGATTTAGTTAAAACATCAGCTTTCTGAAATTCTGAAGCTACATACTGCATAGTCAGCTATTTTCGAGCTACTAATTCTCTTACGTAATGGACATCGATTTCGATGTGTTTAGTTCTTGCGTGAAAAACAGGATTTGCGGAGAGTACACAAGCACTCATGTTATCACACCAAATAATTGGTACATTTTTAACCTCAATCCCAAGTTCTTTGAAGAGGTGTTGAGTCCATACAACTTCAGTGGCTGCTTGGCTTAAAGCTCTATATTCAGCTTCGGTGGAAGAAAGTGAGACAACTTTCTGTTTTTGGGAACTCCATTGAACTAGATTACCCGCAAGAAACACAACATATCCACTTGTAGATCTCCTATCATTCACATCACTTGCCCAATCCGCATCGGCATATGCTTCATTGTTAAACTCCTTGTTTCTTTTAAAGACAAGACCATAATTCAGAGTTCCCTTTATATACCGTAATACCCTCTTACAAGCAGTCTAGTGAGCTTCAGTTGGATTTTGCAAGAATTGGCTTAACTTGTTAACCGTAAAAGCCAAATCTAGTCGGGATAGAGTTAAGTACTGAAGACCACCAATTATGCTTCGAAACAAAGTAGGCTTATCAAACAGATTTCTAGCATCGTGCACCAGTTTGGAATCAGTGGCCATTGGCGTGATACATGGTTTTGAGTCTTCCATTCGGGCCTTCTCTAACAACTCCTGGGCATATTTACTCTGAGTAAGCAGTAAACCAGAGTGATTTCTTTGAACTTCAAACCCAAGGAAGTAATGCACAGCCCCCATTTTCTTGAGAGCAAACTGACTATTAAGATCCTTCACCACTTGATCAATTAAGTGAGAATTATTCCCTGTTATCAGTATATCATCCACATATACTAACAAAAACATCACATGAGAATCCTTTTTGTAGTAAAACAAACTTACATCAGAGGTAAAGTTAACAAAACCCCAGGTCAGTAAGGCACCTTTCAACTTATCAAACCATGCCCTTGGGGCTTGTTTTAAGCCATATAAGGCTTTATGAAGACGACACACTTGCTGTGAATGAGAGGAATCAGAAAAACTGATGGGTGGCACCATGAAAACCTTTTCTGCCCACTCACCATTGAGAAACGCATTATTAATATCAATTTGTTGAATTTCCCAATCATAATGCACTGCCAAAGAAAACATAATGCTAATGGTTGTTGCCTTCACTACTGGAGAAAATGTATCAAAATAGTCTAAACCGGGAGTTTGTTGGAACCCATTGGCCACTAATTGAGCCTTATATTTCTGTAAAGATCCATCAGAGTTCAACTTTGTTTAAAGACCCATTTGCTGCCTACAACATGCATGCCATCCTCATAGGGTACCATTTCCCAAGTATTATTTCTCATTAGAGCTAGATACTTGGCGTGCTGTCGTAGGCACCCAGAATTAAAACCTAAAAATATATGTAGTAGTGTAAGCAAGGCTCGATCCCACGAAGAGTGTCTAGCCGAATTTTCGCTGATGTGAATAAGTCTGGGGGTTTTTTGAGTAAAACAGAAAACAATCTTAGCAAAAACAAAACAAAAAAACAAAAAAACAATTCAATTCGAAATCAATTAATATAACGAAACTTGGTCTCCGTCAACATCCACCATCGGAATCTTATAACTGATCATTGATGCAAAAATAATCAATTCATACATTGAATATTCACCGTTGGAACTATTTTCCTATCTTTCCTTAATTGTAATTAATTAGGAAACAAGCGATCTTAATTAATCTTACCACTAAACAACCCTAGACAAGCGCTCAAGATTTAATCTAGTGGCAGCCTTAAGAATTAGAGAGATCGATGAAGCTAAACAACACAAACACAAGCGGTTGTATTTAATTTAGTTGAATGTTCTTCGTAAGGTTATTAATTCCTGACGCAGCAAATTACTAACCCTAATTGCTTCACAAGTTGGAGGGATCAAACAATTACGGATTTGATATCAAACTTAGCAGTAGATTGCTACAAATAATACACTAGTAGACCTCCTAGTAATTAAATGCATTAATCACGAAAATATGCACAGAATAACATCCAATACTCAAAACATAAATTTAACACTAAAAACAGAAAGATCTCACAGTTTTATTGATTCCAGGTTTCCATTTCCTTCGACCAAGTTACAAAAATTAGCCTCTCATGGCCATCACGAAATTACAAAGGAAAAGTTATAGAGAAGACAAGAAAGAGGCGTCTGTGATTCTCTCAAAACCTAATCTGATCTCCTTAAAAAATATCCAGTTTAAGTATTTGAATTCCACTAAATCTCCTAAAAGAAATATTCTAATATCCTAAAATAATATTAATCCTAATTAGTTGAAAATAAGATAAAGTCCTAAAATAAAATAGGAAAGTGGTGATTCTGAGCTGTAACTTGCGTGCCACATGTCTTCAAATCTTCCAATAATAAACTGCCCAATTGATTTGCATGACAAGGCGGAATGTTCCAGAACATTGGCAGTGCAGATGCGTCAACTTCAAGCCCGATTACCACCTTGATGCAACGAGTATCTCTCCAAACTCAAAACATGAACGTTGTAGATCTCTTTCTTAGAGTTCAAAGCATTTTGAATCATCTCAATCGGAGTTCAGATGAGAGAGTTATGCCCAGATTACGAAGCAGTGTCGAAACTGTCCGAATTTACTTAATTAGTTTTGTTTTGCAATTAACGCTCCCATTTGCTTCCTAAATCAAAATAGAATAATAATCAGTACTTTTTAGGCAACAAATAAGTATAAAAGACTAGACATTAAGGGGGGTAAATATGACATTTTGCATTCTTATCAATACTTAGCTTCCATAGCCTGTCTCCATTCTGGAATTTCCAAGGCTTCTTTAGCAGTTTTTGGTTCCTTCAGGATGGTATAATGAAATGGCAGAGTTGATGCTCCAGATGACTGTAATTGGTTAACCAAATTAGGAGTAGCAGGAGTGGTAAAAGCAGTAGCACTTCCTTTAGTTTTTAACTATTGTGAAGTTGTATGTGTAGAGATCAATGCTTGAGCTGCTGGAGACTTGGATCTGGTAACCATCTTATGAACATTAGTGTTGTTGGGCACTGGTCTGGGAACTGAAGGTGCTGGAAAAGGTAGAACAACCTCCAACTGTATATCACCTAGCACTTTAGCTGAAGAATCATCAGATCTGACTTCTTGATAGCTTCCGATCACAGTATTTTTACTACTTACTCTTGCTGAAGGAACATCAGACTTAACTTCTGGAGATCTTGTAACATCATTAGTGAAAGAAGTTAAATCAGTTAGATTTTGTGAAATAGGACCAGAATCAGTCATAACCTTCGGTAAGGACCAGTTTGAACCAACTGGAGCAGTGGAGATGACACTTGAAATAGAGGTTGGACAATCTTGATTGTGAAATCTAGATTTAAATGGAAAATCCCTCTCATTAAATTTAACTTGTCTAACTATGTAAATGCGCCCAGAGGAAGTCATACATTTGTAACCCTTGTGATCAAGGCTATACCCCAAAAATACACACTTCTCCGTATGGAATGACAATTTGTGTTGTTGATAAGGCCGAAGAAATGGATAGCAATTGCAACCATATACTTTAAGATCAGTAAGAGAGGGTTCCTCTTGAAAAATGAGTTGATAAGATGAGGCACCATCAATTACTGCTGAAGGTAGCCTATTTAGCAAAAAGGTTGCTATGGCAAAAGCAGTCCACCAGAATTTGAGAGGCATGGAAGCATGGGCCAAAAGAGATAGACCAAACTCAACAATGGATCTCTGTTTCCTTTCCACTCTCCTATTTTGCTGATGAAGATAAGGACAAGGATGCCGAATTGAATACCATGTTGCTGCAAATATTGAGAAAAGGGTCAAAATTCCCCACCCCAATCAGTTTGAAGACACTTGATTTTAGTCCCAAGTTGATTTTCAACAAAGACATGAAATTGCATAAACACATTGCAAGCTTCCGACTTAAGTTTCAAAGGGTAAATCCATGTGTATCGGCTGTAGCCATCCACAAAAATTATATAATACCTATACCCTTCACTGGACAACATGGGAGCTGGTCCCTAGAGATCAGAATAAACAAGTTCTAATGGGATTTTTGCTCTAGAGGTGGAACTAGGAAAATGACACTGTTGTAGTTTGCCAAACTTGCAGGTTTCACAAAAGAAATTTTTATTACTATCATCAGGAACTTTTACATTCAGTTTCTCCAAAACAGAGTAAAGTGTCTTAGTACTTGGATGCCCTAACCTGGCATGCCATAACTCAGCATAATCAAGGACTACAGATTTCTTATTACAAGCAGGGACATCATGAGTTAAACTAGTAAAAGCCTTGGAAACATCTTGGACTAAACAAGGTTCTTCTATGATTGAATCTAGAGCTGCAATCTTTATTACTGAGGCTGGAACTGTAGACTTTATTTTAGTGGAGGCATCAGAGGATTGCAATGATTTCTGGAAAGTTTTTGCTGGAACAACTAACTGATATAGGCCATCTTTAACTAGACCTTGTAGTAACACAGCTTGAGTGCGCTTATCCTTTACCAAACAATATTCAGCATGGAATTCAACAATGACATTATTATCTTTGGTAATTTGTGAAATACTCAGTAGATTTTTAGCTATCTTAGGCACATATAATATGTTCTAAAGTTTCACAATCCTATAGGAATCAAATGAGGGCAGGAACATCATACCTGTGTGTGTGATAGGCAATGAGTCTCCATTTCCAACTTGTACCTTAAAGGTGCCCGGATAGTTGGATTTTACCACCATGTTTGAAGGGTCAACTGTCATGTGGTTGGAAGCCCCTGAATCCATATACCATGATTGATCATTAATGGTTTGAGGAGTGGCAATAGATTGTCCAATAGTTCCTGAAGATGAGCTAACATTTGCAGAGACTTGCTGAGATGAAAAACCAGAATGGTCAGTGTCAACAACAGGACCATATGGTGGTTTATTTGTAGATTGATGGTAAGCAGATAAGTATGATGTGGAGTGCACAGGACCAGCAATCTGTGACGCTGATGGAGTAACACCATGAGCAAATATTTGACGAGGATATTGTTGAGTCAATGATGGATAGCTATATGCTAAGTTATCATGATATCCAACAACTAAATTATGAGCACTCTTCGGCAACATGGAGTTGGAAGCAAATAAAGCTTGAACAGGTTCATTTGGCCTTATAGGGAAAGATGAACCAAGAGGTTTGTGACCTGTGTGCTCGTAATTAGAATTAGCTGCTGTGAACCCTTGATAATCATGATCAAAATGATGATAGCATTGCAGTGCTGAATGCCCTGTCTTTCCACACACTTGACAAACCAATCTTGGCTTAAAATAGCCTCTACCTCGTCCTCTTCCTTTATAAAAGAAAGGTACACTCCCAGGAACAAAATGTGAGGTAGGATTATAAGGAAAACTGTTTTGTTCAGCAGTAAAAACTCCTGACATCTGATTTCCTACACTATACTGAGAAAGAACTGGAGATTCACTGATATTAGTCTGAATTTGCTGAGGCATTACATGCTGAGGCACAACACCAGGATAGGCTGCATTTGGTTGAACTGCACTAGAAGGATAGTATAAAAGCATTTCGGATGAAGTCAAATTCAGACTTGAACCAGTTTCAGGGGGTTTTTGTCTTAAAGCCATTAAGGCAGAGGATAAATGCTCATGAAAATTCATTATTGCACCATGTTGTCTTTCTAAACGCATTTCATGTTTATGCAAAAGAAACTGAGCTTCTTGAAGTGTCGCATGGCTACTATTTGACTGAAGATTTGCCACAACGGCATCATATTCTGGTCCAAGACCATCCAATATATACAGAAGCAGTTCTTCATCATCAATATTCACTCCACTTGCAATTAATTCATCTCCTAATTCCTTCATCCTCAAAACATATTCATTTATACTCTGTGACTCTTTTTTAGTTGTCTGTAACAAGTTTCTCAAATACAAGGTTCTTGCTTTAGAGAAAGATTGAAAATGTAATTCCAAAGTGTTCCAAATTTCATACGCACTATGACATTTTCCTACCTGTCTAAACATTGACTCAGAAATGGAAGAAATTAGCCAACTCACCAAGAATTGGTCAGTCCGTTTCCACATATGGTACTTAGGGTTTGGCTTCTTAATTAAATCTTCACTTCCTTCTGTTTTCTCAAATTTAAAGATTGAAGGACAAGGATTCTCACCTGTTACAAAACCATCCAATTCATGAGATATCTGTGCTGGTAGAACTTGTGAACGCCAGTAATTGTAATTTCTGTCAGTCAATTTCACAATCAACGTGGGAAGTGAAGGTTGAGCTGCTTGGGTCTGTGCATTTGCATTACCAAACTGCTCCATATCTACTTTAGAGATGTTATTGGAAAATTCAGGATTCATATTTGCCATTGACGTGTGTCTGAGGCTCTGATACCATGTAGATTTTCAAAAGAAAGCTTAAAGAAAAGAACGAAAAAAATGCAGAGAAAGCAAATGCAGAGAAGTTGCTGTAACAGATTTTTGCTTTTGGTAAAGTGTTTTTCCTTAATTGTATGAAAGTACACGTGATACACTTATAAGCATGGTGTACACTAAAACGCACCGTTTACACAACTCTTTAGAATTTACAAAATAGCCCAAGACATCTTTTACAATCTTACAACTACACCCCAGGTTCTACAGAACTAACAAAACAGAAACTGCAAAGTATAGAACTACCAAAACAGAAACTGCAGAGCATAGACTAAACTGCAAAACAGAGACTCTTTTATATCACAATAAATGATAACCAGATCCTTTTTTTTTTTTTTTCCTTTTTCTAGTTAATTACTTAAAAATAAAAACAAACACGAATTTTTTTTCCTAGCTAGGATAAAATGTTACGTGCATGGACATTTATACCAATGGTATGTAATTAAGATTCCAGGTAATTGTAAATTGTTGGCACAATACATCAAGTTCTGAATATTTCACCAATAAAATCTTAATAAAGGAGTTAGAAACCAGATATAGAATAAAAGAAAAAACTATTTACTCTAAGTCTTACAAGAAGGTAATTTAATTATATATTTCCGCAGTCTTTTAAACTGTAATTACACAGTAAGAATCATGTTCATGCATTTCTAGCATAATTTGTTCTAACTTTCTTTCGGCAAATAATTTCTCTTTCTATGGCAAAAACCACGTTTAAATTAAATGATCATCAACTATGCTTCTTTATTTAAATAAAAGTGAAATCTTAAGAGCATTGACAGAACTTTTAATGGTAGCACACATCAAAGTAAATCACCATATTTTCATGGAAAGTTTTAAAGTAAAATAGCTCTTCATAGACAAAGTTCATTTAATTATTTCTGCCTCCAGTACGTAGAACCTTTCTAAGGTATTAAAGACTTGGAGAAAAAGGTATCTCATACCTGAAAAGTAAAAAATAAAAACATCTGATTAATCTATTAATGTCCCTCAGGATTAATCTTAGGCTTTGCTTGTTGCTGCTCCTGATTTTGCTTAGTGAATATTTCTTTCCCAGTCACAGGCCATAAGAACAAAGGCTTCCACATTCTGACGAGCCTGAATAATTCTTGTAGAGATTGGGAGTCTGGATTTATAGGAGTACTGACACGACCTGCCCCAACTCTCCCTATCTTATAGGCTCTAGACTCACCTATAAGACTTGGTTGACCAAGACGTGCCATGTGAAAACTGTGAAACCCATAAATAAATAAAAAATTATTTTCTGAATATGCTTCTCATAAAAACATTCTCTTGATTTGTCATGAAAAACATAACATATAATATATACGTATTTGAATATTTGAAAACATAGCACATTCATTTTATGAAACCTAAAGAGCGAGGTATCAGATTTTCATATCTGTTACAGTTAAGCACACAAGATAAACATATGTACAAGTTATTTTGTCAACCTATGAACCTAGAGTGGTTTCTCTCAATCTTGATATGATCACCTTACCTTTGTCTTGCACAATCATTTTTATTTGAACTTCCAGTATGACCACCTCGTGTTTAAGGTGACCACCTTCCCTTGTGTTGGTTATCTGCAATATTGGGTGAGCACTTTTGAGTCAGAGTGATCACCTCGTACCTGGTAGTTTTATTTGAGTTACACATATTGAGCTTCTAGAATGCATGAGTTGCTTTATTCTTTTTTATGATATTTGTGAGGTCCTTTACACCTGTCAAATTTATATTCAATGTGCTAAAAAATTGTTATTCTCTTTGATAGGTGACATCTTGATATTAAATTTAACTTTTATAAAAGTAAATTCGATAAATGGGTGCTTGCCCTCTGTCCATGCATTGGCCAACTGTTTTCCTATATAAACTACTCTTCTTTGCACTTTTTCTTAAGCCTGATATTTGCTCTGAATAGTATACTAAAAATTCTCTAAATTTTTACTTTGTTTTTTTGTCAGGTTTCTATACTTAGGTAAAGCTTTAAAATACCTCTTTTAAAATAGCCAAAATACGTCCCTGCTCACTATGAGATGTTGAAACGTGTTGAGCTTCCTCCACTGAAGTGCGTCTTCATTTCTGATCCTTAAGAGTAGCTCAAGCCTAACCGTGTTGGTATTTATCAGGGGTTGTGTTTGCTAGATTTCAAACCTATAGGGTTTGATGGTATTTATTAGGGGTGTGTTTGCTAGATTTCAAACCTATAGGGTTTGATGGTACTTATTAGGGGTGTGCTGTTTAATCGGTTAAACCGATTAACTTATGACCTGGTCACCTAAATGGGTCACCCCCTAGGTCAGGTTTTAAAACCTTGCATATAACACATAATATTCAAAAATCACATCCAAGGGTGGAATTGCAAATTGTTTAAACGTGTTTCCAAACTGACACTCAATCCCTTTTTAATTATTCACTTAAAACTCAAACAATATAATCTGGCCTTTTTATTTTAATTAAACCCATCAACTCCATTAAACTCACAAATTCTATTAACATAATTTGGGCCTTATTAACAATAGGCCGGTCCACTTAACCAATTTGAACTCATAAACACTATTAAGCCCATTCATTCAATTAAACTTATTAACACCATTAAGCCCAAAACCTCCATTTCATTTTAACAAAACAACTTCCCAAATCCTTAAACATCTCCTTCCACCAATTACTCAAACCAAGAGGTAAACACCCAAAATCATTGACTTAATTAATAGAAATGATAACTTATTCAAGCTTGGAAACATGGCCACAATCACATGCTTAATACCCATAAATTTATACCAACTAAAAACATCATCTCACCATACTAAACCTAGCGAAACCATGCAACCAAAAAGAATAAAGATAGGTTGACAAAAACTTTTTACAAACATTGATGTGACAGCTCGCAATTGGTCAGCTCGTATTTAGGCATACAGGACCCATTTTGGGCAGGCAGGACCTATTGCGAATTGACTAATTACGAGCTAACATATCGCGTTTGTGAGAGAAAGTTAGTGAGAGGAGTTTGTGAGTGTAGTATTATTGAGCCAAAAATCTACCTACATGCCACCTAAAACAGTCCAAATAAAAGCAATATCACCTAAAACACAAGCAACCGAGATATGTCAAAGCTCCAACGACAATGTTATTAAAATAATTACCGAATGCACACAAAATTCCAACAATAAATCAACCTAAGCATTTCAATTACGTTGACAAGCCAATTGCAATCCATATATACATAGTATTTCAGCCACCATTACATGCATAGATCGACCAAAAATGCAACCATAAACACATGAAATTCTAGCCACCATGCAACCATAACACTAACCCAAAATGCAGTTCATACACACAATTTCAGCCCTAACACACATAAAATAAATCTCCCACTCAACATCCAACAGTAAACATATATAATTATAAGCAAAATAGCATGGGTTGCTAATGTATTTACTATTCCACTCACCAATCAGCTCATCCGAAAATTGGAAGCAACCTCAAGCACTCTTCTCTTCTGAATCCAAGCTTGGGTTTGAAGGTTTTTGCTAAAATTTCCTTTTCCTTTAGTTAGATCACCTCTCTCTCTCTCTCTTCCTTCATTTTCTTCTCTTCCTCTTCAACTCTTCTTCTTGGCCGAAACCCATTTCTCCATCTCCTTTTTTTTTTTTTTTTCCCTTTCTTCTTCCTTCCTCTCCTTCCTTTTTTTTTTCTCTTTTTTTTTTCCCTTCTCTTTTTTCTTTCTTCTCTTTTTCTTCTGTTTTTTTTTTCCATTCTTCCCTCTCTTTCTAGATCCTTCCTCTTTTAATTTATTATTATTCACAAAAATATCTTGGCAAATTTCACTTTAATCCTCACTTGTTTTCGGCCATTCCTTTACTCCCTCAAAAGTTTCTAATTCTTGCACTTTGCTCCCCCATATTTATCTAATATCACAAAATAAAATTTAATAAAATCCCAAAAAAGATACAGGGTATTACAAGTACTCAGGTTGAAGGCCTTGAACCCAATTGACAAGTTCTTTTCCAAAGAAATCACCATCTTCCAAATGATCCTTGTCGTTGTTGTCGTAATCAGATTCAGTGGTCCTGGAGGTGTATGTCCATAGTTCACCATGCAGCTAGCATGAATAGAATCTCACTAATAAGGTCTCGCTCCTGGACAATAACTGTGCGGTCAACATAGAAAGCTGGCTTCATACGAAAACACAGTTCCCTCAAGGTTGATTTTCCCCATTTTTGAAACTCTTCTACTTTGATATACATTCAGGGATAAGGATGAGAATGCATCAATAGGCAACCAATACTGGTAGATTTAGAATCAAAATTTAAAAATTACAACTTCCAGTAGCCAAATCTAAAGGTCTCAATGCTAATAATTTGACATGTTATCTTCTTTATCATCCATTTGTTTTATTAGACTATATTTCTTGTCTTCATTTATGAAACTAAATTGGGTGTTCCTCCTAATCATAATATTAATTTGAGACTTATGTTTTTGATATTTCTGAATTTAACAATGAGTTCAGTTTCTAAAACGTTTAAACATAGAAATAAACCAAGGATTGCGTGAAATGATTTTGAAAGTCTACACAACCACAAGGGCACCTAATGCAGTATTTACAAATTAATACATGTATGACATGTAAGTGTTAAGTTTAATAGCAACATTAATTAATATAACTTTGGTGTTTATATCGTTGATGCTTAATCCTATATTTAATTTACTAGATAAATAAAATAAAATTTCAAGAATACGTATAATTTATAAACACCGATATATATAAGGTTTCTAAAACAATGAAAATTCTCTTCCCGTTAATAAATCGTTAGGGAACCATTAAAATTTACACTATTGTAGATGCGAAAAATCTACTGTTACGGAAATAGGGTATAATCCCATGAGGTTGAGGCCACCAGCAATCTGCTGTACCTGTACACATAGGAAAACAAGCGTGAAGCGAACGAAAAACACCGAGGTGGTGTTTGCTGTAGGCAATCCAATGCTCAAGTTAGCAAGGTTGAATGAGACTAATTTAGTGAGGGTTAGGGAAAGAGGAGGTTACCAGAAGTTTAGTCGGCAACTATAGCTATAGTTGTTATGTAAAGTTCTCAAGAATGGGAACTAAGGGATTAGAGGGTGTAATGTCTTGCCCTATGAGAGGACCGACCTCTTATTCAAATAGCAATTATAGGATCTTCGAGTCCTAGTAGGACTGTGAGTCCTTGGGAGTTGAGGTTTAGTAAAAAGAAGAGCCTTTGACTCCCGTACCTTAGTGGGAAAAGGAGTCCTAGTGGGTCTAAGATGCGGATCTCTGACTGATTAGGAAAGTAATTGTAAAACCCCTCCCCAGTCATGTAACCTTTGAATATCCCTTAATGAGAATCCAGAGAATTCGTGTCTAGGAAACAAGCTGTATTTAGAAAACCTGTGCAAGGATAATGATAATGTCCAAAACATTACTATAAGATGTACCGTAGGATCAAAATTTGTACCTTCAAAAATAAAATAAAAATAAAAACTTGAATTCATTTGGGCATCAATCAATCAAAACATATTAATGCCATTTTCATTCATACGGTGGAATCTTCAAAAAGGTGTTTCAAAAACATTTGTCATTTACATTATTTACATCAAGATAAAACATTAGGATGACAACAAATTATCTCCCCTCATGCATAGCCTTGCTGTCTCCAACATCCTTCGCTTCTGGATTACCTGTAAAACATTCAACCATGAAAAGGTGAGCGCTAATCGCTTAGTAAGGAATGATCCATTTAATACCAAGTATGTTATTTGACATTCATTCAAACACATTCATTCACATACCACACCTCTTTTGCATCTAAGTATGGTTCCTTTTCTTTACTAACTCATATACTTTTCATCATCTTCCCCATGGTCATATAAAACATCAAGTGTACACATACAAATAAGTATGTAAACATAGTGCACACACATCACATGTCATGACATAACATCTAAGTATCATCTAACATGAGTACAAATCATCTCATGATATAAATAACACATAACTCATGTAATGCAACTAAATGCATATGAATCATTTAACGTCTAGCTGATCAGATTTTTCTTAGCATTTTAAGCACTTCATATCGTCTAGCCTCAAATTCATCTAGAGCTCATATTATCGGGAGGCATGCTTATGGGTTATTTAGCATGTAAAGCATATATTCATCTTTCCTTTCATCTAGCCTCAAATTCATCTAGAGCTCATGTAAAACCCCATTTTTAATTTAGTTATATCATGAATTTTATTTATTTATTTACTTCTCTTTCCATTTGATTGTATGGTATTGTTGTAAGAAAGGGCATTTCTGTTAGTTTTTAAAGTTTGCATTAAGGGGTGAAAACAAAAGAAATAAATTCTGATGTGTTTGCACATATCAAGAGGGAAAAATCTGGACACTTCTGTAAGGAGAAGCTTATGTGGCTGGGTTAGACTGGAATTAAGAGAATTTGTGGGCAGATTTATAATTTCAGAAAAATTGTTTTATATAAAAAAAACTGGGCTGTTCGTCCAAATGAAGAAGAAGAAGAAGCCCCAAACAGGAGAGAGAATGAGAGAAAGAACAGAAGGAAGAAGAGCAGAAGAAGAAGAAGAGAACAGAAAAAAGAGGTGTTTCAGTCTAGAGATAGAGTGATAGAGGAACAGTGAAGCAAAAATGGAGGATGAGAATCATGAGATATTGAAGCAAATCCCACCATTTTTTATTTCGGGTGTGGAGGAAGAGAGTGCTTGAGGTTTCCTTTCAAAGTTTCGATTGAGCTAGAATTGTGAGTGGCAAAAACTAAAACTTTCTTCAAATTCAAGCTTGCATGTTTTAATTAAGATGATCATTTCCGTGGGTTTGAGAGCTTGTGTTGTACTAGGGTGTTAATCATTGAGTTTTGCCTTACAAATATGATGAAATTTACATGCATGAAGTTATGTTGCAGTCAAATGTGTGGAATCAAGGATTGCATGTCATATTCAGTTTATTGGTTTTGATTCATGGAATTTGTCTTTAAATTGAATTGCTTGGGAGTGTTGTTTACATGAGTAGAGACGGGTTACTGTTGTTTGAGAAAGGTTTTTGGATGCCTTTACTATAATATAAGTCTTTATGTGATGAACTTTTAATACGTTGTTTGAATTTAAAAAATATGTATGTTGTTGTTGGAAGTGTTCTGAAATTAATCAAGTTGATTAAAAGGTTTTACCAAAATATCTTATTAATTAAAGGTGTTGGTGGAATGGCTTTTAAATAGGCTGATAGATTTAAATTAAAGATGTTGATTTCATGGAAAGTGACAGATTAAGGTTGTTATGTTGGAGTAGGTGCCCTAGAGCCAATCAATTATTGTGGAATTGACTCTTTGTAATGTTCATTAATCAATAAAAGGCATTTTATTCTATATCACGTAAATCATTATTATTGCAATATGTATTGATATATGTCCTTAGAATGGTAGAACTGTGACGAGGGTATCAAGTGTTTCAAATCTTGATAGTGAGAACCCTATGAGCACATATGGTGGCCATTCTAGAAACGTCCGTAGCCCCAGTATTATTCTAAAGTAAGGTCACAGATAATACGGTAAGGCTATCATAGTGTTGAACGACCCTGTCGAAAGGCAGTGACTGATCTCACTTGTCAAGGTTGTTCAGTGACAACCTGGTGCAACACATGAGTGCTTGCTGTAAGCGATTATACCGCAGCAAGTTCACTAGACTGGCCCACCAGAGGATTCCATATGGATGGTAACCCTAGTGTCTATGAAACAAATCTTCTAACGAATGGTGGTGCATGTGATCCTTAGACTTGAGATCACCGGAGCGCCTTGTGCACCGATTGGTGTAGTTTGACACTAGCCTAACGCAGTTCTTTTCAGAGCTGTCAATACGGTGGTGATTGGCTGCATCAAGGAGTGTATCAAGACTATGGTGGATTGACAGAGGATTTATCACTCCCGGGTACGGGAGAAAGTTATCTCACGGCGCAATTCAGTATATGGCAATGACACTAAAACTGTGGCCACAGTGGGATTGAGTTGTTGCTCTATCCAGTTTATAATACGGGTCATTGGTCCAGAAACTGAATAAATAATATCGAGAGTAACCGAAGGTTGACACTATTTCTATGCCTTCGTCTCGTCGAGATAACGTATGATGAAAGGATCGAATTGCACGGTAACCATATCGTTGACAGGTAGCTACTTTGCTGAATCCGAATCTATCGGGTGGCCATGATGCCTTGCTAGGGGCCAATCTTGGTCTGTGTATTAGTGAGACGATTAATTGGTGTTAATCACATTACTATACACTGCCGATATGATGAGGAGCCTATGGGTCACACACATAGAAGATAATTTAAGATCCAAGAAGAAAGAAGGGCGTTTTCGTCTTTTAAGGTGTAAGGGTATTTTGGTAATTTCACAGTACAATTAAATTTGCTAAGGTCGTAGCCTTTATTTAATTTATTAGAAAATTAAATAAGTGAAATTACGCTTAACTATATGTTCGCATATTTTTAATTAAGTCATCATTATTGTTAAATTTATATATATAGATTAAATATATATTAATTGAGTTTAATTGAGATAATGATGAAATAAATAAAAATATCAAATTGGGAGTGTTTGGTAACATGGGGTGTTTTGGTTAGAGCCCAAGCCTATTCCATATGGGAATAGGGCAACATGATTTACTATATAAAAGAAAAGTGTGTGTTAATTGAAAAATCAATTGATTTCTCTTTGAAAAACAAAACACATAGTAGCCCCTTTTTACACTCCCACGACAAAAACATTTTAGGCTCAAAAATCAATTCAATTGATTTCCTTTCTTCTTAATCTTGAAGCGAAAGAGGATCTAGCAAATCCCTCTTTGGTTCTTTTGAGATTGTCTTTATGTGGACTACGTGGGTTTGATCCTACACTTGGATCGGTAGCAAAACATTCGTTGACAAATTTGGAGGAGCCTCCAATGTGCGTTTGTTTTCTAAACTCAGATTTATTTTCTGCAGATTTTACTTTAATATAAATTGTAAAATTATACCCTTGATCTTGGCTCATGTAAACGATCCTTGTATTATATTTTTTTTGTTTCCGCTGCATATACGGGACCGTTTACTAACAGTGGTATCAGAGCCTCAGGTACTAAATTTTACAATTTTTATGTGTATGGTTGATAACATGTATTTGATGATAATATGTTGCCATATTGAATCTGCGTAAATCTGCCTTAAAACATGTTTTTAAGAAATTTATTAATCGATTAATTTTTAATTTGTTGATGATCTGCTAGTTATAATGGTTGATGGATTTTTGTTGAGATCAATGTGTTTTATTGATTGCAAAATCAGTTTAAAGTTTTTTTTTTTTTTTTTTTTTTGGAAAAGGTAAGTATTTATAAACGAAACCCAAAATGTACAAATACGAGGGGCATACCCCAAGAGGATGACTGATAACTCTCAGTCAAAAAACACATGGGAAAACCCACAAAGTCATGAACAACATAAAAAGAGCACGTAGGCTCTCCACAAAGTAAGAAAGATGCCATAAATCACAAAGCCACAAACCGGCATAAAAGAGCAAGCAGGCTTACCACAAACAAACCAAGAAGATGCCATGAAACACAAAGCCACAAATCCGGCACAAAAGAGCACGTAGGCTCCTTACAAAGCTAATCAGGAAGATGCCATATCGCACGAAGTTGAGTTGAGATCTCGTACTTAGGTGTGACACCCAAAATCTTGGCTCGAACTAGATCACAAATAGCTAAGACAATATCTCTGCGAGAGCTACAATGCTGACGAAACACGTGATTATTTCGTTCAAACCATAGGAAATAAACTGTGGCTAAAAGGACCAACTGGGAAAGAAGGTGGCTGAAGTCACCTTTTCATCAAAGATGCAAGCTAGCCCACTGGAGCAGAGGGAGCCAAGAGAGAGTAGGCCATGTAGAGAGCGTCCTGGTAGTGACCTCCCGCTAAACATAACTAGAGAAATCACAGCTGAAAAACAAATGGTCATGGGTCTCTGTAGCTGAACTACACAAAACACACAAGGAGGACGTAATGACACCATGAAATCTGAGTCGATCTATCGTGTGAAGCCGACCAAGAGAAGCGAGCCAGAGAATGAAAGAGTGGCGTGGAATATGCCCTGGAAACCACAAGAGATGATGAATCGAGTTCACATTCCGTTTGTCTCGCAACACATTCCAAGCTGAATCAATAGAGAAACATCCAGACGGATGGCCCTTCCACACAAAATGGTCAGGATGACTCGCTGAAGCCTGCACTGTAATAGAGTCCCAGATTGTTAGTAAACGGTCCCGTATACGCAGCGGAAATGAAAAATATAATATAACAGGATCGTTTACATGAGCCAAGATCAAGGGTATGATTTTAACAATTTATATTAAATAAAATCTGCATAAATATTCAACATGAGTTAAGAGAAACATGAGCCAAGATCAAGGGTATGATTTTAACAATTTATATTAAATAAAATCTGCATAAATATTCAACATGAGTTAAGAGAAACAAACGCATGTTGAAGGCTCCTCCAAATTTGTCGACGAATGTTTTGCTACCGATCCAAGTGTAGGATCGAACCTGCGTAGTCCACACGAAGACAATCTTAAAAGAACCAAAGAGGGATTTGCTAGATCCTCTTTGGCTTCAAGATTAAGAAGAAGACAAAATCAATTNAAACGGAGACCTCGGAATCAACCAACTGTGAGATCTAATCTATGTTATTTTAGTGTTCAATTTTCGTGTTTGAGTATTGAATGTTATTCTGTGCATATTTTCATGATTGATGCATTTAATTACTAGGAGGCCTACTAGTGTATTATTTGTTGAAATCTACCGCTAAGTTTGATATCAAATCCGTAATTGTTTGATCCCTCCAACTTGTGAAGCAATTAGGGTTAGTAATTTGCTGCGTCAGGAATTAATAACCTTATGAAGAACATTCAACTAAATTAAATACAACCGCTTGTGTTTGTGTTGTTTAGCTTCATCGATCTCTCTAATTCTTAAGGCTGCCACTAGATTAAATCTTGAGCGCTTGTCTAGGGTTGTTTAGTGGTAAGATTAATTAAGAGCGCTTGTTTCCTAATTAATTAAAATTAAGGAGAGATAGGAAAATAGTTCCAACGGTGAATATTCAATGTATGAATTGATTATTTTTGCATCAATGATCAGTTGTGAGATTCCAATGGTGGATGTTGACGGAGACCAAGTTTTGTTGTATTAATTGATTTCGAATTGAACTGTTTTTGTTTTTTTTTGGTTTTTGCTAAGAACGTTTTCTGTTTTACACAAAACCCCCTAGCCTTGTTCACATAACATCAAATTCGGCTAGACACTCTTCATGGGATCGACCCTTGCTTACCCTATTTACAGTTCAGTAGTTAGGTTCAGAAGGTTTTAATTCTGGGTGCCTACGATAGCACGCCAATCCCCATAATGTCGGCAACATCTCATCCTCACCTTTGTAATATTTATTTCCTTTGTAATGCGTGTACTTACTGTATTGTCGGCCACATCTTGGCCTTCCATGTGTTGCTTTAGATTTCATTGTATCTCATCCCAATGTAATATGTGTCGCTTGTATGGTTCTCCTCTTTCCCTATAAAAGAGGGCTTCCCTTCGCTTAGAAGGCAAGATCAATCTAGCATTAAAATTGTCTTTCTAAAAATGTCTTTCTCACACTAAATTTTCTCTGCATTAGTTTTGATACGAAATACAATAGTTGGAACTCGCTCCATTTTCGCAGAAGTTTCTCTCTTTAATAGGCTCTCAGCTCGGCTCTGCCGTGGTTGCCTATTAAGGGTAGAATACTTTTGTATCCTGGATGCGGCATTCATAGCTTCCCTGCTCTGGTTGATCTGGCTCGCTGCACTGCACCTTTTAAGGTTTAGGGTGATTTATGGAGCATTTGGCCTCCTTTTCAGAATCTAGTAGAGGCTGCAGCTTAACCAGCTCGCCTTAGCGGGCGCCACTGTAGCAGTACTGTTCACTTCCGTCTTATCCCAGTTCAAGGGTATATCGGCTGGAAACCAGTAACCACCTTAAAACTGCCTTGGCAGTACTTGGCAACCTCTCGTGTAACAATGCCACGTACACCTTGAACACCGTCGCCCTAAACCCTAAACCATCTAAACCCTAAACCCCCTAAAACCCTAAACCCTAAAACCCTAAACCCTAAACCCAAAACCCTAAACCCTAAACCCTAAAAACCCTAAACCTTAAACCCTAAACCCTAAACCCTAAAAACTCTAAATCTTAAACCCTAAAAACCCTAAACCCTAAACCCTAAACCCTAAATCTTAAACTCTTTTTTGGATAAGGTAAGTATGAATAAAAGACCAAAAATGTACAAATACGAGGGGCATACCCCTAGAGGATGACTGATAAAGTCACAAATAGCATAAAGAGAGCACACAGGCTCCCCACAAAGCAGAAGATGCCATAAATAATAAAGCCACAAACCAACATAAAAGTGTACGCAGGCTCACCACAAACACAAAGCCACAAACCGGCACAAAAGAGCATGCAGGCTCACCACAAACACAAAGCCACAAACCGACACAAAAGAGCATGCATGTTCCTTACAAAGCTAATCAGGAAGATGCCATATCACACAGAGCTGAGTCGAGATCTCGTACTTAGGTGCTAGACATAAAATCTTGGCCCGAACTAGATCACAAATAGCTAAGATAGTATCTCTGCGAGAGCTACAATGCTAACGAAACACGCGATTATTCCGTTCAGACCATAGGAAATAAACTGCAGCAAAAAGGACCAACCGGGAAAGAAGGTGGTTGAAGTCACCTTTTCGTCGAAGATGCAAGCTAGCCCACTAGAGCAGAGGGAGCCAGGAGAGAGTAGGCCATGTAGAAAGCGTCCTAGTAGTGACCTCCCGCCAAACATCACTAGAAAAGTCACAGCTGAAAAACAAATGGTCATGGGTCTCTGTAGCTGATCCACACAAAACACACTGGGAGGACGTAATGACACCATGAGAGTTGAGCCGGTCCATGGTGTGAAGCCGACCAAGAGAAGCGAGCCAGAGAATGAAAGAGTGACATGGAATATGCCCAAAAAACCACAAGAGATGATGAATTGAGTTCACATCCCATTTGTCTCGCAACACATTCTAGGCTGAATCAATAGAGAAACGTCCAGATGGATGGCCCTTCCACACAAGATGGTCAGGATGACTCGCTGAAGGCTGCACTGTAATAGAGTCCCAGATATTCTCAAGGTCTGCACTGCCCGAGGGAAAGTCCCACAAACCATCCCGAATAATGTCTGAAACCTGAGCATCCTATAACAAACCAGTGGAAGTCAGGGTTCTAAAAGGGAGCACGTCACACAGAGGACCCTGCGGAAGCCAGTGATCTCGCCATAACATGTTGTCCCTGCCATCTCCAATACAAGTCACAATAAGACCCCATCACCAAACCCTGCTAAGTAAAATCTTCCTCCAAGCCCATAAAGCCCTAGAAGTAACTTGGATATGCCAAAAGAACTGACCACAGAGGAGAATCGAACGGGCCCAAGAAGACCATATAGAAGATCTATCAGTAAGTAGCCTCCAAACGTGTTTAAGAATAGCCGCCCTATTCCAATCTTGGATCCTCTTAATCCTCAGGCCACCCTCCGTCAATGGATAGCAAACAGAAGACCATGCAACCTTAGCACCAGAAGGGGACAAAGAAGTACCCTTTCAAAGAAACGAGGCCAAAATACTCTCAATCCGTCTAACTGTAGCTGCCGGCAAAAGAAACATGGAGGACAAATAAACCTGTATGGAGAAAAGTATCGACTTTATCAACTGTAGTCGGCCTGCATAGGTCAAAGATCCCGACATCCATAGCCTAATCTGAGAGAGAATTCACTCCAACAGAGGCCTACAATCAGAATGTCAAAGGCTGGTAAAGATTAGAGGAACCCCTAGATATCTTACCGTAACTGGCCCAACTGGAAACCCATGATAGACTGTAACCTAATCTGTTCTTTATCTGTAACTCCAGAAAGAAACTACTGGCTCTTCTCTGCATTAGTCACTAATCCAAAAACCTTAGCCAAATAATCCAAGGCCGATTTGATCAAGCTAACAGAGGAAGCATCTGCTCTACAAAACAACATCAAATCATCCAAAAAACACAAATAAGTAATAGATGAACGCCAACATCTCCAATGATAATGAAAACCAAGGCTGTGAGAGGTTTCCTGAGAAATACCAGCTAACCCCTCCATAGCCAACACAAAAAGGTAAGAAGAAAGAGGGTCCCCCTGCCGCACACCCCGGGAGGACCAAAAAAAATCGTGAAGCTCTCCGTTTAGGGCAACAGAGAAATACGGTGTAGAGATACATGTCATGATCCACCTCACCATACGATGAGGAAAAACCAAAGTAAGCAATCCCAAAAGGATGAAATCCCAACTCACAGTATCAAAAGCTTTCCAAATATCAACTTTAAGGGCATATCAAGGTGAAGTACCCCCAAGATGATAATTCCGCAAAAGCTCCTAAGTCAGTAGAATATTATCAGAAATCCTTCGACCCGGGACAAAAGCTGACTGGGAAACCCCAATAATATCCAGAAGCACTACTTTAAACCAATTCACAATCACCTTAGAAATGCACTTGTAAAGTACATTACAACAAGATATCGGCCTAAAGTCCATCATACGACTCGGGCTCTCCACCTTTGGAACCAAAGCAATCCTAGTGGCATTAACACATCTTGGCATTTCATTAGTAGCAAAAAAATGTCTCATTGCATCTCTAAAATATGTACCAATAATATCCCATGCCCGCTTAAAAAACAAAGATGTGAATCCATTAGGGCACGGGGCTTTATCATCCGGGATAGAGAATAAAGCAATCCTAATCTCATCATTAGTGATAGGAGCAGCCTAAACCCTAAACATTAAACCCTAAAACCCTAAAACTTAACACTAAAACCCTAAAACCCTAAACATTAAACCCTAGACCCTAGACCCTAACCCCTAAACCCTAAACCCCAACCCTTAGACCCTAAACACTAAACCCTAGATCCTAAACCTTAAACTCTAAACCCTAAACCCTAAAAATCCTAAAAACCCTAAAAACCCTAAACCCTAAACCCTAAACCTTAAAATTTTTTTTGGATAAGGTAAGTATGAATAAAAGACCAAAAATGTTCAAATACGAGGGGCATACCCCAAGAGGATGACTGATAACTCTCAGTCAAGAACTTGTGGGAAAACCCACAAAGTCACAAACAGCATAAAGAGAGCACGCAGGCTCCCCACAAAGCAAGAAGATGCCATAAATAATAAAGCCACAAACCGGCATAAAAGTGCACGCAGGCTCACCACAAAAACCAAAGCCACAAACTGGCACAAAAGAGCACGCAGGCTCACCACAAACACAAAGCCACAAACTGGCACAAAAGAGCACGCAGGTTCCTTACAAAGGTAATTAGGAAGATGCCATATCACACGGAGCTGAGTCGAGATCTCGTGCTTAGGTGCTAGACCCAAAATCTTGGCCCGAACTAGATCACAAATAGCTAAGACAATATCTCTGCGAGAGCTACAATGCTGACGAAACACGCGATTATTCAATTCAGACCATAAGAAATAAACTGTGGCTGAAAGACCAACCGAGAAAGAAGGTGGCTGAAGTCACCTTTTCGTTGAAGATGCAAGCTGGTCCACTGGAGCAGAGGGAGCCAGGAGAGAACAGGCTATGTAGAAAGCGTCCTGGTAGTGACCTCCCGCCAAACATCACTAGAAAAGTCACAGCTGAAAAACAAATGGTCATAAGTCTCTGTAGCTGATCTGCACAAAACACACCAGAAGGACGCAATGACACCATGAGAGCTGAGCCGGTCCATGGTGTGAAGCCGACCAAGAGAAGCGAGCCAGAAAATGAAATTGTGACGTGGAATATGCCCGGGAAACCATAAGAGATGATGAATTGAGTTCACATCCCATTCGTCTCGCAACACTTTCCAGGCTGAATCTATAGAGAAACGTCCAGATGGATAGCCCTTCCACACAAGATGGTCAGGATGACTCGCTAAAGGCTGAACTGTAATAGAGTCCCAGATATGCTGAAGGTCTGCACTGCCCGAGGGAAAGTCCCACAAACCATCCCGAATAATGTCTGAAACCCAAGCATCCCACGGCAAACCAGTGGAAGTCAAGGTTCTAAAAGGGAGCAAGTCACACAGAGGACCTTGCGGAAGCCAGTGATCTCGCCATAACATGGTGTCCCTACCATCTCTAATACAAGTCACAATAAGACCCGAGCACCAAACCCTGCTAAGTAAAATCTTCCTCCAAGCCCATGAAGCCCTAGAAGTAATTCGGATATGCCAAAAGGACTGACCACAGAGGAGAACCGAATGGGCCCAAGAAGACCATATAGAAGATCTATCAGTAAGTAGCCTCCAAACGTGTTTAAGAATAGCCGCCCTATTCCAATCTTGGATCCTCTTAATCCCCAAGCCACCCTCCGTCAATGGATAGCAAATAGAAGACCATGAAACCTTAGCACCAGAAGGGGACAAAGAAGTACCCTTCCAAAGAAACGAGGCCAAAATACTCTCAATCCGTCTAACTGTAGCTGCCGGCAAAAGAAACATGGAGAACCAATAAACCTGTATGGAGAAAAGTACAGACTTTATCAACTGTAGTCAGCCTGTATAGGTCAAAGATACTGACGTCCATAGCCTAATCTGAGAGAGAATTTGCTCCAACAGAGGCCTACAATTAGAATGTCTAAGGCGGGTAGAGATTAGACGAACCCCTAGATATCTTACCGATAACTAACCCAACTAGAAACCCATGATAGACTGTAACCCAATCTGCTCCTCATCTGTAACTCCAGAAAGAAACAACTGGCTCTTCTCTACACTAGTCACTAATCCAGAAAACTTAGCAAAATAATCCAAGGCCGATTTGGTCAAGCTAACAGAGGAAGCATCTGCTCTACAAAACACCATCAAATCATCCGCAAAACACAAATAAGTAATAGCTGCCTGCCTACATCTCCAATGATAATGAAAACCAGGGCTGTGAGAGGTTTCTCGAAAAATACTAGCTAACCCCTCCACAGCCAACACAAAAAGGTAAGGAGAAAGAGGGTCCCCCTGCCGCACACCCCGGGAGGACCTAAAAAAACCATGAAGCTCTCTGTTTAGGGCAACAGAGAAATACAGTGTAGAGATACATATCATGATCCACCTCACCATACGCTCAGGAAAACCCACAGTACGCAATCCCAAAAGGATGAAATCCCAACTCACAGTATCAAAAGCTTTCCGAATATCAACTTTAAGGGCATATCGAGGTGAAGTACCCCCAAGAAGATAATTCCGCAAAAGCTCCTGAGTTAGCAGAATACTATCAGAAATCCTTTGACCTGGAAAAAAAGCTGACTGGGAAACCCCAATAATATCCGGAAGCACTACTTTAAACCGATTCACAATCACCTTAGAAATGCACTTGAAAAGTACATTACAACAAGATATCGGCCTAAAGTCTGTCATACGACTCGGGCTTTCCACCTTAGGAACCAAAGCAATCCTAGTGGCATTAACACATCTTGGAATTTCATTAGTAGCAAAAAAATGTCTCATTGCATCTCTAAAATATGTACCAATAATATCCCATGCCCGCTTAAAAAACAAAGATGTGAATCCATCCAGGCCCAAGGCTTTATCATCTGGGATAGAGAATAATGCATTCCTAAACTCATCATCAGTGATAGTAGCATTCAATAGAGAAATTATATCAGGAGAAATGCGGCCAGAAAAATACCTGGAAGCCTCTGCAATCTGAGGTTGACTAGGGGCAGTAAGAAGATCCTGAAAAAAACCCATTGCCAAACTCCCTAAACCTTGACTGTCAGTAATATGAGTACCATTCCCATCATGGATGCGGTTCCAAACCTGCCTATGGATCAACGACTTATGAAAGAACTTAGTATTCTGATCCCCTTAGTGCAACCACTGAACACGAGACCGCTGCTTAAAGAAAGCCTCCTTATCTCAACAAAGACTGAAATACTGGTTGGCAAGGTTCCTCTCCTCAGAGATACACTCAGTAGAAAAGGAGTCCCCATCCAAATTTCCCTGGGCTGTTGCCCACTGAGCCCGAGCCTCAATTACCTTGCTGGAGATATGACTGGAAACCCTAATATGTAAAGCTTTTAGCTTCCGTTTCACTAACCCCAATTTTTGCGTAAGACAGAACATAGGATTGCCTACAATAGGCTCATCCCAAACTGCCTGAACAATATGCCTAAAATTTGCATGATCAGCCCAAAAATTTAGAAATTTAAAAAGGGATGGTACCTTACCATAGCGGGGACCAAACCAAGCGACAATTGAGCTATGATCTGAAACATCTCGAGGTCAGAACTCTAAAACTGTGCTCGGTAGATCAAGGAACCAAGAAAGTGATGCAAAGACCTAATCGAGCTTCCGTAAAATAATCCCATCGCCCTGTTGACCGTTATGCCAAGTATACCGAAGCCCAGTAAAAGGAACCCCAATCAACTCAGCATCATGGATACATTGGCCAAAATCATCCATATAACCCTACCATGCAGGATCACCACCCACTCTGTCAGAGGCTCCCAAGATGGCATTAAAATCACCCAACACAAGCCATGGCAGCCCCTTTGAACCAAACACTGTCGACTGATCCCTAAGGAAATCCCACAAATTATGGCGATTCCCAGGGTCATTATAACCATACCCAAAATTAATCCCAGATGAGAACCCCTCAGAAACATGAGTAACCCTGCAAGTAATCTCCTGAAGAGAGCAATGAAGACTATGCATAGAGTAAAGAGAAGAGTCCCAACATACCAGAACACGGCAAGCAATAGAATCTGTCGCGTTATACAGAAACTGCCACGAAGGACAAACAGACAAGACCACTGACTATAAATGAGACTGCTCAACCTTAGTCTCCAACAAACCAGTCAAACCCAAAGAAAAGTCAGAAATCCAATTCTGCACAGCGCATTGTTTCGAGAAGCCGTTAAGGCCTCTAATATTCCAACTCCCTATCATTGGAATTGGGATAGAAACAAGCTAAGAAATCACTTGAGCCGAAGCCCCCGCTTTCCCCGACCTATCCCCTTTGCCAGGGGTGGTCGCGCCCGGCGAGTTGGAAAAAAAACACTTGAAAAAAACCAATTTTTCCCCCCCTCCCTAAACCCTAAACCTTAAACCCAACTTTTTTTTTTGGATAAGGTAAGTATGTAAAAGGCCAAAAATGACTACGAGGGGCATACCCAAGAGATGAGATGAAATCTCAGTCAAAACCGTGGGAAAACCCCAAGTCATGAACAGCAAAAAAGAGAGCACGCAGGCTCCCCACAAAGCAAAGAAGTGCCATAAATAAAAAGCCACAAACCGGCATAAAAGGACGCAGCTCACCACAACCACAAGCACACCGGCAAAAGAGCACGCAGGCTCACCAAAACACAGCCACAAACCGCACAAAAGAGCACGCAGGTTCCTTACAAAGCTAATCAGGAAGATGCCATATCACACGGAGCTGAGTCGAGATCCGTACTTAGGTGCTAGACCCAAATGCCCGAACTAGATCACAAATAGCTAAGACATATTCTCGGCGAGCTACAATGCTGACGACAGCGCAATTATTCCGTTCAAACCAGGAAATAAACTGTGGTGAAAACACACGCGGAAAAAGGTGGCTGAAGTCACCTTTTCATCGATGCAAGCTAGCCCTAAGCAGAGGGAGCCAGGAGAGAGTAGGCCATGTAGAAAGCGTCCTGGTAGTGACCTCTGCCAACATAACTGAAAGTCACAGCTGAAAAACAAATGTCATGGTCTCTGTAGCTGATCTGCACAAAACACATCGGAGGACGTAATGACACCATGAAGCTACCGATCCTGGTGTGAAGCCGACAAGAGAAGCGAGCCAGAGAATGAAAGAGTGAGTGGAATATGCCCGGAGAAACCACAAGATGATATATCAGTTCACCTCTGTTTGTCTCGCAACACTTCAGGCTGAATCAATAAAGAACTCAATGGTGGCCTTCCACACAAGATGGTCAGATGACTCGTGAAGGCTGCACTGTAATAGAGTCCCAAATATCTGAAAGTCTGCCTGCCCAAGAAAGTCCCACACCTCCCGAATAATGTTTGAAACCAGCATCCCAGCAACCAGTGGAAGTCAAGGTTCTAAAAGGGAGCAAGTCACACAGAGCCCTGCGGAACCATGATCTGCCATAACATGGTGTCCCTACCATCTCCAATACAAGTCACAATAAGACCCCGACAAACCCTGCTAAGTAAAATCTTCCCCAAGCCCATGAAGCCCAGAATGTACTCGGATATGCCAAAAGGACCGACCACGGAGGAGAACCGAACGGCCCAAGAAGACCTATAGAAGAACTATCAGTAAGTAGCCTCCAAACGTGTTGGAATAGCCGCCCTATTCCAATCTTGATCTCTTAATCCCAGGCCACCCTCCGTCAATGATACAAACAGAGACCATGCAACCTTAGCACCAAATGGACAAGAGAAGTACCCTTCCAGAAAAGGGCCAAAATACTCTCAATCCGTCTAACGGTAGCTGCGGCAAAAGAAACATGGAGAACCAAATAACCTTATGGAGAAAAGTCCGACTTTATAAACTGTAGTCGCCTACATAGTTCAAAGACTATCCAAGAAGAGTCAGAAATCCAATTCCGCACAGCGCGTTGTTTCGAGAAGCCATTAAGGCCTCTAATATTCCAACTCCCTATCATTGGAATTGGGATAGAAACAAGCTAAGAAATCACTTGAGCCGAAGCCCCCGCTTTCCCCGAACTATACCCTTTGCCAGGGGTGGCAAGGAAACTGATCCAGATAAGGTGGCATCTGGTGTTTGGAGATCATCACTATGCAAAACAAGCGAGGCAAACCTGTTGGAAGAGGTAGATTGCCTACTCCCAGAACTCATAAAGGACTGAGTGTTTTCTGTGCAATTTATAAATCCCATAATACGGTCTTGCTCATCCTCAATAAGAAAAGGGGAATTAGGTTCCGACCCCGATTCAAAGCCAGAAAATTCACCTCTGCAAGCACGAACAGTCTGCTGATACGGGACCAAAGCCAAAAAAGCATCCCCAACTCTAACTGTACTGGGAACTGAAACTGTAGATGGCACTAAAACATCCCTCTCCATCCCCCGGTCTCTCTCCCTAATGAGATCAATAGTGGCTGGTTGATTCAAAGGCTCGCAGTTCTCAGATTGCACTGCTTTCCCTGGTGCCTTTTGGAAACTAGTAACTATCTTATTCTTACCCTAAGCTATAGCTGCAGTAGGTACCTCTGGCTAGTGACAAACATGACCAAAAACACAGCATTTAGGGCACCTCTTAGGGGTCCACTCATATTCCACTGTAATCTAAATAGGCTCTGCAGATAACCGGCACTAAAATTCAATATGACGTCTCAGAGGCTTTGTAGCATCTAGCTTAACACAGACCCGAGCATAATCCAAACGGGTCTGCTCTGATGTTGTCTTATCACTAGACAACGGTCGACCTAACATAGAGGAAACCATGCAGAGTCCTTTGTGGGACCATAAAGGATAAGGCAAACCATGCAAACGAGCCCATATCGGAACTTTAGAGATGCGGCTTTTATCAAAAGTAAACTGAGCATGCCATTGTTGCAGAATAATACACTTACCCCCAAACATCCACGGCCCTCTCTCAAGGATTGAATGCACTGCATCCTTATCCCTAAATCTGAAAATGTAGAAGCCAGTACCTGTGGACATAACATCTTCCAACCCCACAGCTTCCCATGCACGGAAAGCAATTGAGCGAACAGCATGAAATGGCATAGAATACCCGGGGAAATAACCCACAATACAGCAAAGCCATTCAACATCATTGTCATCAATAACATCATCTGGTTTATGTAAGATGTCATCCTTAATATCAAGGTCCACAGCTTCAAGGGTGAAATAGGACCCGACCTCTGTCACTCTAACCTTGTCCGCCTAAGAGGAGGACACTTTTGATGTGCTCTTTCCCATACTTTCCTGCTCTTTTGGCTTAGGGACTGGCTTTTTTTCACGGGGCTCAGAAGACACCCAATTAAGCTTGAAAAGCTTCGTGGACTTCGGCATTTTTAGGCCATGAAAAGATTGCAAGGTTGAACCTGCAATATCATTAGAATCAAACTCAAGAAAACCAAAGGAAGAGTTTTTGTGATGAAAAACCTTGGCTACTTGAAACGCCACATTTGAGAAAACGGATAACAAATACTTGTCATCCATCCATGGCTCCAAATCCCCAATCCACAAAGATTTCCTCGAATTCCCAAAAGTTTGTGGCTGCTGGGAGCTGGTTGAGATAGTGTTTAATGTTTTGGCTTGGGTTGGGGCCGGCACGGTGTTATTTTGGTGTGAGGGGTTTCGTTCGGACATTTTGTCGAACACTTGGTAGCAGGAAAAAAAGGTGTGATTTTGGTGAGTTTCAGAGTTTGTAAGAGCGGGGATTTGTGAATCAGTTGTTGGGGTGAAAAGGTTTTGGTGTTGGAAAGTGGAATGTGGTCGGGAGGGCTAAAAGGGAAGGGCTGGGCACTGGGCATGCTGGGGCGCTGGCCGCTGGTCGCGTGCACTGCGCGCTTGGCAGCTGGCCGCACTCGGGGGACTGTAACGCTTGCCTACAGACTTTTGTCGAACACCTTGCGTGCACGATCAAAACTCGACCAGAATGCAACCAAATTTTCAACAAATCTGCAAAATCAAAACCCAGCAAGAAATTAAGAAGAAAAAACTGCAGAAAATCCAAAAAAATCACACCAAAACAGGTTCACGGAATGGCATAAAAACTCAACCCAAACCGCACATTCCCGCAAAAAAACAGTGGGTTTTTCCAGCAACTAGAGGTCAACAAGATGCAGAAAGATGTGGAGATTGTCGATCTTGCCCGAATGAGTCAGTATTGGCTCTCCATTGCAATTCTCGATTTAAAATTCCCACTGCGAAGAAAATCCAGATGTGCAGTTTTTGTCAAATTCGACGGACAAATCCCACCGACCAGGACCTCTAAACCGGGCAGTGACAGAACGACTAGAAAGAAGGTTGAACAAGCTTTCCAGAGATGGTTGGATCACCAAATTTCGATGCCGGACGCGCTGGGAATAAGCCGGCAAAGTACCGGCAGCGTCCACGAGTTGAGAAAAAAAACACTTGAAAAAAATTCCAATTTTTCCCCCCCTCCCTAAACCCTAAACCTTAAACCCTAAACTTTTTTTTTTTGGATAAGGTAAGTATGTATAAAAGGCCAAAAATGTACACATACGAGGGGCATACCCCAAGAGGATGACTGATAAATCTCAGTCAAAAACCCGTGGGAAAACCCTCAAAGTCATGAACAGCAAAAAGAGAGCACGCAGGCTCCCCACAAAGCAAGAAGATGCCATAAATAAAAAAGCCACAAACCGGCATAAAAGAGGACGCAAGCTCACCACAAACACATAGCCACAAACCGGCATAAAAGAGCACGCAGGCTCACCAGAAACACAAAGCCACAAACCGGCACAAAAGAGCACGCAGGTTCCTTACAAAGCTAATCAGGAAGATGCCATATCACACGGAGCTGAGTCGAGATCCCGTACTTAGGTGCTAGACCCAAATGCCCGAACTAGATCACAAATAGCTAAGACAATATCTCTGCGAGAGCTACAATGCTGACGATACACGCAATTATTCCGTTCAAACCATAGGAAATAAACTGTGGTTGAAAGGACCAACCGGGAAAGAAGGTGGCTGAAGTCACCTTTTCATCGAAGATGCAAGCTAGCCCACTAGAGCAGAAGGAGCCAGGAGAGAGTAGGCCATGTAGAAAGCGTCCTGGTAGTGACCTCTTGCCAAACATAACTGGAAAAGTCACAGCTGAAAAACAAATGGTCATGGGTCTCTGTAGCTGATCTGCACAAAACACATCGGGAGGACGTAATGACACCATGAGAGCTAAGCCGATCCATGGTGTGAAGCCGACTAAGAGAAGCGAGCCAGAGAATGAAAGAGTGAAGTAGAATATGCCCGGGAAACCACAAGAGATGATGAATCAAGTTCACATCTCGTTTGTCTTGCAACACATTCTAGGCTGAATCAATAAAGAAACGTCTAGATGGATGGCCCTTCCACACAAGATGGTCAGGATGACTCGTTGAAGGCTGCACTGTAATAGAGTCCCAAATATGCTGAAAGTCTGCACTGCCCGAAGGAAAGTCCCACAAACCATCCCGAATAATGTTTGAAACCTAAGCATCCCATGGCAAACTAGTGGAAGTCAAGGTTCTAAAAGGGAGCAAGTCACACAGAGGACCCTGCGGAAGCCAGTGATCTTGCCATAACATGGTGTCCCTACCATCTCCAATACAAGTCACAATAAGACCCCAGCACCAAACCCTGCTAAGTAAAATCTTCCTCCAAGCCCATGAAACCCCAGAAGTAACTCGGATATGCCAAAAGGACCGACCACGGAGGAGAACCGAACGAGCCCAAGAAGACCATATAGAAGAACTATCAGTAAGTAGCCTCCAAACGTGTTTGAGAATAGCCGCCCTATTCCAATCTTTGATCCTCTTAATCCCCAGGCCACCCTCCGTCAATGGATAGCAAACAGAAGACCATGCAACCTTAGCACCAGAATGGGACAAAGAAGTACCTTTCCAAAGAAATGAGGCCAAAATACTCTCAATCCGTCTAACTGTAGCTGCCGGCAAAAGAAACATGGAGGACCAATAAACCTGTATGGAGAAAAGTACCGACTTTATCAACTGTAGTCGGCCTACATAGGTCAAAGATGCCGACGTCCATAGCCTAATCCGAGATAGAATTCGCTCCAACAGAGGCCTACAATCAGAGTGTCGAAGGCGGGTAGAGATTAGAGGAACCCCTAGATATCTTACCGGTAACTGGCCCAACTGGAAACCCATGATAGACTGTAACCCAATCTGCTCCTCATCTGTAACTCCAGAAAGAAACAACTGGCTCTTCTCTGCATTAGTCACTAATCCAGAAACCTGAGCAAAATAATCCAAGGCCGATTTGATCAAGCTAACAGAGGAAGCATCTGCTCTACAAAACACCATCAAATCATCTGCAAAACACAAATGAGTAATAGCTGCCTGCCTACATCTCCAATGATACTGAAAACCAGGGCTGTGAGAGGTTTCCCGAAAAATACCATCTAACCCCTCCATAGCCAACACAAAAAGGTAAGGAGAAAGAGGGTCCCCCTACCGCACACCCCGGGAGGACCTAAAAAAACCATGAAGCTCTCCGTTCAGGGCAACAGAGAAATACGGTGTAGAGATACATGTCATGATCCACCTCACCATACGCTCAGGAAAACCCAGAGTACGAAATCCCAAAAGGATGAAATCCCAACTCACAGTATCAAAAGCTTTCCGAATATCAACTTTAAGGGCACATCGAGGTGAAGTACCCCCAAGATGATAATTCCGCAAAAGCTCCTGAGTCAGCAGAATATTATCAGAAATCCTTCAACTCGGGACAAAAGCTGATTGGGAAACCCCAATAATATCTGGAAGCACAACTTCAAACCGATTCACAATCACCTTAGAAATGCACTTGTAAAGTACATTACAACAAGATATCGGCCTAAAGTCCGTCATACGACTCGGGCTCTCCACCTTAGGAACCAAAGCAATCCTAGTGGCATTAACACATCTTGGCATTTCATTAGTAGCAAAAAAATGTCTCACTGCAGCTCTGAAATCTGTACCAATAATATCCCATGGCCGCTTAAAAAACAAAGATGTGAATCCATTCAGGCCTGGGGCTTTATCATCCGGGATAGAGAATAAAGCAATCCTAATCTCATCATTAGTGATAGGAGCAGTCAATGGAGAAATCATATCAGGAGAAATGCGGCCAGAAAAATACCTAGAAGCCTCTTCAATTTGAGGTTGACTAGGGGCGGCAAGAAGATCCTGAAAAAAACCCACCGCCAAACGCCCTAAACCCTGACTGACAGTAATATGAGTTACATTCCCATCAATCAAACCATGGATGTGGTTCCGAACCTGCCTATAGATCTACGACTTATGAAAGAACTTAATATTCTGATCCCCTAAGTGTAGCCACTGAACATGAGACTGCTGCTTAAAGAAAGCCTCCTCATCTCGACAAAGACTAAAATACTGGTTGGCAAGGTTCCTTTCCTTAGAGATACACTCAGTAGAAAACGGGTCCTGATCCAAATTTCCTTGAGTTGTTGCCCATTGAGCCCGAGCCTCAATTACCCTGTTGGAGATATGACTGGAAACCCTAATATGTAAAGCTTTGAGCTTCCGTTTCACTAACCCCAATTTCTACGTAAGACAGAATATAGGATTGCCAACAATAGGCTCATCCCAAACTACCTGAACAATATCCCTAAAATTTACATGATTAGCCCAAAAATTTAGAAATTTAAAAGGGGATGGTACCTTGCTACGGCGGGGACCAAACCGGATAACAATAGAGCTATGATCTGAAACATCCCGAGGTCGAATCTCTGAAACTGTGTTTGGTCGATCAAGGAGCCAAGAAAGTGATGCAAAGACCCAATCGAGCTTCTGCAAAATAATCCCATCACCCTATTGACCGTTATGCCAAGTATACCGAAGCCTAGTAAAAGGAACCCCAATCAAGTCAACATCATGGATACATTAGCCAAAATCATCCATATAACCATACCACGCAGGATCACCACCCACTCTGTTAGAGGCTCCCAAAATGGCATTAAAATCACCCAACACAAGCCACGGGAGCCCCTCTGAACCAAACACTGCCGACTGATCCGTAAGGAAATCCCACAGATTGCGGCGATTCCTAGGGTCATTAGAACCATACACAAAAGTAATCCGAAATGAGAACCCCTTAGAAACATGAGTAACCCTGCAAGTAATCTCCTGAAGAGAGCAATGAAGACTATGCACAGAGTAAAGAGAAGAGTCCCAACATACCAGAACACGGCAAGCAATAGATTCTGCCGCATTTGACAAAAACTGCCACGAAGGACAAACAGACGAGACCACCGACTGTAAATGAGACTGCTCAACCTTAGTCTCCAACAAACCAATCAAACCCAAAGAAGAGTCAGAAATCCAATTCCGCACAGCGCGTTGTTTCGAGAAACCGTTAAGGCCTCTGATATTCCAACTCCCTATCATTAGAATTGGGATAGAAACAAGCTAAGAAATCACTTGAGCCGAAGCCCTCGCTTTCCCCGACCTATCCCCTTTGCTAGGGGTGGCAAGGAAACTAATCCAGATAAGGTAGCATCTGGTGTCTGGAGATCGTCACTATGTAGAACAAGCGAGGCAAACCTATTGGAGGAGGTAGATTGCCTACTCCCAGAACTCATAAAGGACTGAGTGGTTTCTGTGCAATTTGTAAATCCCATAATACAGTCCTGCTTATCCTCAATAGGAAAAGGGGAATTAGGTTCCGACCCTGATTCAGAGCCAGAAAATTCACCTCTGCTAGCACGAACAGTCTGCTGATACGCGACCAGAGCAAAAGAATGATCCCTAACTCTAGCTGTACTCGGAACTGAAACTGTAGATGGCACTAAAACATCCCCCTCCGTCCCCCGCTCCCTCTCCCTAATGGGATCAATAGTGGCTGGCTGCCTCAAAGGCTCGCAGTTCTCAGATTGCACTGCTTTCCCTGGTGCATTCTAGAAACTAGTAACTATCTTATTCCTACCCTGAGCTATAGCCGCAGTAGGTACCACTGGTTGGTGACAAACATGACCAAAAACACAGCACTTAGGGCACCTCTTGGGGGTCCACTCATATTCCACTGTAATCTAAATGGGTTCCGTAGATAATCGGCACTGAAATTCAAACTGACGTCTCAGAGGCTTTGCTGCATCTAACTCAACACATACCCGAGCATAAATAAATAAAATTTAATTATTACAAGCCATTTAATAAAAGAATATTACAAATACTTTTGAGCATTTTGAAAACCAAATAATCTAATATTCATTCATCACATAAATAAATATTAAACATTCATACCAAATATAATAAACAATTATTTAAAGGCATGAATATAAACAATTATTTAAAATANTGATCTGAAACATCTCGAGGTCGGAACTCTGAAACTGTGCTTGGTCGATCAAGGAACCAAGAAAGTGATGCAAAGAGCCAATCGAGCTTTCGTAAAATAAACCCATCGCCCTGTTGACCGTTATGCGAAGTATATCGAAGCCCAGTAGAAGGAACCCCAATCAACTCAGCATCATGGATACATTGGCCAAAATCATCCATATAACCATACCACTCAGGATCACCACCCACTCTGTCAGAAGCTCCCAAGATGGCATTAAAATCACTCAACACAAGCCACGGGAGCCCCTCAGAATCAAACACTGCCGACTGATCCCTAAGGAAATCCCACAGATTGCGGCGATTCCCAGGGTCATTAGAACCATACACAAAAGTAATCCCAAATGAGAACCCCTCAGAAACATGAGTAACCCTGAAAGTAATCTCCTGAAGAGAGCAATGAAGATTATGCACAGAGTAAAGAGAAGAGTGCCAACATACCAGAACACGGCAAGCAATAGAATCTGTCGCATTCGATAAAAACTGCCATGAAGGACAAACAGACGAGACCACTTACTGTAAATGAGACTGCTTAACCTTAGTCTCCAACAAACCAATCAAACCCAAAGAAGAGTCAAAAATCCAATTCCGCACAGCGCGTTGTTTCGAGAAGCCGTTAAGGCCTCTAATATTCCAACTCCCTATCATTGGAATTGGGATAGAAACAAGCTAAGAAGTCACTTGAACCGAAGCCCCCGCTTTTCCCGACCTATCCCCTTTGCCAGGGGTGGCAAGGAAACTGATCCAGATAAGGTAGCATCTGGTGTCTGGAGATCATCAATATGCAAAACAAGCGAGGCATACCTGTTGGAAGAGGTAGATTGCCTACTCCTAGAACTCATAAAGGACTGAGTGTTTTCTGTGCAATTTGTAAATCCCATAATACGGTCTTGCTCGTCCTCAATAGGAAAGGGGGAATCGGGTTCTGACCCCGATTAAGAGCCAGAAAATTCACCTCTGCTAGCACGAACAGTCTGTTGATACGGGATCAAAGCCAAAGAAACATCCCCAACTCTAACTGTACTCGGAACTGAAACTGTAGATGGCACTAAAACATCCCTTTCTATCCCCTGGTCTCTCTCCCTGATGGGATCAATAGTGGCTGGCTGATTCAAAGGTTCACAGTTCTCGGATTGTACTGATTTCCCTGGTGCCTTCTGGAAACTAGTAACTATCTTATTCTTACCCTGAGCTGTGGCTGAAGTAGGTACCTCTGGCTGGTGACAAACATGGCCAAAAACACAGCATTTAGGGCACCTCTTAGGGGTCCACTCATATTCCACTGTAATCTGAATAGGCTCTGCAGATAACTGGCACTGAAATTCAATATGACGTCTCAAAGGCTTTGTAGCATCTAGCTCAACACATACCCGAGCATAATCCAAACGGGTCCGCTGTGATGTTGTCTTATCACTAGACAACGGTCGACCTAACATAGAGGAAACCATGCAGAGTCCTTTGTGGGACCACAAAGGATAAGGCAAACCATGCAAACGAGCCCATACCGGAACTCTAGAGAGCGGCTTTTATCAAAAGTAAACTGAGCATGCCATTGTTGCAGAATAATACACTTACCCCCAAACATCCAGGGCCCTCTCTCAAGGATTGAATGCACCGCATCCTCATCCCTAAATCTGAAAATGTAGAAGCCAGTACCTGTGGACATAACACTTCCAACCCCGCAGCTTCCCATGCACGGAAAGCAATTGAGCGGACAACATGAAATTGCATAGAATACCCCGGGAAATAACCCACAATACAGCGAAGCCATTCAACATCATTGTCATCAATAACATCATCCGGATATGTAAGATGTCATCCTTGATATCAAGGTCCACAGCTTCAAGGGTGAAATGGACCCGACCTCTGTCACTCTAACCTTGTCCCACCAAGGGGAGGACACTTTTGATGTGCTCTTCTCATATTTCCTGCTCTTTGGGTAGGGGCTGGCTTTTTTCACGGGGCTCAGAAGATGCCCAATTGAGCTTGAAGACCTTTTAGACTTCGGCATTTGTAAGCCAAACGATTGCAAAGACAAACCTGCAGTATCATTAGAATCAAAGTCAAGAAAACCAAAGGAAGAGTTTTTGTGATGAAAAACCTTGGCTCCTTGAATCGCCACATTTGAGGAAAACGGATAAAAGTACTTGTCACATCCATGGCTCCAAATCCCCAATCCATAAAGATTTTCTCGAATTCCCGGAAGGCTGGGAAGTGGTTGAGGTAGTGTTTACTGTTTTGGCTTGGGTTGGGGGCGGCACGGTGTTATTTGGGTGTGAGGGGTTTGGTTCGGACATTTTGTCGAAAACTTGGTGGGAGGAAAAAAAGTTGTGATTTTGGTGAGTTTAAGAGTTGTAAGAGCGGGGATTTGTGAATTAGGGTGTGGGGTGAAGAGGTTTTGGTGTTTGGGAAGTGGAATGTGGTCGGGAGGGCTAAAATGGGAGGGCTAGGTGCTGGGCGCGCTGGCCGCAGCGCGCGCGCGAGGGGACAGCAAGGCTTGCTGCAGCCTTTTGTCGAACACCTTGCGTGCACGATCAAACTTGATCAGAATGCAACCAAAATTTCCAGAAATATGCAAAATCAAACCCAGCAAGAAACCAAGAAGAAACCCTGCAAAAAATCACAAGAAATCACACCAAAACAGGTCCACCAAATGGCATACAAACCCAACCCAATCTGCACATTTCCGCGAAAAAACAGTGGGTTTTTTCGGCAACCAGAGGTCAACAAGGTGCAAAAGGATGTGGGGATTTTCGATCTTGCCCGGATGAGTCAGTATTGGCACTCCATTGCAATTCCCGAATGAAAAAACTCACTGCGAAGAAAATCCAGAAGTACAGTTTTTGCCAGATTCAACGGATAAATCCCGACGACCTGGACCTCCAAACCGAGCAGTGATGGAACGACTGGAAAGAGGGCTAAACAAGCTTTCCACAACAGGTTGGATCGCCGGATTCCGATGTCGGACGCGCCGGGAAAAAGCCGGCAAAGTAGCGGCAGCGACCACGAGTTGAGGGAAAAAATCTGGAAAAAAAGTCTACTTCTGCTTCTGTAATCATACCTTGACTCTTATTCACCATTCATAATGAACTTCAATATGAACACAATGGTGAAGTCTGTGTCATAGCTCCTAAATATGTTGAGGACTGCAGAGCAAGACTTGAAGAATTCCAAACCTATTTTACTAGTTATTGCTGGTAAAAGTAATGGTAAGGGAAAGAGAAAGGCCAAGGTCTTTCCCAAGTCTAAACCTAAAGGATATGATGCTTTTAAGCCTGAGGGTGGTATTGGGAAACGTGGGAAGATAGTTTGCTTCTATTGTGGCAAGCCTGACCACTAGAGAAAACACTGGAAGGCTTTCCTCGCAAGTAAGAGGAAGTCAGTTGCTTCTACTTCAAGTACGTACATGATTGAGATTAACTTCTCCCCTTCAACATCTTGGGTCATTGACATAGGATGTGGTACTCGCATTTGTACTAATGTGTAGGGACTAAGACACAGTAGATTGCTCGCTAAGGGAGAGGTGGATCTATAAGTTGGAAATGAAGCAGATATGGATGCATTAACTGTAGGGTTTTATTGTTTAACTTTGCCTACAAGCTTACTATTGGAACTAAATATTTGTTATTTTGTACCTTTAATTTCCAAGAATATTTTTTCAGTATCTACTTAGGATGATATGGGATATCATTTTGAAATTCCTAATGGATTGTTGTCCTTTAATTTAAATGATATTCTATTTGAAACTGCAAGGTTGTATAAGGGATTATATGTTCCTAATTTAAACAATAAGGATACTCTCAATGTAGAAACAAAGAAAGCTAAACATAGCAAACAAACCCAAACATACCTTTGGCATTATAGACTAGGTCATATCAATCAAACCTGTATCGCAAAACTTCACAAAGATGGAGTTTTTGACCCTTTGGATTTCGAGTCATTTGAGGTATACAAGTCGTGCCTTTTAGGCAAGATGACCAAGTCGCCTTTCATAGGACAAAGTGAAAGGGCTACTAAATTGTTAGGTATCATCCATAGTGATGTAGTTGGCCCACTAACAGTTGAAGCCAAAGGTGGATATTCGTACTTCGTCATATTTACTAATGACTTTAGTAGATATGGTTATGTTTATCTTATGAGACATAAATTTGAAGCATTTGATAAATTCAAAGAATTCAAGAATGAAGTACATAATATGTTAGGCAAGAGTATGGAAGCTCTCCGGTCAGATCGAGGAGATGAATACTTGCACTTTAGGTTTTATGAACACCTGAAGGAGTGTGGGATAGTATCACAACTCACTCCTCCTTATACACCCCAACACAATGGTGTGTCTGAAAGAAGGAATAAGACCTTGCTTGATATGGTAAGGTCTATGATGAGTTTTAGTGATCTACCCGCTTCATTCTAAGGTTATGCCATAGAGACTACAACTCACGTATTGAGCCGTGTGTTGTAAAAGTCTATAGATGAGACTCTATATGAAGTATGGAGTGGGCGAAAGCTCAACTTGTCTTATTTGAAGATTTAGGTTTGTGAAGCTTATGTCAAGAAATTGACTTCAAACAGGCTGGAATCAAAATCTAATAAATGTGTATTTGTGGGGTATCCTAAGGAGAGCAAAGAATACTATTTCTACCACCTAGTAAAACACAACATTTTTGTTGCTCGTACTGATGTCTTCTTAGAAAATGAATTTCTTCTAAGAGCTACCAGTGGGAGAAAAGTAAAACTCGATGATGTTCTAGTACCATAAGATATATTATATGAAGGACAAGATGATGTGCCATAAGAAGTGGTTGAACATTATGAGAAGGTTGCTCCATAATTGTGGATAAAAGTGAACCACCTAAAGTAGCACAGGAACGACGTAGGTCTGGAAGAGTACGTCATGAGCCTGAGGGATATGGTTTTCTCATGACTCAGCATGGCCACATACTGGTTTACCAAGACAATGAACCTAGAACCTATGATGACGCTATATTGGATCCATATTCGGATAAATGACTTGAAGCCATGGAATATGAGATAGACTCCATGTACCAGAACCAAGTTTGGTCTCTGGTGGATCCACCTGAAAGGATAAAACCCATCGGGTGTAAATGGGTCTTCAAGAAGAAGACTAACATAGATGGCAACGTGCATACCTATAAGGCATGACTGGTTGCCAAAGGTTTCAAAAAAATTCATGGCATTGACTATGAAGAAACCTTTTCACCAGTTGCCATGATTAAGTCTATCCAGATTATGCTTGCGATATGATTATGAAATTTGACAGACAGATGATAAAACAACTTTCCTGAATGAAAACCTAGAAGAGGATGTGTATATGACACAACCCAATGGTTTGGTTCTTGATAGATAAGCTAATAAGATATGCAAGTTGCAAAAGTCCATTTATAGACTCAAGCAAGCTTCAAGGAGTTGGAACATTCCTTTTAATGAAGTTGTAAAAGACTTCGGTTTTATCAAGAACGAAGATGAGCCCTAGTTTACAAGAAAGTAAGTGGGAGCACAGTTGCATTCTCGGTGTTGTCTGTCAACAACATACTTCTGATCGGGAATGATATGCCAAACTTGCAGTTGATAAAGACTTAGTTATCTAAGTGCTTCTCTATGAAGGACATAGCTGAAGTAGCCTACATCCTCGAAATAAAGATCTATCACGATAGATTGCGTAGGTTGCTTGGCCTAAGTCAGAGTACATACATTGACAAGGTACTAAAGAGATTCAGTATGGAAGAATCCAAGATGTCACACGGTGTCTATCTCTCTAAAGACATGTGTCGTCAAACACAAGATGAGAGAGGTAGGATGAAAAGGATCTCATATGCATTTGCAATTCGATTTGTCATGTATGCCATGCGATGTACTTGGGTTGATGTTTCATGTGCATTAAACACTTGTAGTAGATATCAATCAAATCTAGGTGAGCCTCACTAGATAGTTATTAAGAACATCCTTAATTACCTGAAAATGACTAAGGATATGTTCTTGGCTTATGGAGAGGAATATGAGCTCACTGTTGGAGGATACAGTGATGCTAGTTTCCAAATGCACAAAAATGATCATCGCTCATAGTTTGGTTTTGTATTTTGTCTTAATAGAGCTGTAGTGAGCTGGAAGAGCTCCAAGCAAAGCACTGTGGCCGACTCTACAAAGAAAACTGAGTATATTGCATTATCCGAAGCGGCCAAAAAGGCAGTGTGGATTGAGAAGTTCCTCACCGAACTTGGTGTGGTTTCCACTATTGTTGATTCAATTGATGTCTATTGCGACAATAATGGAGTAATAGCTCAAGCAAAGGAACTACAGTCTCACAAGCGATCCAAACACATACTCAAATATTTTCATCTTATTAGAAAAATGGTTGAGGGAAAAGATGTGCAAATTTTCAAGGTACATACTGATGACAACCTCGTCGATCCATTGATGAAGGCTCTGTCGCAGCAGGGCATGAAAAACACTTAAAGTCATTTGGTATTAAATACATGAATGATTGGCTATAGTGCAAGTGGGAGATTGTTAGAGTAGGTGCCCTAGAGCCAATCCATTATTATAATATTGATTCTTTGTAATAATGTTTATAATCCATAAAAGGCTTTTTCTACATTATCTAATCCATATTCTTTGTATGTTGTGATGTATGTCCTTAGAATGGTAAAACCGTGATGAGGGTATCGAGTGTTTCGAATCTCAATAGTGAGGACCTTATGATCACATATGGTGGCCATTCTAGAAATTTCCTTAGCCCCAGTATTATTCTAACTAAGGATATAGATAATACGGTAAGCTATCATAATATTGAATGACCCTGTCAAAATGTAGTGACTGATCTAACTTGTCAAGGTTGTTTGCTGACAGCCTGGTGTAACACATAGGTGACTGCCATAGGTGAGTTCATCAGACAGACTCACCAAAGGATTCCACATAGATGGAAACCCTATGTCTACAGAATAAATCCTCTAATGATGGTGGTGCATGTGATCCTTAGACTTGAGATCACTAGAGTGCCTTGAGCCCTAATTGGTGTAGTTTGACCCTAGCCCAACGTAGTTCTATTCAGGACTACCAAAATGATAATGTATCAAGACTATGATGGATTAACAGATGATTCACCACTCTTAGGTACAGGAGAAATTATCTCACTGAGCCATTAGGTAAATGGCAATGACCCTAAATTTGCGGCCATAATGGGATTGAGTTGTAGCTCAATCCAATCTATTATGGTCGTTGGTCCAATAACCGAATACAAAGAGATCAAGGATATATGAGGTTGAAACTATTTCTGTACCTCAGCCTTGATGAGATCATGTATGATAAAAGGATTTGATTGCATGATAACCATATCGTTGATAGGTAAGCTGTTTCACTAAATCCAATTCTATCAGGTGGCCATGATGCTTTGCTAGAGGCAAGTCTTGGTCTATGCTTAGTGAAACGATTGATTAAGTGTCAATCGCAATACTACTCACCACCGATATGATGAGGAGCCTTCAGGTCACACACATAGAAGACATATAAAGGATAAGTAAGTGAGAAGGCCATTTTTGTCTTTTAAGATAAAATGGTATTTTAGTAATTTCACAGTGAAATTAGATTTTCTAAGGTCGTTGCCTATATTTAATTTCATATGGAAATTAAAATAAGTGAGATTGCATATATATATGTTATATTATTAATTAATATTGATATTTAAAATAATATTAATATTAATAAAAGTAACATAAATTCAAATTCAAATTTAAAATTAAGATACCATGTTTGGAATTACCTTCATTTGGTAATGGAATAAATATAATGTAAAATGGAATTAATATAAGACTATTCCATATTAGATTAGGGTCTTAATTGTTGCACTATTTAAGTGCAACTTAAAATTAGAACATTATTATTCAATAAAATACAAACCCTAGCTGCTCTCTCTCCCAAAACTGTGAACCCTTATAGCTTGGAGAAGAATTTTTCAAGTGAAAAATTCTACACAATTATCCTTGAACCAATTGGTTTGGCTAACACATCGAACCCTTTAGTGATCCTCATTTTGTCATCATATGGATATTGATTGTTCATTCCTATCTTGGATTGGAAATGATTCAAATCAATTGAAGGAGCCTCCAAACGCTGGTATGAAACTTTATTAATTAACATATATATATATATATATATATTGATAAGTGAGTAATCATATTAAAGAAAACAGAACAATACACAAAGGCCTAATAAAAGGCGACCAGCCTATTTTGGGACATGCCCCGAAAATAGGAAACAAAAGAAACAAGCCTACAAACAACCATCCGCTCTAGGGGTTTATCAAAAACCACAAAAGGAGATAAACACCAAGAAGAAAGTAAAGAGAACACCAAAAATCCCACCAACCATAGGACACCTCCCTAGGTTAGGATCATTAAAAGAAAAAAACAAAATCAAACGCTTTACCAATGAGACAAAACAACCAAGCAAAAACCCTTCTGCTTAACCCTCTGTAATCCAATCTTCAAATGGTGTTGAGAACTTGAGGAACGTCTTTGAAAATAGATCTAGGGAGGCCCCAATCATTCGCCAACTTCCTATTGCTATAGGATGCAGTGACATTCCTAAGGTCCAAAGCTTTATCTCTCACAACACTTTTGATAGCATCGATTATGGTGAAAGAATCCTTATGGTCACCCCTAAAACTTCGCGAATTTCGTTCCCTCCAAATCCAATAAACCGTAGCCCCTAAACAAAGCCTACCCAAAGTTAATTTTAGACTCTTACCTTTCCATATCCTTGCCAAATGGGGGATGTAATCATGCCAGGGTCTAACCACATAACCAAGGTCAGCAAGCCTAAGGATCTTGCTCCAAATAGACTTAGAAAAAGGGCATGCAAAAAATAAGTGGTCAAGAGATTCCACGGATGAGTTACAAAAGCAACAATGAGCATTAGTAGCCCACACCTCATCAACCTGTCCTTTGTAGGTAATCTCTCCTTATAGCCATCCATAAGATCATAGAGTATCTTGGAATAGCCTTTGAGAACCACACCAGTCACATCACTCAACTTTTGCCTCCCTTCCTCTAATTGCCTCCCAAGCCGATTTGGTAGAGAAATCCCCCGAAGGTGAGGGTATCCAACAAATCTTGCCATCAACTTGGAAGGAGTGAAATTCACAGAATTCTCATGTTAATAAGCCCAAGAATTGGCAGTTGGCCACTTCCAGTTGCATCCATCAATCACAGAACTCACTTTAGCATCCTAGCAATCCCCGCATCATAATATCCTTTCCCCATAGGTGCAAACAAGGGGGCATTCGGGTGCAAGTTATCAAACCAAAGAGAGGTGGTGTTACCATTGCCAATGTTATATTTGATTCTTTCTAGCCCTTTCCCTATTTTGGGATATGTCCCCCATGACTATGTACAATTTTGGGGAATGCATATGTCCCAAATGCTTCATTTCTCAAAAGATACATTCGGACCCAAGAGACCCATAAAGTTGGTTTTCTGTGATTGCACAGGTTCCAAATATATCTTAAAGAAGCTGCAGGTTCCATTCCTTAGATTTCATAAACCCAAGCCCACCCTCATTTTTGGGTACACATACCTCCCTGGAAGCTTGCCCCTTGGAAGAAGTTTTTATAGCCATAATCACATCTTTTCCCACCACATCCCAAGCTTTCTTGAAGAATAAGCACCAAAACCATCTGGTCCAGGAGCTTTGTTGTTGCCCAACGAAAACAGAGTGTTCTTGTTTCCTCATCCGTCACTTCGGCAATCATCCCATTAGCCATATCACTAGTGATGCAAGGTTCATAATTTCCTCTAAACCCCAGAAGTCTCTCACACCCCTCGGCTCTTCAAAAACTCTTTTAAAGTGGCTGACAATTTCCTCCTTAATGCTCAAAGGGTCTTCAATAACCATGCCGTTTCACACTTAAGCTTGGTGATTCTATTCTATTCTTTCTGCCATTCCACACATTGAAGAAATAGCTGTGTTCTGGTCACCCTCTCTAAGCCATTGCCTCTAGATTTTGCCTAGCTAAAGACTCCTCAGCTCGACTTAAAGAATTAAAATTAAAAGCTTTGGCTTTTTCCTCAAGAATAAGGTCTCTTCAAGAGGATTAGAAGCAAGACATGCTGGACCCTTAGAAGGTTTTCTCTAGCTTCAATAACTCTTCCCGAGATATTCCCAAACTCCCTCTTGTAAACACTTTTAATGCTGCTTTGACTCTCTTCAGTTTAGTAACCATTGATACATAGGGGTACCCCTAACTTCTTCTTCCCAAGCCTTACTAGCAACGCTAACGAAACTTTCATGGCGAGCCCAAAAGTTAAAGAACCGAAATGGGATTTTCTTAAATGAAGACATAACCCCACTTTCACCCATGGTATTCTCAAAATCCTTTCCAGCAGACCATAGAGCCATAGACATATGGCAAACCAAGGAGTAATTAGACTCCAAAATAACAACCTTACCATGGATGGCTTGATTCGTAGATTGTATGATTGAAACCTCACCAACTAGATTCCAAGCAGCCCAAATTCTACCATTAGGGCAGCACACATAGTTATGGATTACATCCCTCCCCCAAAAGTCAGGGACTTGTAACCTCAAAATTTGGTTCACGAACTCTAGTTTCCAAAATACCACAAATTGCAATTTTATTGGAAGGATTAATGTCTAACCTCTTTTTGTTTCAAAGGGGAATTAAGACCCCTACATTCCACGAAGCAAGCTTAATCAGTGGACGGCTGGGCCTTAGAACTTCTCTCGCCTTCCTGGCTAATCTCCTCCTTCGGCTTTTAGAAAGACTTATGTTCCCCTCCGTAAGACCTTCCTTTTCATCAACCCGAATCAAATTTCTGAACCTCACAATAGCCGATGAAGTGACCCCATTTCACCACCCTCATGGTTTTCCACCAAGGGACCCCTAGGTGGGGTTACTTCTCCGTTGTTGTCACCAGCACTCAAAGAATTCAACCTTTTCCTACTTCCAATCTCCTCTCTTCAATGTTAGGAACACTCACCCCATATTCATTCCCCTTAACACTTATCCCTATCATCACACGACCTCGTTATAAACCCTGTTAAGATCGCCCCGCTAGGGACATTTACCCCACTCTTTCATCCTTATCTTTTCCAAACCTATCTTTGACTTCTCACTACCCTCTTCGCCATCTAGTTCCCCATTATCCAGCCTATTGCCCGAACTGAGAACCACAAATTGATTAGTGGAGGTTTTTGTTTTACTAACCCTGTTAAGACCGCCCCCTGCTGTTTTGCGGCTGGACTCTCGCCCACGTTCTCCACTTGCACAACCACGTCCTTTGACACATTCTCCTCCCTCTTAGTCACCATTCGCCATTCTTGAGTAGATTCAAGTTCTTGTTCTCGGTGCTTTCCTTCTCAAATCGAGGGGCCAAGTGACATTCCTTCAAATTATGCCCAAAAGTTTCTACACAAAGGGCAGGCCCTCGGTTTTCAAGAATACTCCACCCATGTCTACACATCACCATTCGGGAGGCCTAGTTCCACTGACTTTGGGAATGAAGAACTGTGTCAATTTCAACACAACTCTTGCATACTCCAATCTATCCCCCGCATCCGTGATGTTATCCATGTAGAGAGGTTTTCCAATAACGCTCGCAACATAGCTTAACCCTTAGCAGTCCAAAACTCCAAGGGACTCAACTAAATTGACCCAAATCGGCACACTACTAATGCCTTCACCTGCCATTTTTAAATTTGGATGCCATTTTTTTAGGAAAAGGGGCTGCCCCCCAATATGCCAAGGGCCCCCTTCCAAGCCTCATCCCTGGAGCTCTCATTATCAAATTTCAGAATAAGACCCCTAACCCCATTTGAGACAACACCCCTTTCCGAAGCACTTCCAATTCCTATCGATAGAACCCTTCACAAGAGAGAATGGCAACCTTCTACCAGGAAGAAACCAACGAGACAATTTCCCCATTTGTCCCTCCCCAAATCCCACCTCTTTAGGAGGTATAACCCTTATCCTCCTGCCATCATCAAGGATTTCCGGAGGAAAATATTCCATAGGAGCACTGGATTTCGAAACAAAAGGCTTTCTCAGATGCAATACCGCAGGCTTCAATTCCCCATCCACCTTTTCCCCCATAGTCCCACCTCCACTCCGCCGCTTTCTCGCCATGCATCATAATTGGAGGCACCTTTGAATCACCGCGCATTCCCATCGCACATTTCCACACCAACCTTATCAATCTCTTTTCCACCCCCAATTTGCTGCTTCTTAAACACCCCACCAGAACTCTTTGCCTCACTTGTTTTCAAAGAATTCACAAGGAAAGACCATTGGGGCAAAGTATGGCTTTGGAGTTTGAAGTGGAGGGAAAATTTGTTTTTTGTGATGTGCAAGGCTGGTGACGTGGCACTGACGTGGCATCTTGGGGGAGTGGCAGGATGAGTCACGTGGAGATTGATCAGGTGAGGGGAGAGATGGGATTATTTGTTTGTAGTTGTTATTATTTGAGTCAAAGAGTAGAGATAAAGATCAAAGGGGAACCAATGAAAAACAAGTGACATGGCTAAAAACTTATGGACACCTATTAACCAGTCTAAAGAGTTGTGATAAGAAAAAAAATCAAAAAATCCAAATGAGCCAATGAGAGAGAACCAATGGATAGCACTTGGATGATTCAAACTATCTCACTCAATATGTGAACAACAACCAAAATGGCAGAAAACTCCAGCCCAAACAGCAAAGCTCCGGCCAAGATTCCCCCCACACTCCGGTAACAGCAAGAATCTGGCCTCAACAGGCTCCACCACCAACCCACTCTACTTTCTGGTCAAAAAAGAACCACAAACAGCCCCTTTACTCCTACCTCACTTCAACACCAAACAGCAACTCCAAAAAATCGAAAATAAACAAAACACTCCAGCACCACCCACCTTCTTCCCAATCCGGCCAAGCCAAGAACAGCCCACACAAACAAGCTCAACCACAACAGCCCACCACAAGCAAAAGAGAACAGGAGAGCAAACACCCAGGAGTTCGTTTAAACCCAAAAACAACCCCCAAACACAGCAAGAATGACTGAAACATAGCAACAAAAGTTAACAAAAACAGAAAACAAAGTGCATGTTTGAAAGAAAATGTGAAAAGAGAACTTAAGGAATGGTTAGAGGGACAGGTGAAGTTTAATGGTAAAGGTGGAGGATGGAGGATGAGGGTGGAGAAGAGGGTGTGGGTGTGAGAAGAAAATATGGAAAGAGGGCTGTTTCTAATCCTAGAGAAAGAGAGAGCATTTTCCCTCACTAATGTGAACAGTACTATTTTCATCGTTTTGATCATTCCTCCTGGTGGGGGGTTTGTGCTCTCCTGTCTTCTCTTTTGCTTGTTGGTGGCTGTTGTGGTTGAGCTTGTTTTGTGTGGGCTGTTTCTTGGCTTGGCCGGATTGGGAAGAAGGTGGGTGGCTGCTGGAGTTGTTTTGTTTATTTTCGTTTTTTTGGAGTTGCTGTTTGGTGTTGAAGTGAGGTAGGAGTAAAAGGAATGTTTGTGGTTCTTTTTTGACCGGAAATGTAGAGTGGGTTGGTGGTGTAGCCTGTTGATGCCAGATTCTTGCTGTTCACCGGAGTGTGGGTGCTGCTTTGGTGGAGAAATTATGTTTCGGACTTGAATAATATGTGTAATGAGACTAGGCTTGAGGACCTTCAGTTTATGGGTAGCTTTTTCACTTTGAGTAATATGAGAGAGGGGGAGCATAGGATTGCCACTAAGATTGATCGAGCTCTGGTGAATGAAAAGTGGGGCCGTGTGTTTGGTAATTCCAGAGCCAATTTCCTCCCCCCAAGCATTTCGGACCATTCTCCTTGTATTGTTGAGTGTGGGGTTATGCCTTCACCAAGGAAAACCCCTTTTCGGTTCTTCAACTTTTGGGCTCACCATGAAAATTTCATTAGCATTGTTAGTATGGCTTGGGAAGAAGAAGTTAGGGGTACCCCTATGTATCAATTGGTCACTAAATTGAAGAGAGTCAAAGCAGCATTAAAAGTGTTTAACAAGAGGGAGTTTGGGAATGTCTCCGCAAGAGTTATTGAAGCTAGAGAAAACCTCGTAAGGGTCCAGAATGCTCTTGCCACTAATCCTCTTGAAGAGAACCTTATTCTTGAGGAAAAAGCCAGAGCTTTTAATTTTAAATCTTTAAGTCGAGCTGAGGAGTCATTAGCTAGGCAAAAATCTAGGGTGCAATGGCTTAGAGAGGGTGACCAGAGCACAAGCTACTTCTTCAAGTGTGTGAATGGCCGCAAGAATAGAAATAGAATCACCAAGCTTAAGAGTGATAATGGCAGGGCTTTTGAAGACCCTTTGAGCATTAAGGAGGAAATTGTCAGCCACTTTAAAAGAGTATTTGAGGAGCCGAGGGGTGTGAGGGACTACCGAGGCTTACAGGAACTTATTGAATCTTGCATCACTAGTGATATAGCTAATGGGATGATTACCGAAGTGATGGATGAGGAAATCAAGAACACTCTATTTTCTTTGGGCAATAACAAAGCTCCTGGACCAGTTGGTTTTAGTGCCTATTTCTTCAAGAAAGCTTGGGATGTGGTGGGCAAAGATGTGACTATGGCTATTAAAGATTTCTTCAAAGAGGGCAAGCTTCTTAAGGAGGTAAATTGCACTTAAATTGCTCTTATTCCCAAGTGTGATAATGCTTCTTTGTGTAAGGACTATAGGCCCATTTCATGCTGCAACATTATTTATAAATGTATCACCAAAATCATTGCGAATAGAATTAAGAGCGCTTTACCACTCTTCATTGATACGGCACAAGCAGCCTTTGTTGGTGATAGGAGAATAGGAGATAATATCCTGTTATGCCAAGAGCTGGTGCACAACTACAATCGAGCTTCGGCCAAGGAGAAAAGGTGTGCCTTGAAAGTTGATTTAATGAAGGCTTATGACTCGGTTAATTGGGAGTTTCTCTTACAAGTCCTAAAGAACTTTGGATTCCCAAGTGTACTTGTCAATTGGATATCCAAATGCATCACTACTCCTAGGTTCTCGATGGTCATCAATGGGGAGCTGGTGGGTTTCTTTGGGAGCTCTAGAGGGCTGAGACAAGGGGATCCGTTATCCCCTTACTTGTTTGTTATTGCTATGGAGGTTCTCTCGAGGCTCTTGAATAGAGTGGCAGCTAATCCGAACTTTAGTTTTCATTGGAGATGCAAGAAAATGGGGCTGACTCATCTTTGTTTTGCGGACGATCTCATGCTTTTTTGTAAAGCCGAAGGTACTTCTCTATCTCTCCTTAAGAATGCTTTAATTACCTTTGAAAGTTGGTCAGGATTGAGTGCTAATCCCGATAAGAGCAATATCTTCCTTTCTGGTGTGAATCACAATGAGAAGATGGAACTCTTAAGTTTGATAGGTTTTTCCGAGGCTACTCTTCCCATAAAATACTTAGGTGTACCCCTTATTACCTCTAAGTTAACCTTTGGGGATTGCCAACCCCTCTTGGATAAAATCTTGGCTCGGGTTACCACTTGGAGAAGTAGGTTTTTATCCTATGCGGGGAGGATTATTTTGATTAAGTCGATTCTTTGGAGTATCCAGATTTATTGGTCGTCTCTCTTTATTCTTCCTTCCAAAATTCAGAAGGAAATTGATGCTAGGTTGAGAGCTTTTCTTTGGTCCGGAGTTGATATGAATAGACACAAAGCAAGAATAGCTTGGGAGGAGGTATGTGTACCCAAAAATGAGGGCGGGCTTGGGTTTATGAAATGTAAGGAATGGAACCTCGCCGCTTCTTTAAGACATATTTGGAACCTGTGCAATCATAGAAACCATACTTTGTGGGTCTCTTGGGTCCGAATTCATCTTTTGAGGAATAGAAGCATTTGGGACATAAGCATTCCCCAAAATTGTACATGGTCATGGAGACATATCCTAAAAAATAGGGAAATGGCTAGAAAGAATATCAAATGTCGCATTGGCAATGGTAACACCACCTCTCTTTGGTTTGATAACTGGCACCCGAACGGCCCCCTTGTTTCCGTCTACGGGGAAAGGATTATTTATGATGCAGGGATTGCTAAGGATGCTAAGGTGAGTTCTGTGATTGATGGATGCAATTGGAAGTGGCCAAGTGCCAATTCTTGGGCTCTTATTAATATGAGGACTTCTATGAATTTCACACCTTCCAATGTTGACGACAAGATTTGTTGGATACCCTCACCTTCGGGGGATTTCTCTACCAAATCGGCTTGGGAGGCTATTAGAGGAACAAGAGCAAAAGTTGAGTGGTGTGACTTGGTTTGGTTCTCAAAGGCTATCCCAAGATACTCTATGATCTTATTGATGGCTATTAAGGAGAGATTACCTACAAAGGAAAGGTTGATGAGGTATGGGGCTATTCCTAACGCTCATTGTTGCCTTTGTAACTCATCTATGGAATCTCTTGACCACTTATTTTTTGCATGCCCTTTTTCTAAGTCTATTTGGTGTAAGATCCTTATGCTTGCTAACCTTGGCTATGTGGTCAGACCCTGGAATGATTACATCCCCTATTTGACAAGGAAATGGGAAGGTAAGAGCTTAAAATTCACTTTGGGTAGGCTTTGTTTAGGGGCTATGGTTTATTGGATTTGGAGGGAGCGAAATTCACGAATTTTTAGGGGTGACTATAAGGATTCCTTCACCATAATTGATGTTATCAAAAGTGTTGTGAGAGGCAAAGCCATGGAACTTAGGAATATCAAAGTATCCTATAGCAATGGGAAGTTGGCGAATGATTGGGGCCTCCCCAGATCTATTTTCAAAGATGTTCCTCAAGTTCCTGACACCGTTTGAAGACTAGATTACGGAGGGTTACACATAATGGTTTTTGCTTGGTTGTGTTTCTATCATTTGTAACGAGTTTGATATCGTGGTTTCTTTTAATGATCCTAACCTAGGGAGGTGTCCTATGGTAGGTGGAATTGTTGTTGTTCTCCTTGCTTTCTTCGTGGTTTTTTGGTTTAAGATTTACCCCAAGAGTGAATGGCCGTTTGTAGGCTTGTTTCCTTTGATTCCTATTTTGGGGCATGTCCCAAAATAGGCTGGTCGCCCTTTATCAGGCCTTTGTACATTCTTCTCTCTCTTTTTTTTTTTTTTAATATTATTACTTACTTAACAAAAAAAAAAAAAATCTTACTGATACATTTTCAAAGGATGGACAATAAATATTTTTCAAGTATCAAAATAATATTTATAGGAGTACAGGATACGAAAAGATGGAATATGAACAGACAACTGGTAATAAACAAATATGTTGATTGAAAAAGTGTTAATAATAATTTGGATAAGGTGATACGAAACGTTAGTAGAGTATCTGGGGTACTGTATCACTCAGTATGAAAGTTGCTCTGGGAAAATTAGCAGACATCTAACAAAAGATAGACACGTTGATTAAAAAAGTGTTGACAACTTGTAGCAAAACTATTTGTGGTGCATTAAAGGAGAATGTAATAAATAGTTAACAATGGTTCGGCAGGAGGGTTTCCAAAATATGTTGTGGTTTGGCCTAGAATTCAATCTAATAAATAATGGAATGGAAATTTATTTTTATATGTTACAGGAATAGTATTTAGATTGTTGTTTGTCGAACATTTTTTATTATTTGAAACTATCATAATCATTGGCATTTAATATTTTTATTAAATATTGTTTACGTGTTATTGATCATTGTAATCTTGTGATGAATTTCTCTTTATAAGTAATTAAATATTTGGATCAATCGTTGATAATTGAATGAGTTTTAACTTTTATTTTCATATTAAACTAAAAAGCATTTGAAATTTGTACATGTGCAAGAAATTACACACGAAACTTACTAAAAATTAAATTTGATATAGACTATTTGGTAATCCATGTTACATCTATGACATGCGATATTTTCTAGTGACGTTGATCTGTCCTAGTGTATACGATTTTGATAGTTCTTGTTGCAAGTCCCAAATATTTGTCTCTTAATGAGAATTATTGCAGTCAGAGTCAGGGACTTGAATTCTTTCCTGCAATATTCCAGTTTGTAGAAATGATTAGGTAGTTTTATGAATTTCATTAGAATTTGTATACCTCTGTTGTCATGTACAGTAAGTAAAGCAACGGCAGTGTGATACATTGCTTGCATGTTATATTTTTGGCAAACTGCAATCAGTAGTTTCAATCCCATATATGTATCATGTTCGATGAAGATCAAATGTGTTCCCAGCAGTAGCAAAGCTTGTTTATTTTCTCCTTTTGCAAGTGTCTTTAGAATTGAAACTCCTGCTATTGTTATTATTGGTAGTTGGTGTTGTTGTTTCGAAATGTCAATTCTTTGTAATATTTGTTTTATGTTTGCTTATTTGTTCAGAGATTTGCACCTGTAAATTGTACGGTAAGTAATGGTTGTGAAGCACAAGATTCATAATAGTTGAAAAAACAAAATCCACAGCTGGAATGATAATACCATTACCTTATGATTAAGCAATTAAGAATAAATAAGTGTACCAAATATGACTCACTTAAATATGGATCCTAAAATGCATTTTGTTTTTTGTTTATTAGAAAACTATTAATAACTAAAGATGCAGATTGTTCGGGAGAGCCAATTCTATGGTTAATTGTTATTGTTATAAGACTGCTGCGGAACAAAGTACTATCTTATTGTTATTAGTTGTATATTTAACCATTTTTTATAATATCATTTTCGGTGTGAGTAAGAAAACAATGACATCAGTAGATTAATGAAATATAATGGTTTTAGTAAAACTTACGTTAACCGTATTGCTTGCAAAGTGGTGTGATCTTTGTCGGTTGCTTTTACAATGATTCGTTGTAGAATTTCTGATGGTAATTGTAACAGACCTGTGGGTTGTTTTTTTGTTAATTTGAAAGGAATCATGATGTCTTGGTGGTAGTTTTTGGATGCAAGTATATGGAAATTATGTTGTTGATATGGTGTATTGTAATATCCCACTTGAGGTACGTGTTTAAGATTTGTTATATTAGTTAAAAGTTTATTGTTTCAACTTTAATTGAGTTTGTATGTTGAGTTGGTTGAATTGTTGCCTTGAAATTGGTTAAGTTTTGATGAAGTTGGAAATGCAATCTTCGCCGGGGCGAAGAATAAGCTTCGCCGCGGCGAGGATGAGGGGTTGCATTACGGGTAGGTTCTGCCCCGTTTCGCCGAGGCGACGAAAAATGCTTCGCCGCGGCGACGAGCCTAAGACAAAGTTTCTTGAGTTTTCTAGAGAATTCTTCTTTTGGGACACAATGACCATTCTACCCCTAATTAGTAGGAAAAGTGGGGAGTAAAATGAAAGGAAATTTAGTAGAGATTGTGTTTGGATGGGGGTGTAGTTGTAAAGAATCAAAGGATATAGATGGAATTTCCAAGAAAGGACAAGGGCAAAATGGGAAATGAAGCTTATAATATGAACTAAAAAGAGTAAAGTGTAGAGAAAGCCCTTACTCATCTTCATTCCACCGCCTCTTCCATTGCCCATATTCTCTCAATTTCTCCACCCAATTTTCCAAGAGTTCTAAGGGATTTAAGAGGGGTTTTGAGTAGAGATTTCATCTAAAGCTTCCTAAGGTAAGAATTCATGCTTTAGATGTGAGTTTTCTTGTATTTATAGTGAAGTCTTATTGTGTTGTTGCTGCCCTTGTGGTTGTTTTGAGTTGTAGAGAAGAGACAAGTCCAAAAAGGGAAGGAAAAGTGCTAAGGAACCCATCTTTGCACAAGGTAAGTAAATCCAACCAAGTTGAGTTATGACTAAGCTTTGAGTAGAGACTTATTTTAATTATGTATGTACATGGTATACCTACTGAAAATTGAGATGAGATGTGTGCTTAGTCTTAGTAGTTGGGATTGATTAAATATGAGAAGTGTTGTTGATATGTGTATTGAGAATGGAGTTTGAGAGGAAGTTTGAGAGATGTTTTGTAATCCTTTTTGGGAGTGTTTTTCTTGACAGGGATTATGAGTAATTGAGGGAGTTTTTCCCCAATTTGGATGGCTAGAAAAATGAAGTTTAGTAGTAATTTTCGTAGGGTGTTTATATGCACATGAGATGTTTGAGGAAATGCCTAAGTGAAATCTGCCCTGTCACTGCCGTAACTTTCTGAGTAATTTTTGAGTATCTTACGGTTCGAACTGGGCTGAGACCAAAACAGAGAAGTTGTAGCCCTGTTTCTAAGCTTTGAAACGAGACCAGAACCGTAGTAATCCGAGGTGTATAGCATAAGTTATGGCCGTTTTAGTGTGACTGGTGCAGAATGACTGTTTTGAGAAAATCTTGTAATTGGCATTTCATTAGTGCATTAGGGAGCATGAGATAGCTCTACACCTTTGTTTATACACTTGAGAAGTAGCTTGAGATTTAGTATAGAATGTGAGTATAAGTTCTTTAAGAGTTAAGAGAATAGAGTAGGTTGTGCGATGGGGAACCCGTGAGTAATGGGTAGAGTATTCCCGCATGTACGCCGCATTGAGAGAGCGGCATGAGTATCAGATAGAGAAGTGGTGTAGCCCGTGAGAGTGCATGCGGATGAGGGCTATACCCGAGTACCCGAGAGAGAGAGATTATATACTCACATGGCCAAGGGTTCCGAATCCATGCATAACCGAGTCCGATCGGCTAGAATGAGTAGAGGTCACGTAGAGTGGGAGCGAGTCCCGGCCGTGCCCCCGGTAAGATGGGGTCGTGATTTATGAAAGAGTTATGAGAAAAAGTTCTAAGGGAAAGAGAAAGAGAAAAATAGAGAAGTACCCAAAGAGAAATTGAATGAGGAGTTGTAAGGAAAGAATTAGAGAGAGAGTTACGGGGATAGCATGAGTAGAGGATTTACTTACTGAGCATTATTTTAGTGCTCACCCCGTTGTTTTCCTATGTTTTGCAGGACCTAGGTGAGGACACTGTCGGATGGACGTCGGCGTTCGAGAAGGAGTGGTTACACTGTCCCATATGTTTTTGATGACTTTTGTATATGTCATACATTTTGTGTAAAAATGTATATGTTTGTAAAGAATATGTATCTATGTTTAATAAAAGAAAATTTTGGGCCCAATTTCTTTATGTTATTTTATACGTATTTCATTATAAGTTTTTGAGTAGTAGTGGTTATTACATGTATGTGGTTTATATAGTTCGTGTGTAGGTAGCGAAGACTTTTTTTTTTTTGTTTTTTTTCCTTTTTTTGGTATTTCAACTGCTTAGATAATGTCTTTTTTGTTATTAATAGGAGTCAGCGTTCTCATCCAAATATGGTTTTTAATGGTTTTGTAAAATAATGATAGTTGTATTAATCATTTAATGTCAAGTCTTACTTATATTTAAATATAAACGATTTGCATTCATGTTAATTTCTATATAGGTATATTAAATATTTTAGATATTTGATTAGCACGCACACGATACAACACGAGATGTTATCAAAATATCAATCACATCAATCAAAAAGTATAATGAGAAGGGTATTGCTGTTATTGATAGATGTGTTCTGTTTAATTAGGAATACAAAAGAAACAGATGTGTTCAGGTAGTCTTCTCAACTTGAATGAGTGATTTAAGTTCGTATCACTTTAATGTTATGTTAATTATTTATTTAAAATTTAAAAGTATTTATTTGTTTTTTGAGAATACAGAATGTGCTTTGGGAAAACCAATAAATGTCTAGTAATAAGTAAACATATTGATTGAAAAACATTAATAACTTTTTGGATAAGAGGATACAAAACGGTAGTAAACGTAATAAATACTTTGTTAAGTATTCAAGTAAGAAACGTCATTATGATATTATAATAGATTGGTTGGATTGTGAATAATGTTTTAGGGTTTAGTGTGATGCTATCACATAACAAAATCAAATTTAATTTGGTTGATAAAAAAAAAAATTTTGATTTATCTTAACGTGTTACTTGAGGTTGTAAACAAATTTATCGTAACAGAATAAAGAAATTAGATTAAGAGATGATAATTGTTAGATTATACAAGTTTTAGAGTAAAAATAGCTTCTATATATTTACAAAGTTGTGTTAAAAATTAATATTATGAAGATTTATTATTTGAACTTAAAATTTATATTGAGTTCATTTTCACAATTGACATTGACTGGTAGATTTTTTTCTCATAGTATAGGATTCTTTGCAGTCAGGATGATTTATCTATCTAATGTACTTATATAATTATTATTAGTACTCATCCAATGTGTGAAGATGGAAGAATTAAATAAAAAATAAGGTGTTATCATGGAGCACAATTTTCAATCAATTAATGAGTACACTAAAATCAAGATAAAATTGAATATAGAGAATGAAACTTTTATTATAAAAGAAATAAGTACATCGATTTTTCGTACTGTGAAGTGGGTTTGGATGATATAGTCTTTATTTTTTATTTTTCTTATAGTTGTTCAGTTCCTCTAGTGCATATGCATACTCTCTTTTGTTTAGGTTTTAAATAATATCCATGACAGATTTTATGATTTGTAACATCTGGTCAATGATTTCTCTGAATTTGTCTCGTGCAATATGTAGATCATCCAGATTGTTCTCAACTTTTTTGAAAATCTCCCTCAATTCCGACATTTCTTGAAAAATTGTCTAAAGCAATTGCAGAAACAATATACAATAAAATTTTATAAATATATGGAAACGATAACATGAATGTGTAAATATAATTATGAGATGAATTATCGACATATCAAAAAAATTGTTTTTTTAATGGTTTAGATGGAGAACTATTGTTGTTGAGGCCGTTGCTAGAATTCGTTGCAGATTCTTTTGGTTGTGATGTTTTGTCAGCCATTTTTGAATTAAGTTTTGGAGAAGAAATGAACAGTTAAAATGTATAGTATTTGAAGAATGTTAAATGGGTGATTTGTAACAACTCCTCTTTAGTACTATTCTTATAATACGTACTATGTCAAATATAGATATGTCAAATTTTTCTTTACTCATTAAAATATACTTGTTTACAAATACAAAATACTATGTATTAAAAACTTTCTAATTAATACAAAATATCATAGCTGGTGGACAGTGGTGCCAAAACTCTTCGCTCCTTGACGTCCATCCGACCGTTGCTCCTATTCCCTGCAAAACAGAGAAAAACAACGGGGTGAGCACAACAATGCTCAGTAAGTAAATCCTCTACTACTATCCCGCAACTCACTCTTTGGTTCTTTCCTTACTCGACTATTCTGCTATTTCTATTTCTCACTGTTTTTCTCTTTCTTTCTAATACTGTTATTCTCCTTTAACTCTGTTCTGCTCTTTACTCTTTCTTTCTCTCTGTTCTTTTTCTATTATTCTTACTCACCATGAAGGACAATCATGATTCTCTCTTATTCTCATCATACCCACCATGAAGGAAAATCATGGTTCTCTCTTATTCTCATCATACTCACCATGAAGGAAAATCATGGTTCTCTCTTATTCTCATCATACTCACCATGAAGGAAAATCATGGTTCTCGCCGGTACAAGCTCTATATGAAATTAATACGAAAGAACTGCATGTTTCTTTCTTCTACTCTCTATTCTTATTAGCTTAAACTTTCGCATTCTTTCTCATACTCTCTCTCTCTTTCTCTCTCATTTTTCTCAAGCTTTCTCATTCTTTAATTCTTTCTATTATCTCATTCTCATTTCTGTTTCTCTTTCTCATAACTCTTTTCTGTTAACTCTCTCTTTAGTAGTCACGGCCTCATCTTACTGGAGGCACGGCCGGGACTCGCTCCCGCTCTACGTGACTTCTTCTCATTCTAGCCGATCGAACTTGGTTATGCATGGATTCGGAACCCTTGGCCATGTGAGTATATAATCTCTCTCTCTCGTACTCGGGTATAGCCCTCATCCGCATGCACTCTCACGGGCTACACCACTTCTCTATCTCATACTCATGCCGCTCTCTCAATGCGGCGTACATGCGGGAATACTCTACCCATTACTCACGGGTTCCCCATCGCCTAACTACCTATGCTCTTATCTCTCTCTTATTCTTTCTCAGTGTTGCTCATCTCTTTCTCAAGCTAGTACCATAGGACAGCTTATTTCTTAGGTTTTCGCATCTCTGTTCTTTCTATTTCTTTTCTTTCTCATTCTTACTCATTGGAATATCGCGACCTCATCTGACCGAGGCACGGCTGGGTGCTACCACTCTACGTGACTTCCGCTCAATTCGCTACCGATCGGATTTATTTTATGCATGGATTCGGAACCTTTGGCCATGTGAGTGTACAATCTCTCTCTCTCTGAATGTCACGGCCCCATCTGACCGAGGCACGGCTGCCCTCGTGTTCCCTCTGCGTGACTCTACTCGTTACTCACAGGTTCCCCATCGCCAACTTACTCTATTCTCTTCTTTAACTCTTGTACACAAGATCTCTACTCTTTCTCTAGCTACTCATCATATGTCTCTTAACTCTTAAGTAATTCTCTACTCTTTCTCAACTTTTCTCTTTACCATCAGAGTATCTCATTCTTTTTACTCTTAAGAGTTGCTATTCCAACATTCTCTACTTTTTCTCACTCAAACTATTACTCATTTAGAGCTTATACTCAAAATTCTTTACTCTTAAGCTAGTACTCATAAGGTAGCTCATACTCAACATTCTATATTCTTTCTCAACTACTTCTCAATGCACAATTATGCATATGAATGGTTCATACTCATTAATGCACTTTTGAAATGCCAAATGCAAGATTTCCTCAAAACAGTCTTCTTCACAAGTCGCACTAAAAAGACCATAACTTGCGTTATCACCTCGGATTGCTACGGTTTTGGTCTCGTTTTAAGCTTAGAAACAGGGCTATAACTTCATGTTTTGGTCTCAGCCCAGTTCAGTCCTGATGCCCAAAAATTACTTAGAAAGTCACGGTAGTGACAGGGCAGATTTCACTTAGGCTTTTCATCAAACAACTTATGTGCATACAAAAACTCTTCTCTAACTACAACTCTCCTTCTCTTTTTAACCATCCAAAAATGGGAGGAAACTCCATTCTATGGGCATGGTTCCTATCATAGAAGAACACTCCCAAAGTATATACTCAATCTCCTCCAACTTCATCTCAAACTATTACTCATAAACATTTCCCATAAAGGAAATACCCAACAAACATAACATAAATACTCTTCTCAACTCAATTTCTCAACAAATAGACATACATCTCTACTCAATTTTCTCAATAAGCATCATATATACATGCACCAATAAATCTCTACTTAAGAATTTCTTAAACTTTAGCTTGAGTTGGGTTTACTTACCTCATACTTGAGTAGTCTCCACTAAAGCTCTCTACTCTTGTTAGACCATAGCTTTCCCTTATTTCCTAAGCATAAACTTAGTAAGAACTTAACCCTTACAAGCATAAAACTCATCTCTGAAGTAGGGATTCTTACCTCTTCTTGCTTAGAATCACTTCTTTGTCAAATTCCAACTCAAAACTCTCAAAAATTCCTTGGAAGATTGAGTGAGAAATTGAGAGAAAATGGGAGATGAAGAGGCGGTGGAATTGGGTAAAATGAATGGGTTTAGAGAACTCAACCCTTATTAGCTCATATAATATCCACTCTTTCCCATTTTGCCCTTACTCTTTCTTGAAATTTCCACCTTTATCCTTTAATTCTTTACAAACTCACCCCCATTTTACACTATTCTCCATGAAATTTCCTTGCATTCTACTCCCCACTTTTCCTGCTAATTAGGGGTAGAATGGTCATTGTGTCCCAAAAGAAGAATTCTCTAGAAAACTCAAGAAACTTTTTTGCCGTCTCGTCGCCACGGCGAAGAACTTTCTGTCGCCCCGGCGAAACATTCCAGAACCAACACCGCCAATACAGAACCAACGTCGCCGCGGCGAAGCTTCTCCCTCGCCCCGGCGAAGACTGAAACTCCAAAATTCACCAAGTCTTGATCAATTCCATGATGCACACTCAATCAAACCCAGAGCATTAACTCAACCAAAGGCCAACCAAACAACATGAGCAATATACAAACTCACTTAGGGGCAATTCAGTAATCCTTTAGGCCATACCGTAAACAGTGGCTACGTATTTCAAGTGGGGTGTTACATGATTGATGTCAGAGCAATATTTATGAGAGAATAGGATACGAAAAGGTGGAATATGAGCAGATAACTAGTACTAAATAAATGTGTCAATCGAAAAAGTGTTAATAATTATTTGGATAAGGTAATACGAAACATTAGTAGACTATTCGTACAATATTAAAGAAAACCGCAATAAATATTTTGTTAGGTAGATAATATTGGTTCGGCAAGATGTTGAGTTATTATGATAAACAAAAAATATGATCTAAGCCAGAGATGATATGACGATGTCACATAGAATTTATTAATTTTTAAATTGCGGTTTGGTAATATGGTTATGAAACATGCATATAGTTCGACTTTGATCTTGTTTGATCAATAATGGTACAAAAGTTTTTTTAAACATGTAATAGAAATGGTTATTTCTAGTTTTTTTTTTAATTAAGTTTATATATTTAGATTGATGTTTATTATTAATAGGAGTTAGTATTGTTATCTAATCTAGTTTTGAGAATACCAAAGGTTCTTTGGGAAAACAAATAAATGTCTAGGAATAAGAAAACACGTTGATCAAAGAAATATTAATAAGTTCTTGTATAAGAGGATACAAAACAGTAACAAACATAATAATTATTTTGTTAAGTATTCAAGTCAGAAATGTGATGATGATATTATAATATATCATTGGTACAGTGAATAATGGTTCACCGGTCGTGCTTCAAATGAATGTTATTATTTAGCGTGGGATTTAAATTGGTTTGTAATAGAATCAAAGTTTTTTTTTTATGTGTGATTGGAATGTTTATTTATATATTTTGTTAATTTACATTATAATATATTTAGATCGATGTTTGTCAAGTATGCTAGACAATCCAATGATAAAATTGAATATAGAGAATAACACTTTTATTGAGATATTTTTACATGTGTAATAAATAATATAAAAAGCTCACTAAAAATTATATTTCATACATACTATTTAGTCATCTACGTTACATCTTGGACATGTGATATTTTCTGGTGATGTTGATCTAGTCCAGTGTATATGATATTGATTCTCTTTGTTGCAAATATGAAATATTCTCCTTTTAATGAGAATTGTCGCAGTTGGAGTCGTGGACTTGAACACTTCCCTGTAATTTTTAAGTTTGTGGAATTGATTGGTTACTTTCACTAATTTCATTTGAATTTTTACACCTCTACTGTTGTGCATAACGATTAGAGCAACGGCAGTCTGATACATTGCTTGCTAGTTATCTTGTTTTCAAGATTCAATAAGTAGTTGTAATCCTCTGTTTCTATCATGTTCTATGAAGAACAAATGCATTCCAAGTAGTAGTGAAGCATGGTTATTTTCTGCTTATGCAAGGATCTTCAGAATTGAAAGCCTTGCAGTTGTTATTGCCAGTAGTTTGTGTCGTTGTTTGAGGATGTTTCTTCTATGTAAGACTGGCTTCACGTTTGACTGTTGGTTTAGAGACTTGCACCTGTAAATTGTAAGTAAATAATAGTTTTCAAACATAAGATCCACAATTAAAAAAAAAAAAAATTGTTTTCCAAATATAAGATCCACAACAACAACAAAAAAAATTAATAAAAAAGGTGTAAATAATAGTTTCAAACTATTGGTAATCATAATATCATTACTTGTATGATGAAGAAGTTAACAATAAAAAAGTGTGAAAAATATGGTTTGGTTAAATATCTATTCTAACATGTGTTTTGGTTTTTATATATTAGAAAGGTGTTAACAATTAAAGACACAAGTGATTCGGCATAATCCGTTTTAATTGTTGGGAGTCGACATACGGTTTTCTATATGACTAACAAAACAATGAAATTAACATATTAACAAAACATGATGATATTAGTAAAACTTACGTTAATCGTATTGCTTGAAGAGTGGTGTTGTTATTTTGAATTGCTTTTGCAATGATTCGTTGCAATATTTGTGATCATAATTGTAGCAGGTTTGTGGGTTGTGTTTTTGTTCTTTTGTGAGGAATCATGCTATTCTCGTGCCTTTTTTCCTTTTTTTTTTTTTTTTTTTTTTTTTTTTGTGTGTGTGTAGTATATTGAAATTATGAAGTTGTTATGGTTTAGTGGTTTATATAATTTTTGTGTAGATATTGGATAGCGAACTTTTCTGTTGTGTTTGGATTTGGTAGATATTATTGTGTTAATTATTAATGGGAATTGGCATTGTTATCCCAAGACATAATTTGAAACGTTGTTTTTAGTATTCTTCAAAATTAATGATGGTATTTTTATTTTTTTGAACATTAATTATTGGATTTTGTTATATATATCAGATATCGTTCCTTCATTTTTTATTCTACTGAGAAAAATTGATTATACTATTCAACGAATATAAACTTTTTTGTTCATAATCATTTAATGTTAAGTATTAATTTATCTTAAGTGTAAACGGTTTGCATTCATCTATATCTCTACATAGGTATATTAATTATTTGATACAGTCGATTAATACGAATCTTTTTAAATTCATATAAGTTAATGTATTGGATGATTTTTTCTGCATCGTACATGAATTATGTGCATATCTTATGCAGGTGTCTGATTCTCCAAAAGTTCTATGAGATAATTGGGCAACTGGTCAAATGAAAAAGGGTATCTCTACTATAAGAATGTAACGACTTCTTTCTACTATCATATTCATATAATATATTAATGAAAACACAAGTATACTTATCAAAATAGTTGGGCCCAAAAATTTTCTTTACTTACTATATACATTCTTTACATAGTACAGTATCATTTGTACAAAAAGACTCTCAAAACAGTGGACAGTGTGGTCAAGTCTCCCCGCTTACCGACGTCCATCCGACCACATCCTCACCTATGTCCTGCAAAAACATAGAAAACAACGGGGTGGGCACAAAGATGCTCAGTAAGTAATCCTCTACTCCACTATCCCCATGAATCACCTTTCAATTCTTTCCTTACTCTTGTCACTTTCTCATATTCAATCTCTCTTGTTCTTTCTCTGTTTCTACTGTCCTTTTCTTTCTTTCTCTCTATTCTCATCAGCCATGAGAGATATCATGCTAACATGTATGGATGAGATGCATATGCACTAATGCAAGGCAATGCATTTTCTTTCTTTTCTTGTCTTTCTCATTCTTATTCTTATTCATTCTTATTCTTTATTATTATATTCTTTGTTATTCTATTCTTTGCCGATCGGTCTTGGTTGATGCATGGATTCGGAACCCTTGACCATGTGAGTGTACTCTCTCTCGTGTATAGCTCTCATCTGCATGTATTCTCACGGCTATACAAATTCTTTTTCTCATTCTCATTCTGCTCTCTCAAGGCGGAGACCACTCTCTCACGATGGTTTACATGCGGGAAATTTCTACACTCACGGGCTCCCCATGGCACAACCTATTATTTTTTCTCTTCTTACTCATATTTCTTTCTTTAATGATTACACATATAAACATATGCATATGGATGGCTCATGCCTAGAATCTTTCTTATATGCACTCATGAAATGCAAATATGCTATGTTGCATAAAGTAAGGTTCTCTACTTCTACTCATACTTCTCTTAGACATTTCATCAAACAATATGTGTGCATGCATAAACCCTACTCTCACTATTGTTCTACTTCTTTCTTAACCATCCAAAATTGGAGTTCAACCCCTTCAAATTATCACACATCCTGCAAAGAAAACACACTTCAAATATTCCTTTCAAATTCTTCTAATTCTATCCATACTTCTACAAAAATTTATCAACACAATCCACCCTTCTCATGGTGGAAATTTCTCCATAAATCAACATTAAACTCATTCATAAATTCATCAACTCATTTCAAACATAAAAATCCAAGCATTAATCATATATAAATCTCTACACATCATTCAATCATGTAAATCACAACTTAGATGGAGTTACTTACCTTATATACTCAAGTAGAATCCACTTAAGCTCTCTACTCTTAATGGCTTGATGCTTTCTATTAAACCTTAAACACCAACTTAGTAAGGATCCTACTCTTACACTAATAAAAATTCACATCTAGAGTAAGGATTCTTACCTTTAAGTGCTTAGGATCAACTTGAATCAACTTCTAGTCAAAAGCCCTCCAAAAATCCTTGGAAAATGGAATGAAAACTTGAGAGAAATGAAGGATGGAAGAGGCAGTGGAGAAGAATGAATGAAAGGGTTTCTAAAGCTAAACCCTTAATATCTCATATTTTCTCCACTCTTTCCCATTTACCCCTTACTCTTTCTTAGGAATTCCACCTTTGCCCTTTAATTCTTTGCAAATGCACCCCCATTTAAACTATTCTCCAGAAAATTTCCTTACAATTCACTCTCCACTTTTCCTGCTAATTAGGGGTAGAATGGTCATTTTGCCCCTATGGAAAAATATCTAAAAACTTCATTAACCTTTTCAACTAGACCGTCGCCGCTGCGAAGAACTTTCTGTCGCCCCGGCGAAGAATTACAAAACCGACACCACAATTACAAAGCCAACGTCGTCACGGCGAAGATTATTCTTCGCCCTGATGAAGACTGAAATTCAAACATTCACCAAGCCTCAACCAAAATCAGGGCAAACAATTAACCAAACCAACCCATCCATCCAACCAAGGGTCAACCAACTGAAAATAACACCATGTAAGCTCAAATAAGAAAAATTCAATAAACATTTAAGCAATACAACACAATGTAACTACGTACCTCAAGTGGGGCGTTGCCAAGAAGATGGGAGGATTTGGACATTGATTTATTGGTGAAAATCTTTCTGTGTTTTGATGTTTTGCAGTTGACTTCAGGCATTGCTCATGTTTGCAATTCATGGTGTTCAGCTTGCCGTGGTCCTCCACTTTGGAAAACTCTTGATTTGTCAATATTGAGATCAAATTTTATCAAAATCCTGTTAGAGCCATATGTTTACATGGATGAGTGTTCTGATAAGGCATTGACTCGTTTGTTGAAAATTTCGTTGAGTCTCTGTCTGGGACAGATAAGAACCTTGATTTTTCAGTTCAATTTGTATGCAGGGGATGAACAATTTACTTATATTGCTGAAAGGTAATTTTTTTATGTTTCTGTTTAAAACCTTGTTGAAAGGTAATTTTGTTTTTTTATTCTCGCTATTTATTGATTTAGTCTTTGGCATTGCCTTTGGTACTAGTGATCATCACCTTTAATTTTCTTTTTAGTATAATGAATTGGGAAGTAATGCACTAAATATTGTTGTCTGCAGGTGCCCCCGTCTGAGGCATCTCGTTATGCCAGCTTGGAATAGAATAAAGAAGGATGTAATTTGCAAGGCCATTCATACATGGAGATCTCTCGAATCCCTAACAATGCCTAGTATAGTAAATATGTCTTATCTTATAAAGGAAGTAGTTGTAAATTGCAAGAACTTCAATGAATTGAAGATCATTGGTCCTTTTGACGTTCTCTTTGCCTCTACGATAGTCAAATTTCTTCCAAATTTGAAGGATTTGAGCTTGAGATGCTCAGCGATAATTAAGGATGCCCTATTGCTTATATTGGATGACCTACCAAATCTGGAAGTCCTCAACATATCGTATAGCCTTCTTATAGAAGGTCCACTTCTTTCTCCAGTGATGCTCAAAAAAATTATTAAGAAGCTAGAGAAAATTGTCTTGGAAAAGGCTGCTCGATTACGTGAGTTCTTAAACAAAGGGTTTGTTCCCTCCAAATCCAATAAACCACAGCCCCTAAACAAAGCCTACCCAATGTGAATTTCAGACTCTTACCTTTCCATATTCTTGCCAAATGGGGGATGTAATCATGCCAGGGTCTAACCACATAACCAAGGTCAACAAGACTATGGATCTTGCTCCAAATAGACTTAGAAAAAGGGCATGCAAAAAATAAGTGGTCAAGAGATTCCATGGATGAGTTACAAAAGAAACAATGAGCATTAGTAGTAGCCCCATACCTCATCAACCTGTCCTTTGTAGGTAATCTCTCCTTCATAGCCATCCATAAGATCATAGAGTATCTTGGAATAGCCTTTGAGAACCACACCAAGTCACACCACTAAACTTTTGCTCTCCTTCCTCTAATTGCCTCCCAAGCCGATTTGGTAGAGAAATCCCCCGAAGGTGAGGGTATCCAACAAATCTTGTCATCAACATTAGAAGGAGTGAAATTCCCATAATTCCCATGTTAATAAGGCCCAAGAATTGCAGTTGGCCACTTCCAGTTGCATCCATCAATCACAGAACTCACTTTACATCCTTACCAATCCCCGCATCATAAATATCCTTTCCCCATAGGTGCAAACAAGGGGGCCGTTCGGGGTGCCATTATCCAACCAAAGAGAGTGGTGTTACCATTGCCAATGTTATTTTTGATATTCTTTCTAGCCCTTCCCTTTTTGAGATGTGTCCACCATGACCATGTACAATTTTGGGGAATGCATATCCCAAATGCTTCATTTTCTCAAAAGATAAATTCGGACCCAAGAGACCCATAAAGTATGGTTTCTGTGTTGCCCAGGTTCCAAAAATGTCTTAAAGAACTGCAAGGTTCCATTTCTTAGATTTCATAAACCGAGCCCACCCTCATTTTTGGAACACATACCTCCTCCCAAGCTATCTAGCTTGGTGCCTATTCATATCAACTCCGGACCAAAGAAAAGCTCTCAAACTAGCATCAATTGCCTCATGAATTTTGGAAGGAAGGTAAAGAGGGACCACCAATAAATTACACACTCCAAAGAATGGATTTAATCAAATAATCCTCCCCGCATAGGATAGAAACCTACTTCTCCAAGAACAACCGGAGCCAGATTTTACCAAAGAGGTCGACATCTCCAAAGGTAAGCTTAGAGGTAATAAGGGGTACAGCTAAGTATTTGATGGGAAAACTACCCTCGGCAAATCCTATCAAACTAAATAGCTCCATCTTTCATTGTCACTCAAACTAGAAAGGAAGATATTGCTCTTATTAGGATTTGCACTCAATCCTGACCAACTTTCAAAAGTATTAAAGCATTCTAAGGAGAGATAGAGAAGTACCTTCGCTTTACAAAAAGCATGAGATCATCCGCGAGACAAAGATGAATCAGCCCATTTTCTTGCATCTTCAATGAAAACAAAGTTCGGATTAGCCGCCACTCTATTCAAGACCCGAGAGAGAACCATAGCATAACAAACAAGTAAGGGATAAGGGATCCCCTTGTCTCAGCCCTCTAGAGCTCCCAAAGAAACCCACCACTCCCCATTGATAACCACCGGAATCTAGGAGTAGTGATGTATTTGGATACCCATTGATAAGACACTAGGGAAACCAAAATTCTTAAGGACTTGTAAGAGAAACTCCCAATTAACTGAGTCATAAGCCTTCTTAAATCAACTTTCAAGGCACACCTTTTTTCCTTGGCCGTAGCTCGATTATAGTTTTGCACCAACTCTTGGCATAACAGGATTTATCTCCTATTCTCCTATCGCCAACAAGGCTCTTGTGCCGGGTCAATGAAGAGAGGTAAAGCACTTTTAATTCTATTTGCAATGATCTTGGTGATACATTTATAAATTATGTTGCAGCAAGAAATGGGTCGATAGTCCTTACACAAAGAAGCATTATCACACTGGGAATAAGAGCAATTGAAGTACAATTTACCTCCCTGAGAAGCTTGCCCTCTTGGAAGAAGTCTTTAATAGCCATAATCACATCTTTTCCCACCACCCCCAAGCTTTCTTGAAGAAATAAGCACCAAAACCATCTGGTCCAAGCTTTGTTGTTGCCCAACGAAAATAGAGTGTTCTGATTTCCTCATCCGTCACTGCGGCAATCATCCCATTAGCCATATCACTAGGTGATGCAAGGTTCAATAATTTCCTCTAAACCCCAGAAGTCTCTCACACCCGCTCTCTCAAAAACTCTTTTAAAGTGGCTGACAATTTCCTCCTTAAGGCTCAAAGGTACAATAACCATGCCGTTATCACACTTAAGCTTGGTGATTCTATTCTATTCTTTCTGCCATTCACACACTTGAAGAAATAGCTTGTTTGTCTGATCACCCTCTCTAAGCCATTGCACTCTAGATTTTGCCTAGCTAAAGACCCTCAGCTCGACTTAAAGAATTAAAATTAAAAGCTTTGGCTTTTTCCTCAAGAATAAGGTTCTCTTCAAGAGATTAGACGCAAGAGCATGCTGGACCCTTAGAAGGTTTTCTCTAGCTTCAATAACCTTGCTATATTCCCAAACTCCCTCTTGTTAAACACTTTTAATGCGGCTTTGACTCTCTTCAGTTTAGTACACCATTGATACTAGGGGTACCCCTAACTTCTTCTTCCTAGCCTTACTAACAATGCTAATGAAGACCGAAATGGGATTTTCCTAAATGAAGACATAACCCCACTTTCAACAATACAAGGAGAATGATCCGGATGCTTGGGGAGGAAATTGGCTATGGAGTTACCAAATACACTGCCCCACTTTTTTCACAGAGCTCGACCAACCTTAGTGGTAATCCTATGTTCCCCTTCTCTCATATTACTCCACGTGAAAAAGTTACCCTAAACCGAAGTCCTTGAGCCTAGTCTCATTACACATATTATTCAGTCCGAAACGTAATTTTCCCACCTATAAGAACCCCCTATTTTCTCATGCCCAAATCTCATCGCACTAAAATCACCCATAATCGCCCATGGTATTCCTCAAAATCTTGAGCTTTACCCATTAAGTCTCTCCAAATTCTTTCCTCTCCAACGACCATTGAGCCATAGACAATGAGCAAACCAAGGGATAATTATCCAAATAACAGCCTTACCATGGATGGCTTGATTCGTAGATTGTATGATTTCAAACCTCACCAAACTAGGATTCCAGCAACCCAATTCTACCATTAGGGCAGCACACAAGTTAGGATTACATCCCATCCCCCAAAAGTCAAGGACTTAGTAACCTCAAAATTTGGTTCACGAACTCTAGTTTCCAAATACACAAATTGCAATTTTATCGGAGAGATTAGATGTCTAACCTCATTTTGTTTCAAGGGGAATTAAGACCCCTTACATTCCACGAGCAAGCTTAATCATGGGATGGCTGGGTGTTAGGACCTTCTCTCGCTTCCTCCTGGCTACTCTCCTCCTTTGGCTTTTAGAAACACTTATGTTCCCCTTCGTAGAACCTTCCTTTTCATCAACTCGAATCAAATTTCTGAACCTCACAATAGCTGGTGAAGTAGACCCCATTTCTGTCCCTCATGGTTTTCCACCAAGGGACCCCTAGTGGGGTTACTTCTCCGTTGTTGTCACCAGCACTCAAAGCATTCAACCTTTTGTCTTCCAATCTCCTCTCTTCAATGTTAGGAACACTCACCCATATTCATTCCCTTAACACACTTATCCCTATCATCACACACGCACCTCGATTATAAACCCTGTTAAGATCAGCCCCCGTTAGGGACATTTATCCCACTCTTTCATCCTTATCCTTCCCAAACCTATCTTCAACATTTTCACTACCCTCTTCGCCATCAGTTCCCCATTATCCAGCCGTTTTCCCGAACTAAGAACAACAAATGGATTAGTGAGAGTTTTGTTTTACTAACCGTGTCTCTCGACTCATCAATGGGCTGCTCTTTTTGCGGCTAGAGCTCTCGCCCACATTCTCCGCTTGCGTAACCACGTCCTTTGACACATTCTCCTTCCTCTTGGTCACCACTCGCCGCATTCTTGAGTAAAATTCAAGTTCTTGTTCTCGGCGCTTTCCTATCAATTCTAGGGGCCAAGTGACTTTCCTTCAAATTGTGCCCAAAAGTTCTACACAAAGGGCAGGCCCTCGTTTCCAAGAATACTCCACCCCTATGTTCACATAATCACCATTCGGGAGCGCTATTTCCACAAATTCGGGAATGAAGAAGCTGATCAATTTCACACACAAACTCTTGCTACTCCAATCTATCTCCTGCATGCGTGATGTTATCCATGTAGAGAGGTTTTCCAATGGCACTCTGCAACATACTTAACCCTTTAGCATTCCAAAACTCCAATGGACCTCCAATAAATTTGACCCAAATCGGCACACTACAAATGCCTTCACCTGCCATCTTTAAATTCGGACCCATTTTGAGGAAAGGGGGCTGCCCCCCAATATGCCAAGCCCCTTCCAATTCCTATCGATAAACCCTTCACAAAGAGAATGGCAACCTTCTGCCAAGAAGAAACCAACGAAACAATTTCCCCATTTATCCTCCCCAAATCAGCAACCTCTTTAGGCGGTATAACCCTTATCCTCCTCCATCATCAAGGACTTCCGTGCAAATATTCCATTGGACACTGGATTTCGAAACAAAATTTTCTCCAGGATGCAATACCGACTGGCTTTAATTCCCCATCACCTTTTCCCCAAAAGTCCCCGCCTCCACTCACCGCTTTCTCGCCATGCATAAATTGGAGACACCTTGATCAACCAGCACATTCCCATCACAATTTCCACGCCAACCTTATCAATCACTCTTCCACCCCCAGCTTGCTGCCTCTTAAGCACCCCACCAGAACTCTTTGCCTCACTTGTATTCAAAGAATTCACAAGAAACAGACCATTGGAGGCACAGTATGGCTTTGGGAAGGTTTGGGAAGTGGAGGGAAATTTTTTTTTTTTGGTGAGTGGCAGGCTGTGAGGTGGTATGCTGACGTGGCATCTTGGGGATGTGGCAAGATGAGTCAGCTTGAGATTGATGAGGTGAGGGGAGAGATGGATGATTTGTTGGTCAGTTGTCATTATTGAAGTCAAAGAGTATAGAAAAGGAAATCAAAGGGGAACCAATGAAAAACAAGTGACGTGGCTAAAAACTTATGAAACAGCCTATTAACCAGTCTAAAGAGATGTGGAAGAAAAAATCAAAAATCCAATGAGCCAATGTGAGAAACCAATGGATAGCACTTGATGGATTCAAACTATCTCCACTCAATATGTGAACAACAACCAAAAATGCAGACAACTCCAGCCCAACAGCAAAGCTCCGCCAAGAAGCACCCACACTCCGTGACCAGAAAGAATCTGGCATCAACAGCCTACACCACCAACCCACTCTACATTTCCGATCAAAAAAGAACCACAACCCCTTTACTCCTACCTCACTTCAACACCAAACGGCAACTCCAAAAAAACGAAAATAAAACAAAACCACTCCAGCAGCCACCCACCTTCTTCCCAATCCGGCCAAGCCAAGAACCAGCCCACACAAAACTAGCTCAACCACAATAGCCACCGACAAGCAAAAGAGAAGACAGGAGAGCAAACAACCAAGGAGCTCGATTTAAACCCAAAAACAACCCCAAAACACAGCAAAGAATGACTGAAACATAGCAAACAAAAAGGTTAACAAAAACAGAAAAACAAAGTGTAGGTTTGTGAAAGAAAATGTGAAAAGAGAACTTAAGGAAATGGTTAGAGGGACAGGTGAAGTTTAATGGTAAAGGTGGAGGATGGAGGATGAGGGTGGAGAGAGGGGTGGTGGGTGGAGAAGAAAATATGGAAAGAGGGCTGGTTTCTAATCCTAGAGAGAAGAGAGAGCATTTTCTCTCACTAACGTGAACAGTGATTTTCCGATGTCATCAAGGATTGTGTTGAATGATGGTGTTTACTGGGTTACGTTTCATAGTGGTTTACGTTTTTATCTATAAAAATATTCCCTAATATATTATTACTAAACTGTGTGTGGAGCTATTGAAATTGCTATATAGCTCGTACTTGGTTAATCACTGGTGCACTCTTAAGAACATTAACTTGAATATTATCAGCAAATATTGAAATACTGATATTACAATATTGGAATCCTATTGTTTAACCAATGGAAAATAATTTCAAAGAGTAAACAAAAAAAAAAAAAAAAATTATACGAGAATAGAGATATGTTTAATATATTTTAATATCAAAATACATGTGTAAATTGCCTTATATATTTATCAAGGTTCAGAAAATGGTGTAGATTCAGGTTTTGTGGTCATCTGATCAGAACATTCTGATTCTTCTATTTTGAGATCAATGGAATACTCCCGTGTATTAAGACCTGCAAAAATAAGCTTAACATTGTCCACGATTTCAAACAAAGCATCGATCATATCGTTGAATTTTTCTCTTGTACCATTTAGATTTTCAATGTTGCTGTGAACATTTGGTAGTATCTATTTGAACTCCTTTTGTCTGTAACCCATTGCTGCACCAACAGGTTTAAAAAAAGACAATGAATTCCGATAAATATTTAAACATGCTAGAAATACAAATCGCATTATAGTTGTATATATATGAAAATATTAGGATAATGTAAAATTGAATTCCAAATAAATAAATTACTGAAATGTTTAGAGTTTATAATATTTTTTGTTTTGTTTTATATTACATAACATTTGTATTACCTTCTCTCTTGACGTCTTCCTATTCCAAGCAGTTCCCCATTTGTAGAATGCAAAGTATCTTTTGCTTTCAGATCCGAAACGACAGTGACTGTAGAATTCATGACCTGGGCCAGCAAATGCATGCCTTCTCTTATTTTTTTTTTTTTCACAGTATTTATGTCAATAACATTTTAGTCGATGTCATCCAAAATCTGTTGTAGGTCTCCCTTTTCTCCAGCCATTATCGAACCATTTAAAACTAAAACAGATAAAGAAAGTGTACAAACATATAAAAGTTATATGAATAGAAGTTGAGATTGATACTTATATATACATACAGTTTTGAGAATCACTTAAATAAGAAGAGAAAACGAACACATGGAAAACAAACAGATATGTCCTATTAAATGAATATGATGATTGAAGAACCCCAAAACGCCAAAAACCCAACTGGGGTAACATGCACTAACTTGAAACGTTTCATCGATTTAATAAATTATTACGTCTGGAAAACCAACAAAAGAAATAGTAACAAAAAAGTATAATAGTACATGTCCGATTGTTTTCCATATGTTCGAGAAATTTGTTGTTTCAGAATTTACATGTTTGAGATAACGATGCTTTTCTTTGCGTTTTTTTTTTTACCGGTTGTTTTTCTCGTTAATATGTTTCAGTTTCATATTTGATCTGCTTTATTATGTAATCTTAGTAGAATGGAAAAGATGAATCACACAATGACAACAAGACTTCAAGGAACAGTTGTGGAAACTAAACAGAAGAAAGTTAGACATTCTGGTAGGCGCTCTGCAAGACTTCAACGAACAATTGCGGAAACTCACAATGACGACATTCAACGTGTGATAGAATCAGTTGTTTTCACTGATAGCGACCAAGAGATCGAATTGCAATCACCTCAGCAGATGAAAGAGCCTAAACCAAGTAATACAATTGAAAATTTGAAAGCAAAGGTTGACCCTTTGATACACATAATAAAAAATCAGCAAACCAGATACAGAGATCTGTACTTCGAATCCCAGAAGAAGGTATAGAGATTCTGGTAGAATATCATTTGCTTTTTTAGATTATTAAAATGCTATATCTATTTAAGTGTTGCTAATGATCTTAATGATTTTCTTTTCACTCAAATTCAGGTTGAAACCTTAACGGAAGAAAAATCATCAATTGGCTTTGAAACTACAAAATGTGTTGATGCGTGATTTTTACACCAATGAAACGCACGTGTGAAATGCTGACTTGGCCCAGAAGACCCACGTGAATATAAATGAAAGTGAGAGTAAATGCAATGAGAAGAGCATTTTTAAAGTGGTTCGAATGCTAAGGAAGCAAGTCTTACATCCACTATTATATTATTAATGATAGAGGTTAGGTCGCATGAGCTGACTGACTTACAAGTGATGGTACAAGGAAGAGAATGCTTCTGTATTACAGAGAGAATGGCTTTTCAAGAGTAAAATGTGCGAATCTCCTGAATGAGAGAGGAACTCTCAATTTATAGTGGGATGCATTGAGCTAATGATTATTGGATCCGTGAGTTGGTGGGATTATCCGTGTAAATCCTTCTTTATGTCACATTGCCCACCTTCTAGAGTGATTTGCGCGATTTGGAGTAGGGATTGGACACATGGGATCACCATAGCTCCTGGTTGGCTTGGCGCGATTCCACTATTCTGACAAAAGCAAGCTACGGGTGTACCCATGTTCTGACTTTTGCAGGCTGACTGGACCTTACGTCAGCCCTAGATTTTTTAGGCATAACAGAAGTCCCCTAGTTTTTAAGGTTTGAGGATCGAACCTTGGAAACTATAAGTCATGCCGCGATTGGATGATCTGGAAATTCTGGTGATTCCGACCTGTTTGAAAGGAGGTTGGGGTAGCACTCTTTGCGAACACGACCTCGCATGGTCATTGCTTGCTAAGGATGAGCGACCTGACTTCGTCAGGCATTACCCGTTGTTCTTTTGGTATGGGTGCATTTAACGAAGTAATCTTTGCTTTGACAGACGTGTCCTGTGCATGAAAAGTGCCAGCCAGACACATTAAATGTGTTATATGCTGACACAGTACCGCTTTATCAGAACATTAAATTTGTGATATGCTGAAACGACAACCCTTATTTTGAGCATTAAATGCAGATTGGGGCGCAATTAATGCTAAGAGGGAGAGAGTGCCGTCGCTTGGGTTTTTCAATGGAAAACGACGACGGTTTGATTTTCTGTAATCGTGATGCTCACACTTCCTCACTGATCTATGACACGTGGCCGTGATCAACGGTGAGAAATTTTTGCCGCCCAAATGTCGTTTTGATTCCGAGGAAAACAAGCGTCACTTCATGCGTTATAAAAACCCAGATCTCTCTGGCAATGTCACCATACTCGTCTTTTTCACAGAGAGCAAGAGATTTTCGCAAGCTTGGAACCCTTGCCTTCCAAACTAGCGTTCTTTCGATATTTGAAGCAGAAGCCATTTTCGTACTCTGAGAGGTGAGAATCTTTCACTGTTTTGTCAGGTCGATATTGGATCACTTCTGGATAGCGCCGATGTAGCTCATTCTGAACTCGTATGTGATTGCTGTCGTAATTTACATCGCGTGTTGTGAGAACTAGCTAGGCGAACTGACCACTACGGAGCTCGGTTGATCGTATTTCTTGAAAAAGAGCAAGGACAAGGATTCTTATTACTTGTCTAACTGACCTACTATAGCCGAGGGGACACACAGCTACCCTAGCAACGCGGGGGCTTACGAAACAAAGTTTTTCTTCTTTCATTATAATGGCTATTGCCGCTTTCAGGACCCGAGTAGGCTCCTTTCCCTTGGCGAACTCATTAAGTTCAAAATGCGTTTTTCTTTCTAACGACCTGTTTCTTTTCTGGCAGTTAACAAGATGACCGACTTAGGGTTGCTCTTCGACCCAGATAGGATCGTATCTTTCGGCTTCCTGCCCGAAGCCAGTCGCGACGCAAAGAAGCTCGTGACGACCGCGAATCTACGGAAATACGGTTTCTTTAATGTAAAAGCGTCTTTAGAGCCCCTATTGAGTAAGTCTTGCTAACTGGTTCTTTTATGGTCGTGAAGTGAAATACTATTGCTAATGATGCTTGCGTGCAGCGACCATGCCTCCGAAGGAGTCAGAACAGCCACGACAAAGGCAAATCAATTTTCCTCGGTCAAGGAAGGCCAAGGCGACCGATGCGGCTCCTCCCAATCCCCCGACTGAAGGTGCCACATCGGGCCCCCAGGTGCGACCTGCTGGAACTTCTCAGCCCCAACCTTCGGAGGATGCACCAATCCGAACCGCGAAGGCTTCCCAGCCATCGACAGTTCGCCCGAGGCTAAAGACAACGGCTCAACGACCAAAGAAGAGAAGGCAAATTCAAGTCGAAGAGTCTGAGACCGAATCTGAGGGCGATCAACCTGGGAAGTCACAGCTAGATGTCGGGAGGAGGTCGGGTAAGGAACCGACGGGCGAAACGACCCCTGCGAAAGGCGTGAAGAGGGATACTCCAATGCTAGACTCATTAGAAAACCTGCCAGAGTACCTGCAACCGATAGTCTACACTTTGCTGGAGTGTGAACTCTCGGAGGCATTTGAGCAATCCGTAGGCTCCAACGACGTGGACTTAATGTCCACATCTATCCATCACTTAGGCAAGGTAAACGAACTACCCTTGGCGAGGGCTTCCCTTAGTTTCTTTTGATAAACTTGCTATTTTTCCTTGTTCGCAGGCCCTGCTCACCATGCAACTGTCCTTGGAGAAGGTTCAGCTGGGAGCTGCAAAGGGAGATGTCACACTAAAGGAAGAGAACGCAACGCTCAAGCGAAGCCTGTAAGCCATCGAAACAGAAAGAAACCTTTCTTTTGAGCCGACGAACTAGTACCTGAACGAAAGGGACGTAGCTCTTCGCACGGTGGACTTCCAAAAAGCGGAGCTCGAGAAACATGGGGAGGAAATAAAAGAGCTTCAAAGGACCATAGCCAGACTCTCCAAGGAGGTCGGAGAGAAGGAGCAGGAGCTCAAAGCGACCTCTCTGCGGGCATGGCACGCAGAACAAGTAAGGGATGCCTTCGAGAAGCAAAGGCAAGCTCTCAAGGCCGAACTTTAAATAAGTCAGGGAAAGGTCACTTCCCTGACCGAAGAGATGTAGAGAATGGCAGAGGAGGTCGAGGAGAAGCCTGTCGAGTGGGCAGTCGAGTCTATCTATGCCTTGCGGTCGAAGAACCTGCATATTGATATGTCCAAGCTCCTGGAGGATTGGCAGGAAACTCTCAAGTCCATGGCGCGGGCGGATGATGCAGCGGCAGCCGCCCAAAAATTCGATCAAACAGAGGGTTCGAGATATGCCTCGGAGAAGCCCACAGCCGACCAGCCTTAAGATGACGAGGTCGGTCCTCGAGGAGTCAGATTAGGGCTAATAGTCTTATCATTTTGCCTGCTGTACTCTTCGCATTAATGAAATATATTTTGCTTTTACAATTTCTGTTCGCTTTATTGTACATAAGTACATTCTGATTGCTTACAGTATTGGAACAAGTATATGCGAACAAGATTACACATTTATACGAGCAAGATTACATGCGAAGATTGTTACAAGCGAACATAATAATACTTTATAAGGAAATAATTTACAAAGATCAAGAATTAATTTACAAGGAAAACTGAGTTCGAAATTACTGATAGTAAGGTCGAAGATGCTCAGCATTCCAAGCTTGGGGTACTTTGGAACCATTCAGCCTTTTGAGATGATAAGTCTCTGGCCTTATCACTTTGTCGATGCGGTATAGACCTTCCTAGTTTGGTCCCAACACTCCCGCACTTGGTTCCCTAGTACCGAAAAGAACTTCCTTCAATACGAGGTCGCCGACCTAGAAGTCTCTTCGTCTGACCTTTGAATCAAAGAACCACTTCGCGCGTTGCTAATAGGCTTCTATTCTAAGTGATGCCTTGCTACGATGCTCTTCAACAAGGTCTAGACTTGCTCTCATAAGCGCTTCGTTGTCGGCCTCATTGTACGAGTCCCTCCAAAGTGAACCAGTTCCTACCTCCACAGGGATCATCGTTTCACAACTGTATGCTAGCGAAAAAGGGGTTTCAGAGGTAGAGGTTCTCGGAGTTGTCCTGTATGCCCATAAGACTTCGGGGAGGTCGTCGGCCCAATTCCCCTTGGCTGCGCCAAGTTTGGCTTTCCGAGTGTGCTTGATGGTTTTGTTGACAACTTCAACTTGACCATTTGCTTGTGGTCTTGTGACCGAGGCAAATTTTTTATGGATGCCCAGCTCGTTGCAAAATTGCTTGAACTGCTCGTTGTCGAACTATTTACTATTATCTGAGATAAGGGTATGAGGACTTCCGTAGCAGCACACAATGTTATTCAAAACGAAGTCTTTGAGCTTTCTGGTCATGATCGCAGCTAGTGGTTCAGCTTCCACCCATTTGGTGAAGTAATCTACCTCGACCACGGCATATTTGACTCCCCCTTTACCGACTAGCATGGGACTGATGAGATCGATTCCCCACATGGAAAATGGCCAGGGGCTAGTCATTGTTATCAGCTTGTGGGAGGGAGCTCGCAGAATGTTCGCGAACTGTTGACACTTATCACACTTCTTGCCAAAGTTGTAGGCGTCATCATTGATTTAGGGCCAATAGTGCCCTTGACAAACAACCTTGTTCACAAGAGATCGTGCGGTGGTGTGATTACCGCAGATCCCTTCATGTATTTCCCTCATGATGTAATCCGCTTCTTTGCTGGTTACACATAGGAGGAAATGGGCGCTGAACCCTCGCCTGTATAGCCGGTCTCTGATGAGGGTGTAACGAGCTGATCTTGTTCACAAAACCCTTGCCTCGACCTTGTCATTAGGCAAGGTTCCATCCTTGAGGTATTGGAAAATGGGAGTCATCCAAGAATCCGATTCTGTTACATTCACGGTCTGTTCGATCGGGCTGATATTAGGGGCCTCGATGAATCAAACAGGAATACTACCCGATGCTTCTGAGTCCAACGATGAGGCGATCTTGGCCAAGGCATCTGCCACACAGTTGCTATCTCTAGGAATCTGAGTGATCGCGAAGTGCTTGAACAGCTCGAGTGCAGCCTTAGCTTCTTTCAGATAACTGATCATATTTTCCTCCTTAGCTTGGTGCTCTCCTAAGATCTGTTTAACGACCAGCATGGAGTCGCTGTGAATGCTGATCGCGGTTGCTCCCATTTCTTTGGCCAACCGCAATCCAGCGAGCAGAGCTTCATACTCGGCTTAGTGTTGGTTGCCTTAAATCCGAACCGAAGGATACCGTGAACGAGAGCCCCTTCAAGACTCAAAAGAAGAAGACCTGCACCAGCCCTCTTTCTGTTCGACGATCCATCGACGTAGGCGTTCCAGGCCAATAGATTTTAAGCAGTTTCCTAGATGGCTTCGCTGGGTTGTTGCTCCGACTCACTTGGAAGATAGGAGAATTCTGAAATAAAGTTGGCAACAGCCTGCCCTTTGATAATCAACCTTGGCTTGTACTTCGGATCGAATTGACTCAATTCCATGGCCCATTTAAGCAATTTACCCGATGCCTCTGGCTTTTGGGGGATTTGCCTGAGCGGGTAATTAGTCATCACATGAATTGTGTAGGCGTAGAAGTAAGGTCGTAGCTTTCTAGAAGCGATCAGCAGGGCATAGGCTAATCGTTCCATTTTGGGATACCTCATCTCGGTATCCAACAGACGCTTGCTCGCGTAGTACACTAGCCATTAGACCTTTTCCTCTTCTAGAACTAAGGCTGCACTGACCGCGAACTGAGAGACGGACAGGTACAGGAGGAGAATCTCTTGTGGGAGAGGCTCGGACAAGAGAGGTGGCTTCCCGAGGTGTTCTTTTATACTTTGGAATGCCTGTTCACACTCGGGAGTCCACTCGAACTTCTTATTGGCCTTAAGAACATTGAAGAATGGCAGGCAGCGATCTGTTAGCCTCGATATGAAGCAACTCAGCACCGCTATTCACCCATTAAGACTCATGACCTGTTTTTTGCTGGTCAGGATTTCCATATCGAGGAGAGCTTGGATTTTTTCGGGGTTGATTTTTATTCCCCATTGGTTAACCATGTATCCTAGGAATTTTCCTAAGGATACTCCGAACGAGCACTTGAGAGGATTCAGTTTCATACTGTATAGTCGGAGGATGTCGAACATCTCAGCGAGATGCGTTATGTGATCTGAAGCGACATGGGATTTGACCAGCATGTCATCTACATAGACATCCATTGACTTACCAATATGTTCGGAGAACATTAGGTTAACCAATTGCAGGTAGGTCGGTCAGCGTTCTTGAGGCCGAAGGGCATAACTCTATAGCAGTATAGTCCCCGATCTGTAATAAAGGATGTACGCTCTTCGTCCGGTACATACATCAGAATTTGATTATACCCCGAGTACGTGTCCATAAAATTTAGCAGCTAGTGCCCCGAGGTGGCATCCACGAGCTGGTCTATTCTGGGAGGGGGGAAGTTGTCTTTCGGACATGCTTTATTAAAGTCACTAAAATCGACGCAGGTTCGCCACTTTCCATTAGGCTTCTTTACCAGAACTGGGTTGACAACCTAGGTTAGGTAGAGTGTTTCACGAATGGACCTATTTCGGAGGAGGTTATCCACCTCTAGCTTTAAGGTGGCATACCGCTCTAGATCCATCGCTTTTCTTTTCTGGTGAACTGGCTTAGCTTCGCTGTCGATGTTCAACGCATGGTAGATGATATCCGGGTTGATCTCGACCATATCTGTGTGCAACTAGCCGAACACATCAATGTTTTCTTTTAGGAAGCCGATCAACTCTGAGGCGAGCTGGGGGTTGAGATTGCTCCAATCTTAATACTCGGCTCAGTTCCTTCTGGTCAACTGATACTTCAGACAGATCCTCAACTGGCCCGCTAGAAGGGCTCTCCTGAATTCGAGGATCCATATTATCCTCGGCTGGCCAAGGCTGTAGCTCGATCTGGCTGATCGCCATAGCCTGCCGAGGAATACCACACGAGATGCCCTTCCCTCTACACGCCATCTGAACTGCTTTTATGTAACAATCGTGAGATACGCTCTACGATCCGCTAACTTCCCCTATCCCTGTCGTGGTGCAGAGCTTCATCTTCAGATGGTATATCGAAGTGACTACCCTGAAGCTTCTTAGTAGAGGTCGCCCCAGGATTCCATTCAAGGTAGATGGGCAATCCACAACCAGGAATTCAGTAACTTTAGTCATTTCGTCATAGTCACCCAGCGTGACTGGAAGTTGGATCGTTCCTTTGGGGATCAGGTGGTCCCCTGTAAAACGATATAAAGGGATTGAGGCGGGCTTCAGGTCGGCCTCGTCGAAGTTCATTCATTCGAAAGCACTCTAGAACAGGATGTTCACAGCACTTCCGTTGTCCACTAGCATCCTGCAGACGTTATGGCGCCCTATGAGGGGTGTGATCACAAGTGCATCGTCGTGGGGATGATGCAGATGGGTTGCATCCTTCTTGGAGAAGGTAATTGGCTCCTCCTTATGAACCTTTTGTGGTCGATGCGACGTGTTCATCACACTGATTGGGTCGTGATGAGCTGCGCGAGCATATCTTTCCTGAGCACCCCGCGTGTTCCCCGTGAGGTGCAGCCCCCCGAAGATCAGGTTGATACTGCAATACCCTAAATGATCACGCGCTTCTTTCCCTGTTCCCCTTGAATTTTTTTCTCGCGCAGGAGTAGAGTCGTCAATATACTCTTTGAAATGCCCCTTCTTGATGACCTCTTCGATTGCCTGTTTGAGAGCTCAGCACTCATTTGTGTGATACCCATTGTCCCGATGGAAGCGACAGTACTTTTTATTATTTCGAGCTATCGCGGGAGTTTTCATGGGCTTAGGCTCTCCAAGCAGGCTGGCTTCTTTGGATTTATCAAGAATAGCCGATACAAATGCATTCAGAGGAGTATATCGGTCTCTATCGCGATCGTGATGAGCGACAAGAGCATAAGACTTTTTGGGCTTGTAGCGATGTTTTTTTCCTTTTCGCTGATCATCAGTGGCCCTTCTGCGATCAGTCTTCTACTTTTCCCCCAACCATACGTACTGCCTGAAGCGCCGGGGTCGCGACGGCGGAGTGCCGCCAATGAATTTTCTATCTGGAGGTACTTCTCCGCAAGGTTATAGAATTCTGTGAGGGAAATATCGTCCTTAGCCTGTAGTTCTTTCCACAGGTCGGTTTGTGGACAAACTCCTATTATGATGAGAGTCCGAACAGACTATTCGGGAGTATAAGCCACCTTGTTGAGTTCCTTGTGGAAACGGTCGATGTAGGACTAGAGGGATTCATCCCTTTCTTGCCTTATATTGCTGAGGTAGCTCAAAGGCATCGAGACTTTCGATTTACTTGAAAAGGCCTTAGGAACGTCGCGCTCATCTAGGACGACAAACTGATCGATCCCGCTGGGAGCGACCTGAACCACCGTTTGGCATGAGAGCTCAAAGTCACTGCCAAACAACGGCATTTTGCTAGATCTGAGACCTGATGAAGCTCTATGAGGTCGTTAAGTTCATATAAATGATCCTGCGAATCAAAATTTTCGTCAAGCGCCTACATGTCGGGCATCCTAAATCCTGGTGGGAATGGGGCAACTAGCACTTTGGGAGAGAATGGGGACACAGACGTGACCTGCCCTTGCTCATTTTGCTGAGCTCTTAGTCTATCTAGAGCTCGCTGCAGCTCCTCAATTCGTGGCAATGGAGCCACTTGGGGATTGCTTTCACCCATGCGAGTTCGACCCTCGTGATAACGGTTGAGGAAAATTCGGAAGTCTGGTTCATCTTCGCCTCGGTTGGCGGTTCCGACCACTCTTGACACACGCTGGCTAGAGGCGTGTGATGGCGATGAATGATGCGGGGTATTTTCACGACCTTCGCGGTGGTAAGAACCGCCCCGCCCAGCACTTTTATGGGGGTGTACTTGCAACGTGGCATGGGACAACTTGGGCTGCATCCTTTCACCGAGTCTTAACGAGACCGGTATTCTGCTTGGGACGCGGTCGGTGATTGCTGCCCCTTTGGAACCCGTAGGCCCATTTTTTGTCGCTTGCTTCCCCTTTTGTCGACGCGCTGCAGTGCTCGTGGCATGGGTTATATCCCTTTGTCGAGCTTTCGTGTGACCTGCAGGCGTTTTTGGCAGTTGTACCGCCCCAGCCGATGTGGATGGCACGCCTTGGTCCAAATGGTCTAACCATCAATTGACCGTCTAGAGAGTATTGTCGAACCTTTCCAGGTTGCTTCTAATGACAAGGTCTAGTTGTGAGCTCGAAGGGATATCCCCTGCAGCATTTTGTGGGACATAAGGTATTTTGGAAGTGGTGTCCCCTTGGACTTGGGGGATCCCCTCAGCACCCTGGTTGGTTTGCTCAGGTTCAAGTTGGCGGGCCATTTGCTGTTGTAGGACCGGTAAGTTAGAGATTCTACCGATGAAGGATGAACACTAAATCAGCCCTCCTTCTAGCGCCAAACTGTTGATGCGTGATTTTTACACCAACGAAACGCACGTGTGAAATGCTGAGTTGGCCTAGAAGACACACGTGAATATAAAGGAAAGTGAGAGTAAATGCAATGAGAAAGCATTTTTAAAGTGGTTCGGATGCTAAGGAAGCAAGTCCTACGTCCACTGTTATATTATTAATGATAGAGGTTAGGTCGCATGAGCTGACTGACTTACAAGTGGTGGCACAAGGAAGAGAATGTTTCTGTATTATAGAGAGAATAGCTTTTCAAGAGTAAAATATGTGAATCCCCTGAATGAGAGAGGAACTCTCAATTTATAGTGGGATGTATTGAGATAATGATTACTAGATCCGTGAGTTGGTGGGATTATCCGTGCAAATCCTTCTTTATGTCACATTGCCCACCTTCTAGAGTGATTTGCGTGATTTGGAGCAGGGATTGGACACGTGGGATCACCACAGCTCCTGGCTGGCCTAGCACGTGATGCGTGTTTCCTACAACATACAAATGTAGCAAGTGCACTAGTCGCACAAAGTAATAAAGTGATGAGTGAGTATCGTTCCCACAAGGATAGTGTTACTAAGTATCGATTTCTCTAGTTTAAGTCCTAATTGAAGCAATAATAAATTGGATTGATGGAAAATTAACAACTAAATACAAATTAACAAAATAAAAATGAATGATAACGAAATTAAAGCAAAACCCAACATCTTAACTAATTAATCAATGCTAAAAAATGCTAGGGTGTTGATTTCACCTAGATACACTAACCCAAATCATAGAATCTATTACCCAAGTTCTAATTCCTTGATTGAAAATCGAATTCCCTAAGTTGTAAAACATACCTTCTCAGGCTATATTTCCCTACTTATCCCTATTAAGCTTCCGCACCCAACAAAATGAAGATTAATAGTTCAAAGTCTTTTAAGCTTTATGGAATTCTATCTAGATTTCATAGATCACTAAACCTATGTCTAGCGTTTGCTTAATCTATGGTATTTATCCCAAGAGGCACAATCACAACTCACTTCTCAGTCTCATTGTGAACAAACACACATTTGAATGATGATCAAGCATCCAAAAGTCATGAAGTAAAGAGATAAACACTCAATCATGAAATTAAAGCGCAAAGTAAATCAATTCTTATAAATTTGAATCATTGTATCAAGGTTACATCAAACCCTAGCTAAACAACTCAGTTCATACTCAAAAACGAAATAAAAGAACAAAAACAAACTGAATCAAGATTCATCATTGAAAAACAACCAAAAGATGGAGAAATCTTCTCTAATTTGAAGCTCAAATCTTTAATAATCTTCTCCTTCCATGAGCTGCCTCCCAAATGATGAACCAAGACCCTTTTCTCTTCCTTTTTGCTCTAATTTATACCTCTTGCACTTAAGGACTAAGCCCTGGCAAGCCAAAACGCGTCGTTTTATTTTTACATCTGATGCAAGTTTCGTCGCGGCAAAGCTTTTTCCTCGCCGCGTCGAATAATTTCGAGCCAATTTTGAGCATGGTAGAGTTTGAATCTGGAAAATGGTTAAACATATGAATTGTAGCCCTTTCAATTATATTTCTGTTCGTTTAAGAATCAGCACAATCCAAGGTTTACAGCTCAAGTTATGGCAGAAATACTGAAGCACGTCCAAAGACATTTTTTCTTCAGTTCTCAGCGTACTTTTCACGACTTCAAGCCAAGTTTTCACCCTTGTCCAGTCAGAATTAGGAAAAACCCAAAACATGAAAGTTGTAGCTCTTCTTCTTATATTTCCAAATCTTCTAAATTCAGGTCATTCCGAGTTTCCAAGCTCAAGTTACATAACTTACGCTCAAAACTGTCATTTATGCTAAAAATCCTCGTTTAGGCCTACAAAGACAAATTAATAGAATTAGGTAGCAATTATGGCCCAAATTGTATGAAAAGTATCCTAAATCCTATCAAAATTCAATGCAAAATCATAGTGTAAAATATGATTATCAGTGCGATTCCACTATTCTGACAGAAGCAGGCTGACTAGACCTTACGTCAGCCCTATATTTTTCAGGCATAACAAAATGCATCTGGAAAACTTGAAGTAGTATGACTTCTACACATTATTATGTTTTATAAACTCACAATATTTTTATAGCAAAATAATATGTCTTTGCCCAAATCATATTTAATATATGAAATTGGTGAAACGAATTTGAACACTTGAGAAGATCATAAAAATTGTGTTTATTTTGTTTGCTTGCAAATAGAGAAGTACACTGGATTATGTCTGGAATTGATGAGTAAACAGCATAACATGATCGTACCAGTAGATTCAATAGAAGTTCAGGACACAGTCAATGTACTTTCTCAACCAGCGCATGAGCAACAACCTCGTCGCAGAGGTAGACCCCTATCAAGCAAGAGAAAGAATATTCACAAATGAAGACCCAATTTGCTTATGTATATAATCTATTTAGTATGAAATGAATACTTTTATGAAAATTTCAATGTTGTTTGTTTTGAACTGCTTTTATAGTTTTTATGTGAACCCAAAAAACATTTGGCTAGCTTTTTTGCATGAATATTGCAATGTTATGTTGTTTCTTTTGGATTGCTTTTATAGTTCTTTTTCTCTTTTCTGACACCCCTAATATGATCGTATAAAAACGTTCTAATTATATTTTCAGCATCATCTACTTGTAGAATTGATATTATATTTGCAGACATGTTTTTGACATTCGATGTCAATATTTTTGCAGTGAATTATGCATGATATTTAATATCACCTGAATATTATCAAGATCAACTATTTAAATTCAGACAGTTCATTCAAAAAAAATTTTTGTTTAATAATTGAGAACCTGATAATCCAATTAATTTATGGACTACTATATCAAACAACATAAAAGTTACTTTTGCAATTCTGTTAGACACAGATCTACATTTTCCTAATATAACATTACTGAAAATTTTACTAAAATTGAATGGATAATGGTCCTACTGCGGGACCAACCACAAACATATGTTATACTTGTTCTTATCATTTAAAACAATAACCAAAAATTTAATAATTTGAAAACTATAGTTGATTAGAAATTTTGTAGTTTCATTATTATTTATAAAAAAAATAGAGTCAAAAGTTCAATCAATTTAACTATCTAAGAATAAAAGTTTTGAATGTCTATGTAATTATTACGAAATTTGTGGTTAAAAACCATCATAAAAAACGAAATTATAATAGTTCTAATCCCATATAAAACACATATGGGATTTCAATAATCATATCTTGATTTTGATGTCACTCATTAGTTTGACTTGTTTTATCTCAACAAAGCCTTGAAATTGAAGTTGCAACCAATATATCTGATTTCCCCGGAATGCTCTCTCTCTCTCTTTTTTTTGTTTTGTTTTGTTAATGTTATATTTATTTATGTTGCCATCCATCAATCAAGGTAAAGTATTTACACCAGTGAAGCTGAAATTACACTATACACTTAATCCATCAAACATGACATGATCACTTTATCAAGACTTCAACTTTATTCTTGGGTTGCTTTTGTAACTCCTACTCCTACTTTTAACATTCTCATCATCATTTTCTTTTTGTTCATTTCTTGGTTCCCTCTCTTTTGATGTGTCTAACATGTCTATACAAGAATTCTCTATTCTGTCTTCAGCATCATCAACATCTACTCTTGCCACTATTTTTCCAAACACATCCTTGATTTTCGTGTGTCAATATTTCGTATTCAGACACGTCTGACATCGAGGATTGTGATCCATATTCTCCATTGTTTGCCTACTGTTTTTTACAAAACATTGATATCACTTCAAAATTATGAAAGTTAACTATTTAAGAATAAAAATTATACTAACCTTTTGCAATTCTCGCAAATTATATTTATCCTCAAGATTCTCATCAATTGAAAAAAGTTTCGTCATAGTATAAGATTTGTATCCTTCCTTCAAATCCATAATTCTCAACTTGATCTTAAAAACGAACATCTGTCCTGATAGCTCACTTAAAACTTTTGGGATATTCTTCTGATAATTACCTTGTTTGTTGTATTAGAGTAGGTGCCCTAGAGCCAATCAATTATTGTAAAATTGATTCTGTAATAAATATTTATTTATCAATAAAAGGCATATTCTTCTATATCGTGTATGTAATGATATATGTCCTTAGGATGGCAGAACCGTGAAGAGGATATCAAGTGTTTTAAATCTTGATAGTGAGAACCCTATGATCACATATGATGGCCATTCTAGAAACGTCTATAGCCCTATTATTAGTCTAACCAAGGACACAAATAATACGGTAAGGCTATCATAGTGTTGAATGATAATCATATTTTACACTGTGATTTTGCATTGAATTTTGATAGGATTTAGGATACTTTTCATACAATTTGGGCCATAATTGCTACCGAATTCTATTAATTTATCTTTGCAGGCCTTAACGATGATTTTGAGCATAAATGACAGTTTTGAGCGTAAATTGTGTAACTTGAGCTTGGAAACTCGGAATGACCTGAATTTAAAAGGTTTGGAAAGCTAAGAAGAAGAGCTACAACTTTCATGTTTTGGGTTTTTCCTAATTCTGATTGTACAAGGGTGGAAACTTGGCTTGAAGTCGTGAAAAGTACACAGGGAACTGAAGAAAAACGTCTTTGGACGTGCTTCAGTATTTCTGCCATAGCTTGAGCTGTAGACCTCTGATTATGCTGATTCCTAAATGAACAGAAATATAATTTAAAGGGATACAATTCATATGTTTAACACTTTTCCAGATTCAGACTCTATCATGCTCAAAATTGGCCCGAAAGTCCTCGCCGCAGCAAAGAAAAAGCTTCACTATGGCGAAACCTGCATCAGCTGTAAAAATAAAACGATGCTTTTTGGCTTGCTAGGGCTTGGTCCTTAAGTGAAAGAGGTATAAATTAGAGTGAAAAGGAAAGAAAAAGGGTCTTGGTTCGTCATTTGGAAGGCAGCCCTTGGAAGGAGAAGAGTATTGAAGATTTGGGCTTCAAATTAGAGAAGATTTCTCCATCTTTTGCTTGTTTTTCAATGATGAATCTTGATTCAGTTTGTTTTTGTTATTTTATTTCGTTTTTGAGTATGAACTGAGTTGTTTAGCTAGGGTTTGATGATTTGATACAATGATTCAAATATATTAATTGATTTACTTTGAGTTTTAATTTCATGATGAGTGTTCATGGTGTTACTTTTCTTTCTTTGAGTTTTTTATCCTTTTTGCTCGAGGACGAGCAAATCAAATTTGGGGGTATGATAATCATATTTTACACTATGATTTTGCATTGAATTTTGATAGGATTTAGGATACTTTTCATACAATTTGGGCCATAATTGCTACCTAATTCTATTAATTTGTCTTTGCAGGCCTAAACGATGATTTTGAGCATAAATGACATTTTTGAGCGTAAATTGTGTAACTTGAGCTTGGAAACTTGGAATGACCTGAATTTAGAAGCTTTGTAAAGCTAAGAAGAAGAGCTAAAACTTTCATGTTTTGGGTTTTTCCTAATTCTGATTGGACAAGGGTGGAAACTTGGCTTGAAGTCGTGAAAAGTACACTGTGAATTAAAGAAAAACGTCTTTGGACGTGCTTCAGTATTTCTGCCATAACTTGAGCTGTAGACCTTGGATTGTGCTGATTTCTAAACGAACAGAAATATAATTTAAAGGGCTACAATTTATGTGTTTAACACTTTTCCATATTCAGAATCTATCATGCTCAAAATTGGCCTGAAAGTTCTCACCGCGGTGAAACCTGCATCAGCTGTAAAAATAAAACGACGCGTTTTGGCTTGCTAGGGTTTGGTCCTTAAGTGAAAGAGGTATAAATTAGAGTGAAAAGGAAAGAAAAAGGGTCTTGGTTCGTCATTTTGAAGGCAGCTCTTGGAAGGAGAAGAGTATTGAAGATTTTGGCTTCAAATTAGAGAAGATTTCTTCATCTTTTGCTTGTTTTTCAATGATGAATCTTGATTCAGTTTGTTTTTGTTATTTTATTTCGTTTTTGAGTATGAACTGAGTTGTTTAGCTAGGGTTTGATGTAACCTTGATACAATGATTCAAATTTATATTAATTGATTTACTTTGAGTTTTAATTTCATAATTGAGTGTTTATCTCTTTGCTTAATGACTTTTGGATGCTTGATCACCATTCAAATGTGTGTTGTTCATAATGAGACTGAAAAGTGATTTGTGATTGTGTCTCTTGGGATAAATACCGTAGATTAGCAAACGCTAGAGATAGGTTTAGCGATCTATGAAATCTAGATAGAATTCCATAAAGCTTAAAGACTTTGAACTATTAATCTTCATTTTGTTGGGTGCGGAAGCTGAATAGGGATAAGTAGGGAAATGTAGCCTGAGAAGGTATGTTTTACAACTTAGGAAATTCGATTTTCAATCAAGGAATAAGAACTTGGGTAATAGATTCTATGATTTAGGTTAGCGTATCTAGGTGAAATCAACACCCTAGCATTTTTTAGCATCGTTTAATTAGTTAAGTTGTTGGGTTTTGCTTTAATTTCATTATCATTCATTTATATTTTGTTAATTTGTATTTAGTTTGTTTATTTTCCATCAATCCAATTTATTGTTGCTTCAATTAGGACTTAACCTAGAGAAATCGGTACTTAGTAACACTATCCTCGTGGGAACGATACTCACTCATCACTTTATTACTTTGTGCGACTAGTGCACTTGCTATTTTTGCATGTTGTAGTTACAACGCATCATTGAACGACCCTGTCAAAGGGCAATGATCTCACTTGTCAAGGTTGGTTGCCGACAACTTGGTGCAATGCATGGGTGCTTGCTAGAGGCAAGTTCACTGGACAGACCCACCAGAGGATTCCATATGGATGGTAACCCCAATGTCTATGGAATAAATCCTCTAACGGATGGTGGTGCATGTGATCATTAGACTTAAGATCACCGGAGCGCCTTGTGCAGCAATTGGTGTAGTTTGACACTAGCCCAACGTAGTTTTATTCAGAGCTATCAATACGGTAGTGATTGGCTACATTGAGAAGTGTATCGAGACAATGGTGGATCGACAAAGGATTCATCACTCTTAGGTACGAGAGAAGTTATCGCACTGGGTAATTCAGTAAATGGCAATGACACTAAATCTATGGCCACAATGGGATTGAGTTGATGCTCTATCCAATTTAATATCTCTGTCATTGGTCCAGTTATTGAATACAAACATGTCGAGGATATCTAAGGTTGACACTATTTATGTACCTCAGTCTCGATGAGATGACAATTGATGAAAGGATTTGATTGCACGGTAACCATACCGTTGACAGGCTGCGGTTTCGCTGAATCCAAATCTATCGGCTGGCGATATGCCTTACTGGGGGCCAATCTTGGTCTATGTGTAGTGAGACGATTAATTGTTGTTAATCATGATACTACACACCACCGATATGATGAGGAGTCTATGGGTCACACATTTAGAAGATAATTTAAGAATCAATTTGTGAGAAGGGTATTTTCGTCTTTCAACACGAAAGGGATTCTGGTAATCTCACAGTGCAATTAAATTTGCTGAGGTTGTTGCCTGTATTTAATTTTAATATTAAAATTAAATTAGTGAGATTATATTTACATATATCTATGTATATATTTAAATGAATTATTATTATTAATTGAATGTTAATATATTATTATATATTAATTGATTTTAATTATAATAGTAATTAATTAATTAAAATACCATAAAGGGTGTGTTTGGTTGCAAAGGTGAACTAGGGTTGGAGCCCATGGCTATTCCTAAGTGGAATAGGGTTTTAATTTTGCACTATATAAGTGCAGCTTAAAATTAAAACATTATGGAATTATTCATTCAATTAAAACCCTAGCCACCTTATCTCTCTCTCTCTCAAGAATAAAACTTTTCTTGTTCTTCTTCCTTGATTCTTGAAGCTCTTGATTGTTCTAACAAAATAATCAAGGGTTCTGCGGATTATCCTCATGTGGACTTCCGTGAGTACGATCCTACTTTGGATCGATTGGCAAAAAATCATGTGAACAGTAATCGTAAACAGTGTTCATGTCTGAAATCAGAGATATTCGAAGGAGCCTCCAAACGTACGTAAGTATTCTAATCCTTGAATGGATTTACTTTATATATATTTTTGTTTATAAACATGTAAACGGTATAATCTATACTCGGATCTAGACAAAGAAAAGTAATTGATTTACAGATTGAATTTTTGTTTTTCGCTGCGTGTGGTAGATCAATTACTTACATGTTCAACAGTTGCGAACATGATAACCCAACCAATCTCTGCATCACTGTATCACACAATATAAAAGTTGCTTCGATAGTTCAATCTGACACTCTCATTTCTACCTGGTACCTGTTATAACATTGACCAAACATTGTTACAAATAAATGCCGGAAACTGAATATACTCCTTATTGCGTTGACAATGCATAATTACAAACACTAAAAAACCAAACAATACTGTACCTCATCTGAGGAGATTTCGATTCTTTGTTGCATTTGTCACAATATAAATAGGTATTAATATCAGGAATTTTCTTCTTGCAATAGGTGTAGGAATTGTAACACCAACCATATCTATCATCAACTTCGATTATCTTGGCCTTAATTGTATACTCCATCACCTATACAATTATAATTTTTGTTCACAAACTGTGTTATAATAATCAGTTTAACGTTTTGAGTGAATATTGTACCTCATCAACATCATGCCATAGGAGATTGGTAACATGTTTCAGTGATGTTCTATTCTCAAACATTTCCTTCTCAATCGGAACTTGATTTAGAATCTTTTTCTGTAATTGAATTACTAGCAGAACGTTCATTCTGAAATAACCGAGAGTTGATAAAATATTAAATATCATTCTATCCATGAAATTACTTTAAAGAACTATTTCTTAAACACATACTCTTTCTGTAGAGAATGCACCTCCCTAATATCTAAATTTATATAAATTATAGATGTCGAGGTTGTATCTAGATATAATCATCCTGTATGTAAAAAGACATAAATTAGTTATTGAAAATATATTAATTCCATGTAATATATTTTTATTACCTTGGAAATCTTTAACATTCATTGAAGCAACTATTATGACAATTGGGTTGGTATTTGTTGATTGCAAACCTTCACCTATTTCTTCAGAAAAATTTCCCCATAACATACTGTCAATTACTTCCCTGAAATTAATATCAGTGTAAATTATTTACAGTGGAAAAAGAACGTAAAAATATTAACAAAGAACTTACTCTGCCATCTACAATCTGATGTCTTTTTTTTAGTCTTTGTTGATTTGATCTCTTCAATTTCTCCTATTGCATTCAAAACTCCAATGATATCTGCATATAATTTATCATATTTGATGTACAAAATTATTTCTCACGCATTTAAAATATAAATATTCAAATTAACTGTACCTAATAATAACCTTGTATCATTTGTCCTATTCCGAAGATCATGAAGACCAACAAAATCAAATTTATATCTTAAAATAACAATCCTATGTTCTTTTAATTCTTATACACTCGTGATCATGAGAAATTGTATACGATATTTTCCCTCAACCGGTCTGTAAGAGGGAGCAGATTGTATAACTTTTATATGTCTGATCAAATATATCTATCATTCATGAAGCTGATTTTTAAAGTTTGCAATCCTATTCTTTAGTATCGAGCCATGCATAACTTGATTCTAAAAAACCAATGAAAACCACAAATTTCAACAAACCTGTATAAATCACAAATAAAAATCTTTACATTATTTTCAGAGTATATTTTATACCTGTTGATCAATCAAAATCATGTCAAGGCTCATAAGTTCGTCACCCATTCTGAAATTCCTACACTTCCACAATCTAGATACTCTGATAGTAACTATCCAATCATCTCTTGATTCATCAATATCTTTAAGAAAATTATTAGACATTGTTATGAATTGCTTGCAAAAAGAAATTCATCTGTAATACAATTAAATAAAAGAAATAACGATACCTAATGGGATGTTACAATTAAAGCAAATGTTATAATCTAATTCATACTATAAATATTCTTATCACAATCTAATAGTATGCCGAATTTTTTTTATATGGCACTGTAATTTTAAACTCCAGAAAAGAACTTACTGATTTACAATCGTCACTACAATATTGTTCGTCAATTTCTTTATTACAATTCTATAATATTATTATACACAAATTAGTAGCTTTTATAGACGAATTCGTAACCCAACATATGCAGTATTACAATAGAAGAATGCAAATAATTGAAGGTATCACATTTACCTATAACAGGAACTATATCTAAACTATGCCAACAATTTGTTTGTTTGTTTGTTTTTTTTTTTTTTTTTTTTTTTTGAAACAACGATCTGATGATGTACTTTTAAGTACCTTTACTTATTCCTCTTAAACATAAACAACCACATATATATAACAAACACATTAATTTCAAAAGTTATGTATAAAATCTTTCACATTTAGATAAACACTCTTCATACTTCGCATTAATTTCGCATTAACGATAATACATAACAAATACAATGTATCGATCTCTTCCAGATAAATATCTATCCACAAAATTGCATCAACTCCAATAACACTTAATGAGAACACTTTAATGAGAACACTACATTAAGAACGACATTAAATAGCAGAATACCAAACATCAATATAATACCGAACACATCAATCAAAAAGGAAGTACATAAACTCATAATTAGACCAAAATTATAATATCCTGACCATTAACAGTAATAACACATTGAAAGTATCACATAACAGTACAATGCATCAATCAATTTTGAATAAATATATACTATAAGTATTTGCAACGTCAACAGAATGCACCTATAAAAATTATTAATAGTACAAATCCAACACATCAAAGAGGAACAATTGTAAAGCTACAAAACACGATATCAACAGACTAACACTATTAAGAATAGTATTAAAAATCAGAACACCGAACATGATCAAAATACCGAGCATATCAATGAAAAAGTAAGTGTATTAACCCATCAGGCTGCACGATTAGTTTGACAGCTTGTTTGATACAATTTATCCTCATAAAATACCATGATTTAAAAACCATGGCTTTGACATATTGAATAAATTACAGCATAGCAAATGCTAATGATAAACATTATCATTTATAGATTAATACTGAAATTTTCATCTAGCACATACATCGAGCCACTTCAATTTTTTCACTAATATTATAGTTCGGCAACTTTGCTGATATAAACTCAAAGAGAAATTAAGTCACTCCATGTTTTATTAATATTATAGTTCGGCATCGTTAAAAATTTGTCTAATGAATTGTATGGAATTCGTTGCCTAACCATTGTCCATAATTATAATTGTTCAAAGCCTACTGTGATCGATAATTTTACTGTCAAACCATCGATTTGGCTATAGAATGGTAATAGCGCAAATACCGATCCATAATTTACCCATCATTTAAGAATGCTTAGAATTTCATTGAGACCCAGATTCCATTGCCGAACCATAATCACGATATAATTAATTACATTTATAATTTCTTATAACTTTTCTAGGAACAATGCTAAACCATGGATTTGGATACTCACCCATGATTTAAGGATGGATGAAATTTGGATATCTTGATATACAAACTAATGATGTACAAACGCATTAATTTCAAGAGTTATCTATGAAACCCTTCACATTCAGATAAACACTCTTCACAATTCACATTAATTTCGCGTTAACAATAATACATAGCAAATACAATGTATCGATTTCTTTCAGATAAATATATATCCACAAAATTGCATCAACTTCAATAACACTTAATAAACAACAAAACAACAATAAAAAAAATAAATAACGATTGGAAGTTATTTATTTTTTTTAATTTTTTTATGCAGATAGCTGTAATGCTTATTTAAATTGCATATGACACAAACTTATACTATTATGTGACATAAACAATACCATCTATTTTATCAACACTTTAATAAAAACACAATATTAAGAACCACATTAAATATCAGAATACCAAACATCATCGTAATACCAAACACATCAATAAAAAAGAAAGTACATTAACTAATAATTAAACCCAAATTCTAATATCCTGACCATTAATACTAATATCACATTGAGTATCACATTACATTAAATATCAGAATAGCAAACATCATCGTAATACCGAACATATCAATAAAAAAAAAGTACATTAACCCATAATTAAACCCAAATTCTGATATCCGGACCATTAATACTAATATCACATTGAAAGTATCACTTTACATTAAATATCAGAGTACCAAACATCATCGTAATACCGAACACTTCAATAAAAAAGAAAGTACATTAACCCATAATTAAACCAAAATTCTGATATCCTGACCATTAATACTAATATCACATTAAAAGTATCACATAACAGTACACTGTATCTATCAATTTTGGATAAATATATATCTTACAATTGTTAGGAAACGATCCAGTTACGTAGCGGAAAACAAAAATAATTTACAACAACAGATCGTTCCTTAGAACCAAGATCAGGGTACAAATTTACAGTTTATACATTAAATAAGAATCTGCAGATTTTAGTTTAGAGTTTTAAGAAATCATACGAACGTTTGGAGGCTCCTCCAACTTATCTTTGAAAGTATTTCGCTACCGACCCAAGTGTAGGATCGAATCGGTCTAGTCCACACGAAGATAACCTCAAGGAACTAATGAGGGATTTGCTAGATCCTCTTTAGCCTTTAAGAACCAAGAAGAAAACAAAGTGTATTTGATTTTAGCAGAGAATGCAAGCTGGCGTGAGAAGAGAAAAGGGGCTGGAAATATTTCCTTTCAATGATTGAATGAGTGGATTAAAATATTTCACAAAGTGTGCACTTATATAGTGCACACTATACCCTATTCCATCATGGAATGGGCTTGGGCTCCAACCCAAACACTCCTTGTATCCAAACATCCCCTTTAAGATATTTTTAATTTTAGTTTATCATTATCTCAATTAAATTCAGTTAATATATATTTACAATATATATATATATATTAATATTTAACAATAATGATAATTTATTTAAATATATGCAAACACACATTTAAACGTAATCTCACTTATTTAATTTTAAAATCAAATTAAAATAAAGGTTACAACCTCAGCAAATTTAATTACAATGTGAAATTACCAAAATACCCTTTTACCTAAGAAGCAAAAAACGCCCTTCTTCTAAACTGGTTCTTAAATTATCTTCTATGTGTGTGACCCGTAGGCTCCTCATCATACCAATAGTGTATATTATCGCGATTAACACAAATTAATCGTCTCACTACACATTGACCTAGATTGGCCCCTAGCAAGGCATCATGGCCACCCGATAGATTCGGATTCAGCGAAACAGCTACCTGTCAACGATATGGTTACCGTACAATTCGATCCTTTCATCTTCCATTATCTCGACGAGACCGAGGCATAGAAATAGTGCCAACCTTCGGTTACTCTCGATATTATATATTCAGTTACTAGACCAATGACCTGTATAATAAACTGGATATAGTAACAACTCAATCCCACTGTGGTCACAGTTTTAGTGTCATTGCCATTTACTGAATTGCACCGTGAGCTAACTTCTCCCGTACCCAGGAGTGATGAATCCTCTGTCTCTCTACCATATTCTTGATACACTCCTTGATGCAGCCAATCACCGCCGTATTGATAGCTCTGAATAGAACTATGTTAGGCTAGTGTCAAATTACACCAATCGGTGCACAAGGCGCTCTGGTGATCTCAAGTCTAAGGATCACATGCACCACCATTCGTTAGAGGATTTGTTCCATAGACACTGGGGTTACCATCCATATGGAATCCTCTAGTGGGTCAGTATAGTGAACTTGCCTACAGCAAGCACCCACGTGTTGCACCAGGTTGTCACCAAACAACCTTGACAAGAGAGATCAGTCAATGAATTTCGACAGGGTCGTACAACACTATGATAACCTTACAGTATTATTTGTGCCCTTACTTCAGAATAATACTGGGGCTACGGATGTTTCTAGAATGGCCACCTTATGTGCTCATAGGGTTCTCACTATCAAGATTTGAAACACTTGATACCCTCGTCACGGTTCTACAATTCTAAGGACATATATCAATACATACAATGATGATTTACGCGATATAGTATAAAATGCCTTTTATTGATTAATGAATATTATTACAAAGAGTCAATTTTACAATAATTGATTGGCTCTAGGGCATCTATTCTAACAATCTCCCACTTGCACTATAGCCAATCATTCATGTGTTTAATACCAAATGATCTCAAGTGCCTTTCATGCTTCTGCTGCGATAGAGGCGTTGTCAGTGGATCTGCGAGATTGTCATCAATATGCACTTTACTGATCTGCACATCTTTCCTCTCAACTATCTCTCCGATGAGATGAAATCGTCTGAGTATGTGTCTGGACTTCTGATGAGACCGTGGTTCCCTGGCTTGAGCGATTGCTCCATTGTTGTTACAATATATGTCTATTGGATCAACAATCGTGGGAACCACACCAAGTTCAGTAACGAACTTCTTAATCTGAACTGCCTCCTTTGCCGCATCTAACAATGCAATATACTCAGCCTCTATTGTAGAGCCCGTTACAATGCTTTGCTTGGAGCTCTTCCAGCTCACTACACTCCTATTGAGATAAAATACAAACCCTGATTGCGATCGATAATCACCTTTGTCCGTTTGGAAACTAGCATCATTGTACCCTCTTACAGTGAGCTCATCTTCCCCTCCATAAATAAGAACATATCCTTAGTCCTCTTCAGGTACTTAAGAATATTCTTGACAGCCATCCAGTGACGCTCATCTGAATCCGATTGATATCTACTACAAGTGCTCAAAGCACATGAGACATCAATCTGAGTACATAGCATAGCATACATGATTGATCCAATTGCTGATGCATATGGGATCCTCTTCATCCAATCTCTCTCATCTTATGTTCTAAGACACAATTCCTTAGAGAGATAAACACCATGTGACATCGGAAGAAATCTCTTCTTGGATTCTTCCATACTGAATCTTTTCAGTACTTTGTCAATATATGCACTCTGACTTAGGCAGAGCAACCTACGCGATCTATCACGATAGATCTTTATTCCAAGGATGTAGGCTGTTTCCCCTAAGTCTTTCATGGAGAAGCACTTGGATAACCAAGTCTTTACGAACTGCAAGTTCGGTATATCATTCCCGATCATAAGTATGTCATCGACATACAACACTAGGAATGCCATTGCACTCCCACTCACTTTCTTGTAAACACAAGGCTCATCTTTGATCTTGATAAAACTGAATTCTTTTACGGCTTCACCAAAACGAATGTTCCAGCTCCTTGAAGCTTGCTTGAGTCCATATATGGATCTCTGTAACTTGCATACTCTATCAGCTTGCCCATCAAGAACGAAACCATCGGGTTGTGTCATATACACATCCTCTTCAAGGTTTCTGTTCAGGAAAGCTATTTTGACATCCATTTGTCAAATCTCATAGTCATGATATGCAACAATCACAAGCATAATCCGGAGGGATTTAATCATAGCAAACTGTGAAAAGGTTTCTTCATAGTCAATACATGAATTTGTTTGAAACCTTTGGCAACTAGTCGTGCCTTATAAGTATGCACCTTGCCATCCATGTCAGTCTTCTTCTTGAAAACCCATTTACACCCTATGGGTTTTACCCCTTCAGGCAGTTCCACCAGAGACCATACTTGGTTCTGGTACATGGAGTCCATCTCAAATTTCATGGCTTCAAGCCATTTACGAAATCTGGATCCGATATAACATCTTCATAGGTTTTGGGTTCATCGTCTTGGTAGACTAGCACATCACCATGTTAAGTCACAAGATAACCGTATCTCTCGAGCTCATGGCGTACTCTCCCAGATCTACGTAGCTCCTGTACTACCTAAGGTGGTTCACTTTGATCCACAAGTTATGGAGTAACTGTAAAACCCCTCCCTAGCCGGGTATTTCCTAAGTATCCCTTGGCCATTGAGAACCTAGAAAACGCACACCTAGGAAAGAAGTTTATTTTAAAATCCTATTTAAAGAATAAACTTGTAGTTTAAAACATATATATAGATATATGTGTTNTAGAGAAATTGAGTTTGAGCTACTCTAAGAATAGAGAGAAAGAGAAATTGAGCACTAGAGAATAAAGAGAAAGTAGTGCTAGATAAGAGAATAGAGTAGGTTGTGCGATGGGGAACCCGTGAGTAATAGGTAGAGTATTCCCGCATGTACGCCACATTGAGAGAGCGGCATGAGTATCAAAGAGAAGTGGTGTAGCCCGTGAGAGTGCATGCGGATGACGGCTATACCCGAGTTTACCCGATAGAGAGATTATGTACTCACATGGCCAAGGGTTCCGAATCCATGCATAACCGAGTCCGATCGGCTACAACGAGTATAAGTCACATAGAATGGGAGTGAGTCCCAGCCGTGCCTTTGGTTAGATGGGGCCGTGACTTACTAAGAAAGTTAGTAGAAAAGAGTTACGAGAAAGAGAAATCAGAAAGATTATAAAAGGGAGAGTAAACGAGACTTGTAAGGAAAGAATCAGATAGAGAGTTACGGGGATAGATGAGTAAATGTTTTACTTACTGAGCCTTAGTTGTTCTCACCCCGATGTTTTCTATGTTTTGTAGGATCTAGGTGAGGACACGGTTGGATGGGCGTCGTTAAGCGAAGAGAAATGGCTACACTGTCCACCCTACTTTTCATGTTTTTGTACATGATATAACTTTTTGTGTAAAGAATGTGTATGTTTAATAAAAGAAAATTTTAGGCCCAACTATTTATGCTATTTTACATGTATTTTACTATGCATATTTTATGATAATACAAGTAGAAAACAGTTGTTACAGATTCATCAAATAGGGAAGATTTTGTTCTCTTTTCTTAATTCCAACATGTTGAATGCATTGTTTACTGTTTTTATTTCTATTTGTGTTAATTTTAGTATGAACTAACTTGTTTTGGGTTAGGGTTTTGATGTAATTGGGGTTTTTATGTTTAATCAATAATTTGATGTTGCTTTTACATTCTATTGCATGGATTATGTGATTATTCTTGTTCTTATTGAATTTACTTGTTGAACATGATGAGACTGAGAAGTGAATCATGTATTAGCTTCTTAGGGTAATTGCCATTGTTGTATTGAATGCTAGAGATAGGTTTGAGAATCAATGAAATCAATTTAGGATTCCATTTAGCTTAACAAACTTGGAACTATTAACCTTCAATTTGTTGGGTGCGGAAGCTTAATAGGGAAAAGTAGGAAAACATAGCCTGGAAGGTATGTTTTACACATTAGGGAGTCCGATTTATAATCCGTGCATGTGAGTGTAGAAGTAGCATAATTCGTAGATTAATTCATAAAATCTTAGTGGAGTCAAAACCCTAACTGGTTGTTTTAAATGATATTTCTCTTGAATTAACCTTGCTGTCTTTAATTAGTTTTTAAGTACGTAGTAAATTTTGTTTTCACTTTAGCTTAAATTTCTCCCGCAAATCCAAACATCTTTTGGTTTCTCCAACTTGATAAACAACTAGGAAAATCAGTGCTTAACAAACAATCCTCGTAGGAACGATACTTTACTTATCACTTTATTACTTTTTACGACTAGTGCACTTGCTACACATTGCATGTTGTAATTTCAACGCATCAGATATCCATTGTCATCCACAGATGTTTCATTGACAAATTTCTTTGGAAAATGTTTTGTACATCTTCCTCTCTCCATACATGGTGAATTCTTGTTAACATCACCGCACAAACCATGGATCATGTGATTCTCCACAGCTGCAAGGGCAACACCATCAATTTCCTTATTTGGAATTTTAGCAGAAACTATTTCATCTATTTTAGATGCCGAAGGATTCTTATATTGGGAATGTAGAAAAACCAACACATGAGCATATGGGAAGCCTCTCTTTTGGAACTCGATAGTGTAGATAACTGACAGAAACAATTATAACTTGTTCAACAATAGTTGTTATAACATAATTTCATATCATAAATTATCAATGAACTGTAATTTGTAAAGAAAGTAGAAATATTATTCGTTGGAATAATTACTTGCCACTGCTTCACCAAAATATTCACCTTTTTTTTATCTCTAGCATTAGCTCAAGCAATTTGATCTCAAAAACTCTGCAAACTGCAATTATTCTACTTTCTTGATGACATTGTTCAATACAATTCTGTAGATATTGTATCTCCGGCCACTTGGGATTACAGGTGAAAGTCAGAAAAATATCAGATATCCATAACATCTACAAATTGCCATTGCATCTTGATAATTCTGAACACGATATCGAGGATTGCCATTGTGAGACGAAGGGAGCAACGTAGATTTTCCTAGATGCTGTGCATTAACATCATCCTTTGAAATGGCATCCATCAACCCATTATACAAATCACTTCTCAATTTTTTCTGATTGTTTCTAATCCAATGAAATCTTTCCTCTTAAACATCCATATATGCATCCACAATATATTGCTGCAATAATCTACCTGATTTCAACAGAGTAAATAATCTATACTGCAATCGAAATACATAATATTCTATCATGCTTAGTCTGTTTCTCTTTGAAGACTTTTTGTTAGGAAAGTCTTTATGGTTAATGTCAATTCTGTATCCATCTTCTCCATACGAAAATAATATTGGATAACTTAATGCCATAAAGCTTGGATGCAAGTCAGAAATTCTTTGAAGTCCCTTTTTCGAATGATGAATAATGACATCTTTTCCAGTTTCTGAAATTCCAATATCACCGACAATTAAACCCGCAATTTCAGATGCAGTTGGCAAATTGTATTGTCTTCCATCCTTTTCCCTTTTCATTTTTAATCGCAAATGCACATCTCTAATATCATTCCAATAAATATGGTTCCTGATAGAACTAAAACTTTTAACCAATTCATTGTTCACATCAAACATCAATTGCAATTCTTTTACTAATTCCATGTCAATAGTAGCATCGACTGTATTACCTCATACAGAATTTGATCTATGACTGGTTTCATACTCTGTGTCATAAATATAAAGCTACATTAACTGAGGTTTCCTTCCTTTGGGTGGAAGTAACGATCCTATTTGGTGGTAATTCTGTTCGTAAAGTTTGAAAACGTATGGACCATCCCCTTGGTTAATCTCATGGTCAACATGCCCTCCCATTGATGTAAATGAGAACAATGAATTGTATATTCTTATTTTACTCCTGAAACTAATCCCTTTGTTACCACTGGACACATCCAATAAACCTTTTTTTAATGGTTCTAGCGGTTCTTTCAATAATGGTAACTATGCCATCCATACAACATAATGAAAACAAAGGGATGGCTAGCTCTTGGTTCTTAACAGTTCGCTCTTCATACCACATGACTGATCATGAATGCACTTTTAGGATGGTTCACCAAAGTTCCAATACTCTTTTCGCACTGTGCAAAGAAATAACGTGTTATTTTTAGAAAGTAATTGACGTGTTCTGTTAATTTAGAAACTCAGAATGACATTTTTTTTTACTAAGTTTAATACTTGAGTTAACATTTAAATATGTATAACTAACAATGTGACACTTGTTACCTCTTTCTGTCAAGCGAGATTTTGAACCTCTATTTGTCTTCGATAAAGATTTCTTTTGTTTTTTCAATGTCTGACCTGAGAATGAAAATAATAATAAAAAAATCATCACAATTTTCAACAACACTTGCAATGTCATAATTGTTCAGCAAAGTTCTGCACCTTTATTTTACAAAATAATGAAATAACATTATGTTTTTAAGATATAACAAACTGATGGTTTAAACATATGTTATCAGATTTTGGGCTCACGATTGTATTGTTCTGCATTAGTAATTGGAATATTAGATTCAGGCTCTGCACACGGAGAAGCACCTGAAAAACATAGATTTAGTTAGTCAATTTAAGTTATCATAATCTAAAAAATATAGGTAACCACTAGTATAATATTTTTTTTCCTCTCTTCCTTTTTAATACGGACATTCTCTCTGTTCTATTTTCCTCACATATCTCATTTACATTTATAGAAGCATTTGAAGAACTTGTAGAACACTTCTCTGTGTTTGATACACATTGTTTCTGTTATTTAGATCTCTCATATGAGTTTAAAAATAATAATAACAGAATTAATACTATACCATGCAACAAATTATATAATTGAAAAGCTTAACCAAAGGCAAAAATAGTAATTAAATATCTCATTTATATTTATAGAAGCATTTAAAGAAATTATTGGATCTTTCTCTGTCTTCGATACACAAGTTTTATGATTGAGACTATGTTACATAACAAATTATATCATTAAAGAAAACAGAAACTGATTTACTCAACAATGTAATATACAAAATATTTGTATGACTATACCAAAATAAATAAGGTAGTTACTTTTGTTGGATACTTTATTATGGATCATTTCGCTGTGAAATTCATACGTCAAAAACACCAATATATAGTTCATAAAAAACTAAAAGAACAAAGACATAGACTGAACTCGTTTACTCTTTAATTAAATAATTATATGAAGTTCTAATATTAAATATACCTTTTTTCTTTTTATAGATTGACTTTCTGACTCGCTTTGGAAATCTAGGCCTTTTTTAGTTCCATATAAACATTCTCAATTTTCTGTTCTCCTTGCATACTTTTGTTCTGAAATCAACAATACTTATTTGTCCAGAATCATATGCCAATCTATAGTTTTCAATCACTTGCAAATATAATTCCTGAATGTATGACTGTATAGTTGTCGCGTCTTCATCCATAAGAACCATTTTATAATCTTGCACCTGACCAAAACAAAAAATATATTGTGTTAACTGCATTCCTTTTTTCACCTCTGCCGAGTCCAGATTTTTATAATTGTATGCAAAAATTGATAACAGATGATTTACTTTAGTTTTATATGTAAATTTATGGATGGACAAATATTTTATTAAAACTTTATAACATAGAATAATATGATCTTGCAGCAAGATTTGAACCAAAACAAAGTTTCATATGTTACAGCCACACATTAAAATAGCTCGGCAACATAGAGATTTCCAAACAAAGGAAACATTTATTATCATAAATATGAATAAGCTGTTGGTCTGGCAATGGTCTATCAAAAGTATATCATCCATTTGTTGGTTGGACAACTAAGAATATAATCGATTGTGGCATTAAAACGAAAAACACACCTGCATTTATTACAATCATACTTATATTATGGTATTCTTGTTAACTCATCACAATTTTACAGGTAAATTTTATATAAATAAATGATTCATAAATTAAATTTTGACCTCATGGAAACCTTAATTGATTACAATTCCAATGAAAAAATATGATTAACCATGAAGTTTTGAATTTGTTCTTTATTGGTTTTCCAATAATTTATATAAATATTTTCACAAATTAGGATAGTCAAATTCACTTGTATAAAAAACTTGAGTTATATGAATCTGATATTACAATAAATATTCGATTTAACAATTGTATAATAATAGGTCACAAAAAGAATATATTTATTACCTTTAATAGGAATCACACTGTAACTATAAGGAGCAATCGTTTAATCCAACTGTATATATCTACGTTAACGAACAATAGAATAAAGATGTAAGAGGAATACAATAGTAAGAAGGATGTAAATATTATTATGCATAAATTATTTAAGAAACAAAAGTAGTNAAATTTTTGTTTGTTACTCTTGTTTACAATTGGTATTGTGAAATATTTCCCATACAACTTTAAAAATTTTCCTTTAAGTGTTGTGTATTCCAAGCATTGTGAGTGTAAGTGCTCTGCTTGATATTGTACTAGAATCAAAATTTCTCAATGGTGCAAGTGTTTTTGTTTCTTTCTTTCTTTCATATATATATATATATATACATAGAGAGAGAGAGAGAGAGAGAGAGAGATGTTATTAATTTCAATAACCAATCAAACACGATATTCTATAACATTTACAATATATGAGTCTGTTGAAATTCACATAACTATGCATATATGTATTTATAAATGCCTCGTATTGTACCTCAACATTTATTTATAGGATCAGATTCATCTCACTTGCAGTTTATTAAGAGCAATACATTAATGAGCAAATTAAATTTTACAAAATAAATCATTAGGAAATTAATAGTTCGATATATCTTTATATTTTTATATTTTTATATTTTTTTAAATAATAATGAAACCATGAAATTCATAATAAATTATATTTTTATCGGGTGTAATTATATTTGGAGTTGGACATCTTCCGCTTCGTTAAAACGTCATCGTTTAACATGTTCATTGTCTTTAAAAGCAAATTAGGGATTAAGGGCATTTTATCGTTGACTTTGTAATCACATCTGCATTTCAAAATTGATCGTTTTTATCGACTCATATTATTGTTTAACTTTGTTTTTACTTGCATCAACCAACAATTTGTAGGTAATTACAGTCTTTCCTACTAGGTTTTATCTGTATCTCATTTTTCTGTCTGACAATGTTGCACATAGAAATTCCTAGCACAGTTACTTGTACCGATCTTTTGCAATTTCAAAAACATTACAATATTGCCGACGATTTTGATCTATTACCATGCGATGGTTTTAAATCTTTCATAAATTCAGAGACCCCTCCTGGGTTTTTCACTTTTTTTGAAATTTTTCTTCAGTGTGGTCTAGTGCCTCCTTTCTCTTCATTTGTGGAAGAAGTCATGATTTGTTATAACGTTGCACCCACTCAGCTCAATCCCAATGCTTGGAGATTAATTTTGAGTTTTGAAATTCTGTGTTTAATGCATGATATTCTACCCATGTTTTATATTTTTAACTGCTTCTATGCATTGAAAAAGAGGCTGAATAGTCCATTTTATTTTATCGAGGGTAGAAAAGGCCGAGTACTGTTAACTAGATTATCAAATAAAGTGCGAGGATGAAGTGATAGATATTTTCTGTTGGGTTGCAAAAAAGGTTGGGGTGGACTACCTACACAATGGACAAAAGCTACAATACCCCAGCAGAATCTCGATAAAATATATGTGAAGGAAGCTGGCATCTAGACATTGGAGAAGTTTATTCAAAATCAACAAACATTCGATGTTTTTGATCCATTCTTCAATTCAAAAAAGGTATTATAATTTTTTATATCATCACTTTTTATTTCTTTATTAACTGATTCTCATGTAACTTTTTTTTTTCGTTGGTTGTAGTGGATATAGACATTGAATCCCCAAATTTAACAGCTTCAACATCAACTTCTACACCCAAATTGATGGACGCTATTTTTATGGGACCATCTACGTTCGAAAATGAAGATAAATACGAAGCTATAGAAGAGCTACCATTGATCAAACAAACCAAGCATAAAAAGGTGTGTGATGAGAAAGTTCAAGTTACAGTCCCTCCCAATAGGTTAAAAACAATGTCTAAAAAAGATCTTGAAGAACTTACATCAGAAGAGGTGAATTATGTGATTTAAAATTGATAAATTTGATTTACTCTTAATTTATTAAAAAATTTATATTATTGTTGTTGTTGTTGACATGTTTGTGGCATAAAGAATTATGGCTTATTTGGAAATCAGAAGGTGATGGCTGGCCTCCAATAAGATCATTGAAGATTTGGAAAGAAACAAAAAAAGATTTGTTGTTTAGAGGGACAAAATCACAAAGGAAATAATGGATTTGGAGAAATAGATGGGAGAAGCTATGAATGAATTGGAGTTTCATAGGAAGAAATTATCAGTGATTGAACAATCATGTTCAAATGCAAAGTTAGAAAATGATGTTCTTGGAAGAAAGGAGAAAGAATTATTGGATTGCAACAGCAAGCTGAAATCTAGCCTTGTTGTAGTTGAAAAGGAAAGAGATAGTGCTTCTGATATTGTCTCACGCATGTTCTTGAACACTCGAGAAGTATATTGTGATGCATTTAAGTCCAGATTTCTTGATGAAGATTTCAGTCTCTTAGAGAATTTTTTCTTGCAAGAGGAAGAGACAAATTTGGTAACAGAGGATTGAAACATGGACATTCCTTGAAGTTAGCTGTTACTTATAGTTTGTTTACGGATCTGATTCTTATAGTACCTGTATGAGATTTTTTTGTTCAGATCTAGATTTTTTGTTTTGGAAATATCAATTTTCCTAATGGGCGATTCGATTCACATTTGAGAGGTGTCGATTTGTGAATCCATTTGGTGAGCTATTGATATCATCAAGGATTATGTTGAGTGATGGTGTTTACAGGGTTGCGTTTCATAGTGGTTTATGTTTGTATCTGTAAAAATATTCCCTTATACATTATTACTAAACTATGTGTAGAGCTATTGTAATTGCTATACAGCTCGTACTTGGTTAATCGCTGGTACACTCTTAAGAACATTAACTTGGATTGTATCAGCAAATATTGAAATAATAGTATTACAATATTGCAATCCTATTGTTTAACCAATCAAAAATAATTTCTGTTGAGTTGTACAAATCTGTTGAGTTGTACAAATCAAACGTTTTAGGAATAGGATCATATGTTTTAGGAATAGGATCATATGTTTTAGGAATAGGATCTTTAGAATAGGAAATTAGATCAACCCTTTCCTAGTTTAGATTATTTCATTCCCTTATTTGGATTGTTGAATGTGTATAAATTGTTGTATTGTGTTCACAATAAACATATAGAAAATTCTTCTGATTATTACATGGTATCAGAGCCAAATCAGAAACCCTAGAAATAAATTTTTTTTCTAGCGACTTTTTTTTCCGACGAAGTTCAGTCTCTCTCCTTCTAGTGTTGCATCCTTCCTCTGACCACACCAGCCTGTTCGTCTTCTCCTCGCTGGCAAAACTTAAAAATTTCATCGCCGATCGTCGTCCCACGCGCCGATTTTTTAGCGTGTGATAGAATCGGTGGTTTTCACTGATAGCGACCAAGAGATCGAACTGCAATCACCTCAGTAGATAAAAGAGCCTGAACCAAGTAATGCAATTGAAAATTTAAAAGCAAAGGTTGATCATTTGATACACGTAATAAAAATCAGCAAACCAGATACAGAGATTTGTACTTTGAATCCCAGATTAAGGTATAGAGATCCTGGTAGAACATCATTTGCTTTTTTAGATAATTTAAAACGTTATATCTATTTAAGTGTTGTTGATGATCTTAATGATTTTCTTTTCACTCAAATTTAGGTTGAAACCTTAGCAGAAGAAAATCATCAATTGGCTTTGAAACTACAAAATGCATCTGGAAAACTTGAAGCAGTATGACTTCTACACATTATTATGTTTTATAAACTCACAATATTTTTATAGCAAAATAATATGTCTTTGCACAAACCATATTTAATATATGAAATTGGTGAAACGAACTTGAAAACTTGAGAAGATCAGAAAAATTGCGTTTATTTTGTTTGCCTGCAAACACTGGATTATGTCTGGAATTGATAAGTAAATAGAAGAACATGATCTTACCAAGAGATTCAGTAGAAGTTCAAGACACAGTCAATGTGCTTTCTCAACCAGCACATAAACAACCACCTCCTCGCAAAGGTAGACCCCCATCAAGCAAGAGAAAGAATATTCACAAATGAAGACCCAATTTGCTTATGTATTTAATCTATTCAGTACTAAATGAATACTTTTATGAAAATTTCAATGTTATTTGTTTTGAACTACTTTTATAGTTTTTATGTGAACCCAAAAAACATTTGGCTAGCTTTTTTGCATGAATATTGCAATCTTATGTTGTTTCTTTTGGATTGCTTTTATAGTTCTTTTTCTCTTTTCTAATACCCCTAATATGATCGTATAAAAACGTCCTAGTTATATTTTCAGCATCATCTGCTTGTATAATCGATATTATATTTGCAGACATGTTTTTGATATTCTATGTCAATATTTTACAGTGAATTATGCATGATACTTAACATCATCTGAATATTATCAAGATCAACTATTTAAATTCAGACAATTTATTCAATAAAATTGTTTGTTTAATAATTGAGAACATGATAATCCAATTAATTTTTGGACTACTACATCAAACAACATAAAAATTACTTTCACAATTCTGTCAGACACAATCACATCTACATTTTTCTGATATAACATTACTATAAAATTTGCTAAAATTAAATGGATAATGGTCCTATTGCGGGACCAACCACAAACATATGTTATACTTGTTTTTATCATTTAAAACAGTAACAAAAAATTGAATAATTTGAAAACTATAATTGATTAGAAATTTTATAGTTTCATTATTATTTAAAAAAAAATAGAGTCAAAGGTTCAATCAATTTAACTATTTAAGAATAAAAAATTTGAATGCTGAATATTCAATTCCAAATTTTTGAATGTCTATGTAATTACTATGAAATTTGTGTTAAAAACTATCATAAAAATCAAAATATAATTGTTCTTATCCCATATAATACACATACGGGATTACAACAATCATATCTTGATTTTGATGTCATTTTTTTTATACTAATTGTGGTTTAATGTTATATTTATTTATGTTGTCATCCATCAATCAAGATAAAGTATTTACACAAGTGAAGTCGAAATTACACAATACACTTAATCCATCAAATGTGACATGATCACTTTATCAAGACTTCAACTTTTTTCTCGGGTTGCTTTTGTAACTCCTACTCCTGCTTTTAACATTCTCATCATCATTTTCTTTCTATTCATTTCCTCGTTCCCTCTCTTTTGGTGTGTCTAACATGTTTGTACAAGAATTCTCTATTCTCTCTTTAACATCATCAGCATCTACTCCTGCCATCACTTTCTAGACACATCCTTGATTTTTGGTGTTAATATTCCGTATTCAGACACGAATGACATCAAGGATTGTGATCCATATTCTCCATTGTTTGCCTATTGTTTTTTACAAAACATTGATATCACTTCAAAATTATGAAAATTAACTATTTAAGAATAAAAATTATACTGACCTTTTGCAATTCTTGTAATTTATATTCATCCTCAAGATTCTCATCAATTGAAAAATGTTTCGTCACAGTATAAGATTCGTATCCTTCCTTCAGATCCATAATTCTCAACGTGATCTTAAAAACAAACATCTGTCCAGATTGCTCACTTAAAACTTTTGGGATATTCTTCTGATCATTACCTTGTTTGTTCAACAATTGTGAACATGATAACCCAACCAATCTCTGCATCACTATATCAAACAATATAAAAGTTGCTTCGGCAATTCCATCCGACACTCTCATTTCTACCTTGTACCTATTATAACATTGACTAAACATTGTTACAAATAAATGCCTGAATCAGAATATACTCCTTATTGCATTGACAATACATAATTACAAACACCAAAAAACAAACAATGTTATACCTCATCTAAGGAGATTTCGATTCCTAGCTGCATTTGTCACAATATAAATAGGTATTAATATCAGGAATTTTCTTCTTGCAATAGGTGTAGGAATTGTAACACCAACCATATCTATCATCAACTTTGATTATCTTGGCCTTAATTGTATACTCCATCACCTATACAATTATAATTTTTGTTCACAAACTATGTTATAATAATCAGTTTAACGTTTTGAGTGAATACTGTACCTCATCAACATTATGCCACAGGAGATTGGTAACATGTTTCAGTGATGTTCTATTCTCAAACATTTCCTTCTCAATCGGAATTCGATTCAGAACCTTTTTCTGTAATTGAATTACCAGCAGAATGTTCATTCTAAAATAACCGAGAGTAGATAAACTATTAAATATCATTTTATCAATGAAATTACTTTAAAGAACTATTTCTTAAATACATACTCTTTCTGTAGAGAATGCACCTCCCTAATATCTAAATTTATATAAATTCCAGATGCCGAGGTTGCATTTAGATATAATCATACTGTCTATTAAAAAACATAAATTAGTAATCGAAAATATATTAATTCCATGTAATATAATTTTATTACCTTGGAAATCTTTAACATTCATTGAAGTAACTATTATGACAATTGGGCTGGTACTCGCTGATTGCAAATCTTCATCTATTTCTTTAGAAAACTTTCCCCATAACGTAATGTCAACTACTTCCCTGAAATTAATATAAGCATAAATTATTTAAAGTGGAAGAAGAACGTAAAAATATTAACAAAAGAACTTACTTTGTCATCTGCAATCTGATGTCTCTTTTTTCAGTCTTTGTTGATCTGATCTCTTCAATTTCTCTTATTGCATTAAACTCCAATGATATCTGCATATAATTTATCATATTTGATGTACAAAAATAATTCTCACGCATTTAAAATATAAATATTCAAATTAATTGTACCTGATATTAACCTTATATCATTTGTCCTCTTCTGAAGATCATCAAGACCAGCAAAATCAAATTTATATCTCAAAATAACAATCCTCGGTTCTTTTAATTCTTCTACAGTCGTGATCATGAGAAATTGTATATGATATTATCCCTCAACTGGTTTATAAGAGGGAGCAGATGGTATAACTTTTATATGTTTGATCAAATATATCGACCCTTCATGAAGCTGATTTTTAAACCTTGCAGTCCTATTCTTTGGTATCGAGACGTGCATAACTTGATTCTAAAAAACCAATGAAAACTACAAATTTCAACAAACCTGTATAAATCGCAAATAAAAATCTTTACAATATTTTCAGAGTATATTTTATACTTGTTGATCAATCAAAATCATGTCAAGGCTCATAAGTTTGTCACCCATTCTGAAATTCCTACACTCCCACAATCTAGATACTCTGACAGTAACTATCCAATAATCTCTTGATTCATAAATATCTTTAAGAAAATTATTAGACATTGTTACAAATTGCCTGCAAAAAGAAATTCATCTTTAATACAATCAAATAAAAGAAATAACGATACCCAATGGAGATTTTACAATTAAAGCAAATGTTATAATCTAATTCATACTATAAATATTTCTTATCACAATCTAATAGTATGCGGGATTTTTTTATTCGGCACTGTAATTTTAAACTCTAGAAAAGAACTTACTAATTTACAATCGTTACTACAATATTGTTTGTCAATTTTTTTATTACAATTGTATAATATTATTATACACAAATTAGTAGCTTTTATAGGTGAATTCATAACCCAACATATGTAGTATCACAATAGAAGAATGCAAATAATTGAAGGTATCACATTTACCTGTAACACGAACTATATCTCAACTATGCTAGCAATTTGTTTGTTTGTTTGTTTGTTTTTTTTTTTTTTTTTTTTTTTTTTTTTTTGAAACAATGATCTAATGATGTACTTTCAAATACCTTTACTTGTTCCTCTTAATCGTGTACGACAACGTAAACAACCACATATATATAACAAACACATTAATTTCAAAAGTTATGCGTAAAATCTTTCACATTTAGATAAACACTCTTTACACTTTGCATTAATTTCGCATTAACAATAATACATAGCAAATACAATGTATCGATCTCTTCCAGATAAATATCTATCCACAAAATTGCATCAACATCAATAACAATGAGTAAACAATATAACAATAATAACAAAATTAAATAACATCTGGGATCTTTTTATCTTTTTAATTTTTTTATGTGGACAAATGTAATTCTTATTCAAATTGCATTTGACACAAATTTATACTATTATGTGACATAAACAATACCATTTATTTCATCAACACTTTAATGAGAACACTACATTAAGAACGACATTAAATAGCAGAATACCAAACATCATCATAATACTGAACACATCAATAAAAAAGGAAATGCATAAACTCATAATTAAACCAAAATTCTGATATCCTAACCATTAACAGCAATATCACATTGAAAGTATCACATAACAATACAATGCATCAATCAACTTTGTTGATACAAACTCAAAGAGAAATTAAGTCACTCCATGTTTTATTAATATTATAGTTCGGCATCGTAAAAAATTTGACTAACAAATTGTATGGAATTCGTTGCCTAACCATTATCCATAATTATAATTGTTCAAAGCCTACTATGATCGATAATTTCACTGTCAAACCATTGATTTGGCTATAGAATGGTAATAGCACAAATACCAATCCATAATTTACCCATCATTTAAGAATGCTTAGAATTTCATCGAGACCCAGATTCCATTGCCGAACCATAATCATGATATATTACATTTATAATTTCTTATAACTTTTCTGGGAAGAATGCTAAACCATGGATTTGCATACTCACCCATGATTTAAGGATGGACAAAATTTGCATAGCTTGATATAAGAATGCTTGATATACGAATTAAGGTTGTGCAAACACATTAATTTCAAGAGTTATCTATAAAACCCTTCACATTCTGATAAACACTCTTCACAATTCACATTAATTTCGCGTTAACAATAATACATAGCAAATACAATGTATCAATTTCTTTCAGATAAATATATATCCACAAAATTGCATCAACTTCAGTAACACTTAATAAATAACAAAACATAATAACAAAATTAAATTCTAATTATTTATGTAGACAGTTGTAATTCTTATTTAAATCGCATATGACACAAACTTATACTATTATGTGACATAAACAGTACCGCCTATTTTATCAACACTTTAATAAAAACACAATATTAAGAACCACATTAAATATCAGAATATCAAACATCATCGTAATACCGAACACATCAATAAAAAAGAAAGTACATTGACCATTCATACTAATATCACATTGAAAGTATCACATTACATTAAATATCATAATACCAAACATCATCGTAATACCGAACACATCAATAAAAAAAGAAAGTACAAGAACCCATAATTAAACCAAAATTCTGATATCCTGACAATTAATACTAATATCACATTGAAAGTATCACATTACATTAAATATCATAATACCAAACATCATCGTAATACTGAACACATCAATCAAAAAGAAAGTACATTAACCTATAATTAAACCAAAATTCTTATATCCTGACCATTAATACTAATATCACATTGAAAGTCTCACATAACAGTACACTGTACCTATCAATTTTGGATAAATATATATCTTACAGCAAATGGTTTATTACAATGCAAATCATAAACTTTATCGTTTATATACTGATACTAAAATTTTTAACTGAAAGAGACTTCGAACCATTTCAATTTTTTTTATTAATATTATAGTTAGGCACCTTTAAAAAATTGTCTAACAAATTGTATGGAATTTGTTGCCCAACCATCGTCCATAATTATGATTCCTCAAAGCCTGTTGTGGTCAATAACTTCACTACCATCAATTTGGCTATAGAATGATAATAATAAGGCAAACACTGATATATAATTCATCTATCATTTAAGAATGCTTGAAATTTCAACAGATGAAGTATCATCGAGGTCTACATTGCATTGCCGAACCATAACCATGATGTAATTAATTGCATTTATAATTTGTTTAAAAAAATCGGTTTGCTGTTATAATTCATTCCCATAAAATATCATGATCGAGACAGCACACCTTTGATATATTAACTCATCCGTCATTTAAGAATGCTTGAAATTTCAATAGATGAAGGTATCATCAAGGTCTACACTGCATTGCCAAATCATAACCATTATGTAATTAATTGCGTTTATAATTTGTTTAAAAAGATTGATTTGTTGTTATAATTCATTCCCATAAAATATCATGATCCAGAAAGCACACCTTTGATATATTGCCTGAGTATTAATAAATACATAGATGATTGAGACACGGTTGAATATCTCAAAATCACCTTATATTGAATTGAACCAACAAACCTTTAAATAATTAAATTTCAAACTGCAAATGTTCATGCAGGTAAAATAACTTGCACAAAAGCAACTATCACAATCCAGCAACACTAAACCAGAACAACCAAATCTTATGTCGTGGACTTTCCCGTTGACTTGAATGAATCGTTGACATCCACAATGACCAACTCCAATACAATAAGATTCCATTCATAAATCACGAAATCGAACCTCAACTACTATCGGATAATGCTACTTTGTGACAACGGTGCACCAAGCAGCACAAATGGATAATATTTGAGGGCCGATTGTGTCACCTAAGTACAGAGCCAGCAAAAACTGCACTGGTAGAAGCCTTGTTAACATAAAACGTTCAGTCCCAAAACAAATACTCACATATCGACTAGAACAAATGGATAGCATGATGGAAAAAATAGTAAAAATAGTAAAAAAATGTTTAATAAAATACAAATTATCAACGTTTAATGTTACTCAGCGTCAACAATACAGGGAAAAACTAATTGCCCATAGTATGATATACCGACAACAAATACTCATTGTTCGACCAAAACCGTAAGCCGATTGATTCATGTTATTTCATGTACTTCACACAATTCAGCTGCAACCACAGACATACCAAATCAATAACCTCACCGAAGACTTACTAAACACAACTTGATATAGAACACGCTGACCATTGTATGAACACGTCAACTTTTTCTCCTGTAACCTAAAAATGAAATCAATAGAATCAACAAATTAACATCTCATGCCGGTTGATCGGCAAAATGGACTCAACGTAAAAATGACTCTATAAACGAAATAACAAACGCATATCCTCATCCCCTTGAAACAAACACAATAAAAAGTAATCGACCTTCATGTCAACATCGTTAACAAACAATTATGCATTCATATAAAAACTGGTACCTAGAAACGGCAACAACAAAAGTTAATTAATTTTCATATTAAAATTATCAAGGAACAGATTGACCGTTCGGAAGATATACTTACAGTTCAGAAGCACAAATCAAAATAACAACTCATCTGACAGTATCAATCGTACATCGTGCCTTTATTCCGTGCCGATTCATGATCTTTGACCTGTAAACAACAACAAAAACATAAATAATAAAAAAAAATAAAGAACAGACATATTATTGACACAAACTAACATGATCTATAAACAATTAACAAAAGACCAGACGTATTGTTGACACCAATTAACAAATTGTGATGATCCACAACTGAACATGTGCCCCTTTAATAACCCCTTATTTAGACCTTTCGAATACCAACGCAATTAAATACGAAGACAATTTTCCAATGTCAATACAATGCAATAAGTAATAGCAATCTAATACACCTGTATACTTGTTATTAATTCACATATTTGGAATGCCAATGCAATACACCTGTATTATTATTATTATTAAATATTATTTATAGATGACACAATAAATACCAACCCAGTAGAGAAATTTGACTGTCCAATGTGTCAAAATTGAGCAATTCTAGATCTTCTAAAATGTGCCACATGGCAAAAAATCCGCATAGGTATTCATGATGAATCTTAGAGTTAAGAATATCTCATTAAACCACACATCCAACATAGCAAGAGAGAGCAACCCTAAACCAATTTTACCTTTGGATTTGGAATACCAATTCAGCAATTAACATCTTCTACAACATCACCAATAAAATTCAACCACATAACAACCACAAATCCTATGTGTCAAAATGGAACAATTCTAGAGTTACAAAACATGCCACCTAGCGAACAACCAGCATGGGTATTTAATAATAGATACATTTGTTGTAAGCAATCTCGTAGCAGGATAAATGAAATAAACACCATTTAATAAACTAGCACGCCTTTTTCTTTTTCAACCCAAAACAATCTTAATTATGATTATGAGCTTATGTATAAACCAAAATTAGAATATGATAATCAATTCATGGGTTGTTCTCTTTATTGATTAATTGATTGATTTAATAAAATTCAGTAGACTTTGGTATAAAATGGAACAACGATCATTGTATCCTTCAATATTCATGAAGATACAAAGGCTGTTAGAGTAGGTGCCCTAGAGCCAATCTATCATTGTAAAATTGACTCTATAATAAATGTTTATTTATCAATAAAAGGCATATTCTTCTATATCGCGTAAATCATAGTTATATGTAATGATATATGTCCTTAGGATGGTAGAACTGTGATGAGGGTATCAGGTGTTTCAAATCTTAATAGTGAGAACCCTATGATCACATATGGTGGCCATTCTAGAAACGTCAGTAGCCCCAGTATTATTCTGACCTAGGACACAGACAATACGGTAAGGCTACCATAGTGTTGAATGACCCTGTCAAAAGATAGTGACTGATCTCACTTGTCAAGGTTGTTTGCCAACAACCTAGTGCAATGCATGGGTGCTTGCTAGAGCCAAGTTCACTGGACAGACCCACCAAAGAATTCCATATGGATGGTAACCCTAGTGTATATGAAATAAATCCTCTAATGAATGGTGGTGCATGTGATCCTTAGACTTGAGATCACCGGAGCACCTTGTGCACCAATTAGTGTAGTTTGACACTAGCCCAACATAGTTCTATTTAGAGATATCAATACGGTAGTGATTGGCTACATTGAGAAGTGTATCAAGACTATGGTAGATTGACAAAAGATTCATCACTCCTGGGTACGAGAGAAGTTATCTCACTAGGTAATTCAGTAAATGGCGATGACATTAAATCTGTGGCCACAGTAGGATTGAGTTGTTGCTCAATCCAATTTATTATTCCGGTCATTGGTCCATTAACTGAATACAAACATGTCGATGATATCTGAGGTTGACATTATTTTTGTACCTCAGTCTCGATGAGATAACAGATGATGAAATGATTTGATTGCACGGTAACCATATCATTGACAGGCTGTAATTTCACTAAATCCAAATCTATCGGGTGGCCATGATGCCTTGCTAGGGGTCAATCTTGGTCTGTGAGTAGTGAGACGATTAATATGTGTTAGTCGCGATACTACACACTGCCGATATGAGGAGGAGCCTAGGGTCACACAGTTAGAAGAAAATTTAAGAATCAATTTGTAAGAAGGGTATATTTGTCTTTTAGGATGAAAGGGTATTTTGGTAATCTTACAGTGCAATTAAATCTACTGAGGTTGTTGCCTATATTTAATTTTAATTTTAATATTAATATTAAATAACTGAGATTATATTTAAATATATCTATGCATATATTTAAATGAATTAATATTATTAATTAAATGTTAATATATTATTATATATTAATTGATTTTAATTATAATAAAAATTAATTAATTAAAATACCATAAAGGGTGTGTTTGGTTGCAAAGGTAAATTAGGGTTGGAGCCCATGGCTATTTCTTATTGGAATAGGGTTTTAATTGTTGCACTATATAAGTGCAACTTAAATTAAAACAAGAGAATTCATTCATTCATTCAATAATTAAAAACCCTAGCCACCATTTTTACTCTCTCTCTCACGCCCCACTCATTGATTGAAGAGAAATATCCTTTCTCTTCTTAACTCATTGAAAACCTTGATTCTTGAAGTCATCAAGAGGATTTAGCAAATCCCTTGATAGCTCTATGGATTATCTTCGTGTGGACGATGTGAGTGCGATTCTACTTTGAATCGGGAGCGAAATCAAATCAGAGATATTAAAGGAGCCTCCAAATATTGGTAATGTATTCCAAATCCTTGTATGCGTTAGACTTTGATTTTACAGATCTTGTTTACGCTGGTTTTCGTTTATAACGTTATAATCTTTACCCGAATTTTAGGTCGTTAATGTGATGATTAGATTCGTTTTGTTTTATATTCTGTCGTTTTCACTGCGCAAATCTGTTCACTCACTTACAGTGGTATCAGAGCCAGGTTAATTGATTATAACGTTTTTACTGATGTTTGATAACATGTGGCTTGTTTGATAACATGTTAGTGTAAACTGTTTTTTAAAATCTGTAAAATCTGCGTTCATTGCATGATTTGGTTAATCAATTGATTAAATAATGTGTTGGTGAATGATTTATTGGTTGGTTGGTGTCCTGGTCAAATGCTTGTGCATTCGATCCGATTTGGATCCGTGTCGTTACGTGAAAAACTGTAAAAGGGCGTACTATGCAATTCACTGTTTTGCAGCGTTAGCTGTGGTGAAATAACACTTCGCCGCAGCGAGAGGCAAAAACTGAATCTGGTCGTGGCAAAATAAACCTTCACCATGGCAACCTGCCAGAAAAGTAGATCTCGCCGTGGCGAAATAAAACTTCGTCGCGGTATGAAACTCTCTGGAACGTTTTTGTGTTTTCTAGAAGTTTATGACATTTGCCACTATGAAATAAAACTTCATCACAGCGACCATGTGTATAAACTTCACCAAGGCGAATAATTTATTCACCGCGACAAGAAAGCTATTGTTCCATTTTGCTTTTCTGTTTTTCGTACAGGGGGCCAAATTGCAGTTTTTGAACCTATATAGCCAATAATAATTCTGCACATATAAGAAGGGCAATTTAATAATTCCACCCACCCAAATTCAAAATGTTAATTTTTGGATGTATGCAATGTTCGTGTTTGAAATTGCATGGTGCCCGGTACATGAGCCTTAGACCTTTGGTATGTTTTTGTAATTTTGGGTTTGCTTGTAATTTATAAAGAAATTGGACCTACGTGCCCTACCTCTCTCTCTCTTATATCTCCATGTATTTCTTCTTCTCATCTCACTCCCCTCGTATGTAACACAACGTTTCTTTTTTATCGATGTAAATTAGAATCGGGTTTTATTATAAAATACTTTGTAATAATCGTGAAGAAGAAACAAATGAGCTATGAAGAGGAATAACTTGAAGACCCAAGATTTACTTTTAAACCCCTAGGTTGACCCACCGATTCCTCTAGGCCTAAGGAAATCAATTTTAGTGGGCCATGTCCCAGCATGTTTTATTTTGTTTAGAATGCATACTAAAGTTAAATGTTCAATAACATGCCAAACAATGACATTCTAACAAAGATAATAATCTGGTGAGAAATTAAATAAAAACCCTCAACTTAAGTATACTAAGTCACGTTTGCCTTCCATCACCATGGTTTTAATCAAACAACTGTTCATCGGAACCTTGTTCGCCAAAGCAAAGGGTACACTTCTACCAGTGAGAGGTTAAAATTCATTAGAGTTTTCCTTAATGGTGATGGGGCGACTTAAAATGATAGCTTTGCTTGTTCACCAAAGTGAAGGTTGGTAAACACGTCATGGGCATAGTAGAGTAGTACACATATTCTATGTACATGGTGACATGTAGTGTCCACTCTACTGATACTGGGAATCACACTTGAGGACGACGGCTAGGCCGTTGGATTGTGTGATTGGCTTGTTGGCTTGCTTCATATTTGAGGTTGGTAGTGGGGGCTATCAACTGGTGTGGATTAAGTTTGTTGGCCTACCTAATCAACCTATTTTGGCTTATTCGCCAAAGCGAAGGTTTGAAATGGGCTAGATGGGATCTCAGTCCATTAGGAAAGCCAACGGGCTTTCCCAAGTTAATAGTGAGGGCTATTGGCTTGAGAAAAGTAGTGGGAGCAATTATTTAATAAAAGACCTTATTAAATAATGAAAATAAACATGATAATAAATTTACTTTTCTGTATTGTAGATTCATTTAAAATGAGCAATATCAACCTACGATCGATAATCGAGAAAGAAAATAGGCTGGATGAATTTAATTTCTCGGACTGGTATCAAAATCTTCAAATTGTACTGAAGTCCGAAAAGAAATTATATATCCTTGACAAGCCTTATTTGGCTGAGCCTGATCCTGATGCCACTCAAGAAGTAAAGGAAACATACCAAAGGTTCCTTGACGATGCTGACACTATTCAATGCCTTATGTTAGCCTCAATGACACCTGAGCTGCAAAAGCAGCATGAGAATATGGATGCTACTGCCATAATTCTGCACCTTAAGGAGCTTTTCGAAGGAAACGCTTGACATGAGAGGTACAAGGTGTCAAGTGCGATGTTTAGAAGTCGCATGACTGAGGGAGCCCAAGTTGGTCCTCATGTGCTCAAGATGACTAGGTACATGGAAAGGCTTGAGACTTTGGGATTTGGGTTGGATGTAGAATTACAAGTGGATTTAATTTTGTAATCCTGACTTGATACTTTTTCATCGTTCATAATGAACTTCAATATGAACACCATGATGAAACCTCTGTTAGAGCTTCTGAACATGCTGAGGACTGCAGAGCAAGACATGAAAAAGTCCAAGCCTGTTTTACTAGTTGTTGCCAGTAAAGGAAAGGGTAAGGGCAAGGGAAAGGCCAAGGCCAATCCCAAGCCCAAGCCCAAGCCCAAAAAACAAGATGCTCTCAAGCTTGAGGGTGGCGTTAGGAAATGTGGGAATGTAGTCTGTTTCTATTGTGGCAAGCCTAGCCACTAGAGGAAACACTGTAAAGTTTTCCTCGTGAATAAGAAGAAGTAAGACGCTTCAACTTCAAGTATGCACATGATTGAGATTAACTTATCTCCTTCAACATCTTGGGTAATTGACACAGGGTGTGTTACTCACATTTGTACTGATGTGCAGGGACTAAGGTAGAGTAGATTGCTCGCCAACGGAGAAGTGGATCTACGAGTTGGAAATGGAGCACATGTGGTTGCATTAGTTGTAGGGACTTATTGTTTATCTTTGCCTACGGGCTTATTATTAGAACTCAAAGATTGTTATTATGTACCTGCAATTTCTAGAAACATTACTTCAGTATCCGTTTTGGATAATATAGGATATTGTTTTGAAATTTCTAATGGATTGTTGTCCTTTAGTTTGAATGGTATTCTATTTGGAATTGCAAGATTATATATCAGATTATAAGTTCTTGATTTAAACAATAAGGATATTCTCAATGTTGAAACTAAGAAAGCTAAACATAGTGATCAAAACCATACATACCTTTGGCATTGTAGATTGGGTCATGTTAATCATACCCACATTGTAAAACTTCAAAGGGATCGAGTTTTGGACCCTTTTGACTTCCAGTCATGCCTTTTAGGCAAGATGACCAAGTCACCTTTCACAGGACAAAGTGAAAGGGCTACTGAATTGTTAGACATCATCCATAGTGATGTATGTGGTCCACTAACAGTTGAAGCCAGAGGTGGATAATCCTACTTCATCATATTTACTGATGATTTCAGTAGATATGGTTATGTCTACCTCATGAGACATAAATCTAAAGCCTTTGATAAGTTCAAAGAATTCAGGAATGAAGTACAGAATATGTTGGGCAAAAGTATTAAGGCTCTTCAGTCGGATCGAGGAGGTGAATACTTGAGCTTAGGGTTTTCTAAATACCTGAAAGAATGTGGGATAATAACACAACTCACCCCTTCGTAAACACCCCAACACAATGGAGTGCCTGAAAGAAGGAATATGACCTTACTTGATATGGTTAGGTCTATGATGAGTTTTAGTGACATGCCTGCATCATTCTGGAGTTATGCCCTAGAGACTGCGACTCACGTATTGAACCGTGTGCCATCAAATTTTGTAGATAAGACTCCATATGAACTATGGAGTGGGCGAAAGCCCAACTTATCTTATCTAAGGATTTGGGGTTATGAAACTTATATCAAGAAATTGACTTCGAACAAGCTGGGCCCAAAATCTGAGAGATGCATTTTTGTGGGGTATCTTAGGGAAACCAAAGGGTACTATTTCTACCACCCAGAAGAGCACAAAATTTGTGTCGTTCATACTAGTGTCTTCCTAGAAAAGGAATTTTTCCTAAGAGATACTAGTGGGAGAAAAGTAGAACTCGATGAAGTTCTAGAACCACAAGATACATTAGACCAAGGACGGGAAGGTGTGCCACATGAAGTGGTTGAACATCGTGAGGAGGTCACTCCACAATTTGTGGATCAAAGTGAACCACCTCAAGTAGCACATGAGCTACATAGATTATCTCGTGACTCAACGTGGTGACGTACTAGTCTACCAAGACGATGAACCTAGAACCTACGAAGACGTTATATCGGATCCAGATTCCGTTAAATGGCTTAAAGCCATGAAATCTGAGATGGACAAGAACCAAGTATGGTCTCTGGTGGAACCACCTGAAGAGGTAAAACCCATAGGGTGAAAATGGGTCTTCAAGAAGAAGGCTGACATGGATGGTAAGGTGCACACTTATAAGGCACGACTGGTTGCCAAAGGTTTCAAACAAATTCATGGTATTGACTATGAAAAAAAAAAACCTTTTTACCAGTTGCCATGATTAAATCCATCCAGACTATGCTTGCGATTGCTGCATATCATGACTATGAAATTTGGCAAATGGATGTCAAAACAACTTTCCTAAACGGAAACCTTGAAGAGGATGTGTATATGACACAACCCAATGGTTTCGTTCTTGATGGTCAAGCTGATAAGGTATGCAAGTTGTAGAGGTCCATTTATCGACTCAAGCAAGCTTCAAGGAGCTAAAACATTCGTTTCGATAAAGCTGTAAAAGAATTTGGTTTTATCAAGAACGAAGAGGAGCCCTATGTTTACAAGAAAGTGAGTGGGAGCGCAGTGGCATTCCTGGTGTTGTATGTCGATGACATACTTCTAATTGGGAATGATATACCAAACTTGTAGTTAGTTAAGACTTGGTTATCCAAGTGCTTCTCCATGAAGGACTTAGGAGAGGCAGCCTACATCCTTGGAAAAAAAAATCTACCAAGATAGATCACGTAGGTTGCTTAGCCTAAGTCAGAGTACATACATTGACAAGGTACTGAAAAGATTTAGTATGGAAGAATCCAAGAACGGATTTCTTCCAATGTCACATGGTGTTTATCTCTCTAAGGATATGTGTCCTAAAACACACAATGAGAGAGATAGAATGAAGAGGATCCCATATGCGTCAGCAATTGGATCCATCATGTATGCCATATTATGTACTCGGATTGATGTCTCATGTGCATTGAGCACTTGTAGTTAGAGGTGGGCAAGGGACCGATCCCTTGCTGGCCCAGGCCTGGGCCTGTTTGGGACTGGTCCCTTGGGACTAGTCCCAAATGGGACCAGTCACTCATGGGCCTGGGACCGGTCCCAGGCCCATGGGAAAAAACAGGACCCGGACCAGGCCCTAGGCTTGGTCGGGACTAGTCCCATGGGCCTAGGACCGGTCCCATGGGCCTTGGATAATTTTATTTTCCCCCCTCAATTTTTTTATATTTTGGGGGTAAAACAAAATTTTATAGAGGGTTTTTAGTATTTTTTAGGGGTAAAATTTATAAATTTTATATATTTTTTAGACCTGGAAGATTTTTTTTTTTTTTATAAATTTTATAAAATTTCATTTTAGCCCTCGTAATTTATATTTATTTTAAAATTAACAGAGGGTTTTATGTAATTTGATAGGGACTACATTGAAAAAATACAATTTTTTTTGGGCCCAGGCCCGAGCCTTGGAGGAGGGCCCAGTGGAGGGCCCGGGCCCTCCTCCTTAGGCCTGGTCCCGTTTTGGGACCAGGCCTCCTAGGTCCGGTCCTCTCAAGGACCGGTCCTAGGACCAGGTTTTAGAGCTGGGCTTTTGGGCCCGGTCCCAAATGCCCAGCTCTACTTGTAGTAGATATCAATCGGATCTAGGTAAGCATCACTAGATAGTTGCCAAGAACATTCTTAAGTACCTGAGGAGGACTAAGGACATGTTCTTGGTCTATGGAGGGAAGATGAGCTCACTGTAAGAGGATATAGTGATGCTAGTTTCCAAACGGATAAAGATGATTATTGATCACAATCAGGATTTGTATTTTGTCTCAATGGGGGTGTAATGAGCTGGAAGAGCTCCAAGCAAAGCACTGTAGCAGACTCTACAATGGAGGCTGAGTATATTGCATTATCCGATATAGCCAATGAGACAGTCTAGATTAAGAAGTTTGTTACCTAACTTGGTGTGGTTTCCACGATTGTTGATCCAATAGATGTCTATTGTGACAACAATGGAGCAATTGCTCAAGCAAAGGAACCACGGTCTCACCAGAAGTCCAGACACATGCTCAGACATTTTCATCTCATCAGAGAAATGGTTGAGAGGAAAGATGTACATATCAGTAAAGTGCATACTGATGACAATCTTGTCGATCCATTTACGAAGCCTCTGTCGCAGCAGAAGCATGAAAAACACTTAAGGTCATTCGGTATTAAATACATGAATGATTAACTATAGTGCAAGTGGGAGATTATTAGAGTAGGTACCCTAAAGCCAATCTATTATTGAAAAATTGACTTTGTAATAAATGTTTATTTATCAATAAAAGGCATATTCTTCTATATTGTGTAAATCATAGTTATATGTAATGATATATGTCATTAGGATGGTAGAATCGTGACGAGGGTATCAAGTGTTTCAAATCTTAATAGTGAGAACCTTATGATCACATATGGTGGCCATTCTAAAAATGTCTGTAGCCCTAGTATTATTCTGACCAAGGACACAGATAATACGGTAAGGTTGTCATAGTGTTGAACGACCCTGTCGAAAGGCAATGACTGATCTCACTTGTCAAGGTTGTTTGCCGACAACCTGGTGTAACACATGGGTGCTTGCTAGAGGCAAGTTCACTAGACAAACCCACCAAAGGATTCCATATGGATGGTAACCCTAGTGTCTATGGACTAAATCCTCTAACGGATGGTGATGCATGTGATCCTTAGACTTGAGATCACCGGAGCGCCTTGTGCACCAATTGGTGTAGTTTGACACTAGCCCAATGTAGTTCTATTCAGAGCTATCAATACAGTAGTGATTGGCTACATTAAGAAGTGCATCGAGACTATGGTGGACTCGACAAAGGATTTATCACTCCTAGGTACGGGAGAAGTTATCTCATTGAGTAATTTAGTAAATGGCAATGACACTAAATCTGTGGCCACAGTAGGATTGAGTTATTGCTCAATCCAATTTATTATTCCGGTCATTGGTCCATTAACTGAATACAAACATGTCGAGGATATCTGAGGTTGACATTATGTCTGTACCTCAGTCTCGATGAGATAATAGATGATGAAATGATTTGATTGCACGGTAACCATATCATTGACAAGCTGCGGTTTCGCTAAATCTGAATCTATCGGGTGGCCATGATGCCTTGCTAGGGGTCAATCTTGGTCTGTGTGTAATGAGACGATCAATTGGTGTTAGTCACGATACTACACACTATCGATATGATGAGGAGCCTACGGGTCACACACTTAGAAGATAATTTAAGAATAAATTTGTGAGAAGAGTATTTTCGTCTTTCAAGATGAAAGAGTATTTTAGTAATCTCACAGTGCAATTAAATTTGTTGAGGTTGTTGCTTGTATTTAATTTTAATATTAAAATTAAATTACTAAGATTATATTTAAATATATCTATGCATATATTTAAATGAATTATTATTATTAATTAAATGTTAATATATTATTATATATTAATTGATTTTAATTATAATAAAAATTAATTAATTAAAATACCATAAAAGGTGTGTTTGGTTGCAAAGGTAAATTAGGATTGGAGTCCATGGCTATTTCTTATTGGAATAGGGTTTTAATTGTTGCACTATATAAGTGCAACTTAAATTAAAACAAGAGAATTCATTCATTCATTCAATAAAGAAAGTAGATGGATAGTACATACATGTTCAACTTAGAAGGTCTCATTCCTAAACTTTGTCAATTGGCTCAAGAAGTGGGAGATGATGAAAGAGCTGTATGCCCACGTTCAGTTAGAATCCAAGCTCTCGCAAACATGGTACAGTTTTTTTACCTAGTGTATTACTTTGTGAATGCACATACCTACTGGAATGCAACCTCTCTCTAACATGGTACAGTTTATTTACCTAGCTTTATAAATGCACATTTAGATACACATACAATCAGACTTAATGCACGTTAATCTTTATGGCTAGTTCTTTTAAGTTTCTTTTTATAAATTCTTCTTTCTTCTGATGCTTAAAATCTATTTATGCAGACTGTTGTAATTTAAATTTTTTTTATGCAGACTGTTGTAATTTAATTGGTTTTTGGTACTTATATCTGCTTCGAAATGCCGTAACCATTTTTAGCTGTATACACTTTTTTTTTTGTTTTTGTAATCTTTTGCTTTTTTTTACTTCTAAACTTCTCTAAGGCATTTGATGAGGCGACTTAACATGATTGTTGAAGTACGGATTTGGTAAGGTTAGGTACATAGTAGTCCAAGCCCTACACTTTCTAGTCCTTCTTACATAGGAGATAATAAAGACCTAATTAATTTTAATTAAAATCTAACTAAAACGAGACAAGCTAACCTTTTAGTGAATAAGAATAATTTTTTGCTTTTGACTTGCATTCCTTGTTCAAGAGTGTGAGTGTGGCATCACTTTTTCCTGCTTGCAGGAAACGGTGATTGAACATGAAATCTGTTTCTAGTAGCAAGCTAGTTCTCTACATTACCTTTCTGGACCACATTGTCTGTCACTTCTTCTACTTGTCAACTGGCCCCTTTATCAGATGTAGAAGATGTTGAATTGATTTTATCATTTGGCCTTTAATACATGAATAGATAATTATTAAATTCTTTTCTCATAGCTCCAACGTATTCTGTTGACAAACTTAATTATTTTTTGGTTCAAATGTAGAGATTTCATTTGCTAATGTTGTGCCGCTTTTAATAATCTTTTCTCGCATCCTATGCTTAGGTGTGGTTCATGGGTGAGCAATCACATATCTCAATGGAAATTGACAATGTGAGTTTGTTTTTCCTCTTGTTGGTTCTTATTAGTGTTTTTTACTTACATTATATGTATAATTAATGTCATCTAGTTTATACGTGAATTTTGGAAAACATTTTTTTTCCTTATTATATTTTAAGTTGGACTATGAGGTACACACCAAGTGTGCACAGTGTTTTCTTTTCATATTAATTTGAAGTAATTTTCCATTCTAAAATAGATTATTTCAAGTGACTTTGGAGTACTATCTCAATCTTCAAATGAAACCAAAGGATGGTAAGGAAGCGAGGCAACGTTCTCAATCTCAGGACCAGTGGGTTCAAAGGGTGCTTAAAGAAGAATCTCATGGCTCATCTTTTCTAGATAGGAGTAAGAGGTTTTCTTCTCTCCAGAACCCTGTGACTAATCCTAATTTGTATTCAACAATGTAAGGCATCATTTTTTGTTTCTTGGGTATATATTCTTTATATAAGGAGATTTCTTAAATGTAGTTAACATACTTAGCTTTATATGCCAATTTTACAGTGATACTTCCAAGAACCTCTCTTACTCTTATTGGTTCAAAGTTTGCTTGAATAATATAGCCAAGTTGGCTAAGGAAGCTACAACAATGAGGCATGTGCTTGAACCCCTTTTCCATCAGATACAGGAGTTGCCTGTTGTGTTATATTGTACTTATAGTCATTTTTGGAGGAATCAGGTTACATATGGAATCTTAATGCTCCATCTTGCTGCAATTACGTTTTTATTAGTTTTTCTGTGAACATAATTGATATGAACCTTTTTTTTTTTTTTTTTTTTTNAGTCGATAGAATCTTTCATGTCCATCAAAACCCAAGAATTAGCCGTTGGCCATCTCCACCTTGTCCCATCCCAAATCTCACATACCTTAGCAAGATGATGTAGCCCCGAATTATACACAATGCGGCTGCCATATCTATCCTTGAGAGGGCCTCTTGGGTGCCAATTATCATGCCAAACATAAGTTGCTTGACCATTTCTGATGATGGCTTTGATGTGCTCTCTAGCTTCCCTTCAAAGCTTCAAAATGCTCCTCTAAGTCCAAGAAGCATCCGAAGGTATAGGAATCTCCCAAAAACTCTTCCTTGCCAAGTAAGTTGCTTTGATCCACTCAACCCATTCGAAGCCACTACGTAATTTATTAAGATTCCAAACATGTCTCATCATGGCTGCCTTATTCCAATCCTTATTGAATCATTGAATCATGTCCCATCATGGGTGTCATTTCTTTTTGGAGTGGCAACAGTATACATGTCCTTGAATTCCTAGCTTTTGAGGTATTTTTTATTTTATTTTTTGCTTACTTATAAGTTTCCTTTAATCTCATTTATCTTCATATTGAATCATTAACATAGCATCTGCCCGATTTTGAAATCATGAGCTTGCAAAAAGATTCGTTGTTGATTGGTTAATGTCACTAAACAGGCTCAAAACACAGCTACTGAATCTTATTTGGAGAGACCTTTAAAGCACAAGCCAGACAAAAGTGACTAACTGAAGAGATTGGTCGCAGCAATCAGTTTATCAATAGGTGCATCTCTTTATATATATATATATATATATATATATATATATTAAGTAAGTAATAATATTAAAAAAAGAGAAGAATGTACAAAGGCCTGATAAAGGGTGACCAGCCTATTTTGGGACATGCCCCAAAAACAGGAATCAAAAGAAACAAGCCTACAAATGGCCATTTGCTCTTGGAGTTTATCTTAAACCACGTAGGAAGATAAAAACCACGAAGAAAGCAATGAGAACACGACAAATTCCACCTACCATAGGACACCTCCCTAGGTTAGGATCATTAAAAGAAAAACAGGAGATCAAACTGATTACAAATGGTAAAAACACAACCAAGCAAAAACCATTCTGTGTAACCCTCCGTAATCCAGTCTTCAAACCGCATCGGGAACTTGAGGAATGTCTTTGAAAATAAACCATCTCTTTATATTCTTTATCCCCTGAGATATAAATGTACGTGCGTACATACAATTGATACGATTTGTTCGTCTTACATAATTAAAACCATCTTTGTTTTGCAGTATGATTCATCGTGGCATACTCTAGTACTCATAAATGGGATTCAAACTTTTGTTCAGTTGGTTACATACACATTGGATAGTTTACATTGTAAAATGATGATGAGAAGCTATCAAGTACAAGAGTTCATTGCATGCATTTTCTAAAATCCTGAAAACAGAGGCTGTTAGGTCTCTTTACAAAGGTGCAAGTGTACAGTCCTTAAAAATACTATCATTCTTGGTCTTCTATGGGCTAGTGTCAGGTTATTCCGAGCAAAATCACCTGCCAGAGATAGTAAGTCTGGTGATGAAAATGGTGAAGGAAGTTCCAGTTAATTAGTATTGTTATATGGAATAAGGGTTGAGATGTCGGTCAAGGCATGATATGACGATTAAAAAAAAAACAAAAATTATGCTTTATTTTTCATTTGAGATTACAGGAGAGCTGTGATGTTTAACCACTGTTTTAAAAGCCGGATCGGACCGGCCGGTCCAGGAACCGGTCACGTGTCTGGTTCGAGTCAACCCTAAAACCGCCATTATTAATTGAGCTGCTTTAAACCGTTAAAAAACCACATAATATCAGTGAACCGCCGGTCCAATCAGACCGGTCTACAAAAATTTATCAACTTCGTCTCTGTTGTCTGTTCTCTGCGAAAATTCTCACGGTTTTGGCCCTGTCTTCTGTTCTCTCTGAAATCCCACCCAAATCGTATCTGAACTCTCTGAAATCAACGACGACGTCTTCCTCCCTCGCCGAAAATCGACGACGTCTTCTCCCTCGCCGGAAATCGACGATGTCTTCTCCCTCTCCGGAAATCGACGATGACAGCTCCGTTCCTCGCTGGAAATCGATGGTGACAGCTCTATTTGTTGACGATAGCTCCATTCCTCGATCCAAGTAATAAACACGTCATTCCTCGGTCCAGCTTCAATAATCAATAATGATTTCGTTGCAAACTTTATCTAGAGTAATGTGTATGTGCATTTATTTCCAGACTATGTATTTGAATTCACCCTACACCTGTTCCTGATTTTGTTTTTCTCTTCCAGATAATCAAATATTGGTTTAACCAAAATTCTCATGTAGATAATCCTTTCATTTGAAGTTTGCATGCCCATTTGAAGTTTGGTTTTTGAAGCAGTGAGATCGGGACGAAATTGATAGCAGTAAAATTATCATCATGTAGATAATCCAGATTATGTTTTTTTTTTTTTTTTTTTTTGGATAAAATTATCATTATGTTTTTGAAGTTTGTATGTGCAACATTGCTTTAACCAAAATCATCATGTAGATAATCCAGATTATGTATTTGAAGTTTGTATGTGCAATATTGCTTTAACCAAAATTATCATGTAGATAATCCAGATTATGTATTTGAATTCCGTACTCGAATGTTTATGTTTTACTTCTATTGTATGTTTGTGGATGGAATAAAGACTTATGACGACAATATGTTGCATGATCAATCGATTATATGCTTTGGTTTCTCATGTAGTTAACCTTTCTTTCTTTCTTTCTTTATCAATCGATCTCATCAACCATATCCACTACATTATATACTTTGGTTTAACCACCACCGAAATCTTAAAAAAGAACACTAAAAAGCAAAGTTGATGTGGGAAAAAACAAAGGAAAAAAGATACTATAATGGAGGGCTGTGATTGATCTTATCTGTAAGAATACGTACAAATGGATTAAAAAGAGAACCAGAAAAGGAATATGTTAGATATAAAAGGGGCTCATGTATAAGGAAACAAAGAAATCATATTATTGTGTAGTTTAAAAATGTTTTTTTTTTTAAATGTGTTGACATCATCATGATGTGTGATGACCTCACCGGTCCAACCGGTTGGACCAGTTGAACCATGACCCAGCCATTAGAGCGGGTTGCCCTCCGATTCGGTTTTTAAAACAATGTATTTAACCACATGAACACATTTGATGCTTTGTTTTAAAAATCGGACCGGACCGGCCGGTCGGACCGGTTGGACCAAGAACCGGTAGCTTCTCCGGTCCGCTTTAGGTCTCAGGGGGGTTTTTGAAATATTTTAAAATTATGAGGGTTACTTTGTAATTTTATAGGGGTATTTTGAAGATATGTCAAAAGTTTAGGGATTAAATGGTAATTTTATTGGGGTATTTTTGGAATAAATAAAAATTTTAGGGACCAATTTGAACTTTTTTAGGAAAATTTTTGTAATATATTGAGATTTAAGGGGTTAATATGTAATTTTTTAAAAATAAAATATTGCTGATGTCATCGGTCCAACCAACCGGTCCAACCGGTTGGACCGATTGACCCGGACAGCAAAACGGTTTGCCCTCCAGTCCGAGTTTTAAAACAATGATTTGATGTTTAATGTTTTACCGATGGATGTAGTTGTAATGAGATTAATTTAATAGGAAGACATAATCCCACTGATCTTTTACTTGTTACAAAATTCCCACAGCTAAGCATTCGACAACCCCCTTCTTTTTTACGCAATTTATAAGCTATTGAACAATATATATATATAGGGGGGAAGGTTCCACAACCCCTCTTATTTAACACAAGTTTATGTCCTTTAGATTAAAGAAAAATTAATGGAGAAAGAGTATTACTAGAAGTGATCATTATAGGTTTTACCCTATCAACAATTTTAAATCTTAATAAATTAGTTAAGGTGCATACAAACTTATCTAAATACCTTTGGTTAAAAAAAAATTAATAGTCAAGATAAGNAACATAACACTCAAACAAACAAATATAACAAAAACCAACTCGATTAAGGGCGAAAGAGGAAACAATAACAACGTACCTCAAGTGGGGCGTTACATTATAATGTTTCATATGTCAAGATTTTGTTGAATGATGCACATTTACTAGGAATCAGTCTTCAAAGAATCCCAACTCTGCTCAAGTTACTTGGGTTGCAGGTTAGTAGAAACATGAAAATAAATGTACGTAGGTACATACAATTGATACATTTTGTCCGTTTTACGTAATTAATACTTTCTTTCTTTGGCAGTATGACTCTTGGTGGCATACTCCAGTACTCATAAATGGGATTCAAACTTTTGTTCAGTTGGTTAAATACCCATTTGATACTTTACATTGTAAAATGATGATGAGATCAAGAGAAGCTATCAAGTACAAGAGTCTATTGCATGCATTTTCTCAAATCCTGAAAACAGAGGGTGTTAGGTCTCTTTACAAAAGGTGCAAGTGTACAAGTCCTTAAAAATACTAGCATTCTTGGTCTTCTATCAGCTTATTCCGAGCAAAACCCATGTTTAACTACATGAATACATTTGATATTTAATGTTTTACTGATGGATGTAGTTGTAATGAGATTAATTTAATAGGAAGACATAGTCTCATTGATCTTTTACTTGTTACGAAATTCCCATAGCTAAGAATTCGGCAACCCCTTTCTTTTCTACCCAAAATATAACACAATTTATAAGCTACTATTGAACAATATATATATGAGGGAAGTTGAGATGCATGCAAATTCGTCTAAACACCTCGGGTGATTAGAAAAAAAAAAAAAAAAAAAAAGGGGTCAAGGTTAGAATGAGTTAGAAATCACACACTTTTAATCAAGCCGTTTAAAAGTATTCCTAAACAAATTTAATTAATAAAATAAGTGACTCATATTATTTTTGTACCATTATTCAAATATATGTACAAACTACGTTATATTAAATTATCGTACACAAAGTGTGACAACAGTCACCAAATTATCAAAGTCATCATTTTATTTATTTTTATATATCTTTAATATTCTCAAACTCTTTTTATCATATATCCTCATACAAAACTCTATATTTTAATCATACAATGTTACTCATCAATGCAAAAAAAAAAAAACTAAAATAATATAAAATATTGAAAAATGAAAAAAAAAAAAANATTTTAGGAAGTGTTACAAGAGAATAAGTTTGGATCCTATTGATGAAGGTTGGATAGTTGACGATGAAGAGGAGGAAAAGGTCAGTGAACTTAATTATGAGCAGTTGGAACAAATATTATATGGAGAAGGATCTATTCCTATTGGAGTTGCTGATCACCCTTCTTTATCACCCTTCTTTTTATGATTCAACCGATGGTTCAGAAGGTTGGTTTCAATTATTTAAACAACTCAGTATCTATTTAAATTAAATTACAAGTTTTAACTTATGATTTCTATTTTTTATTGAAATTTGCGTAGATAATGGTGATGAATTTTGATGCTAGTGTGTGACACTTAATCAACATAGAGACGGATCAAAGAAAAAATACTTGCATCAAATGTTTTGTTATTAATTATTATGTATTTTGTCATTTGATATGTAAATACATCATATTTGAAATTGAACTTTGAATTGTTGTTAAATACTTAAATTATGTTAAAATTGTTATTGAATTTGAACTTTAAATCATGTTGGACAGTAATTAAGTTATTGTCTTATCAAAAAATAAAAATCTAAAAAAAAAAATTTATTTTTTTTAAAATGTGCTGATGTTATCATGATATGTGAGATGTTAGCGGTCCAACCGTTGACCATCAAAGCGGTTTGCCCTCCGATTCGGTTTTTAAAACAATGCTCTCAACACCCCATTTTTTCAATGCACTCTGTCACATTATTTTTTTGTTAAATTCATCATCAAGAGTATTCTTTCTAAAGCAAAAAAAAAAAAAAAATAAATAAATAAAAAATAAAACTTGTAACTAATGCAAAATCAATAAATCATAATCTATAAAGAACACATTGAAAACAAAAGTTTTGCATGAACATATACAATGATACTAATCCAATCAAATGCACTATAGATCATTTATTTCCTGTAATATTAGAGATGTGAAGAGTATAATTTGATATTTTATAGTATAATGCGATATTGGGACCTTTAGTTCCCTTTTTCACAATGAATGGGTCGAATGAAATTTTGCTTGGCAGAATTAATCAGAAATGAATTTAAGCTAACCTATTATGCTATTTCCTTCTACTCTGGAACAACAAAAAATGATTTTCGTAAGCAAAACCGAAAAATCTTCTAAACAGAAAAAGTTGAAAAAATAAATACAGTAACAAAACAAGTCTTGCAAAGCCCGGGGAAAGGAATGATTTGACANGTGATGAACTCAAAATTACCTTACGGCAACAAGTTTTAGCTTCCTCACCACTTCCTATTTGTTGTCAAATAAATACCCTATGTGCAACTCCGATCCATCCGTAAAAACATGAGCTGATTCACTACTACCTCCAATTGCCCCTTCTGAACCTGCATAAACGACCATAGTGTTCTCTTCCTCACAATCTACGCCTTCTGCATAATCTGTATTTAAAGGAATCTCTACATCTGTGGGAACATCTACGGGGTCCTCCTTTTCAACATTTTCATTCTGCCCCCCATCACCAACCTCTTCTACAGTGTCTTCCTCACCACCCAATTCACCGTCTACTCTTGATTTTTCAACTAACAAATCAATGGCCTGGTAGTTCGAATTAAAACTAGACAAATTTCCGGCTACTTCCTCGTTATCTCCTTCCTTTAAACCAACTTCCAACGGTTTTTCTACAAAAGAAACCCTTAAAATTGACCTCGAACCATTATCAGCCACATCAATCATATATAACTTCACACTTTCATCCGACTTTAATATAGCAGGAGGTACCTTATAATGTTCAGGAACTCTGCTTAAAACATACTTCACAACTATATCACTACGCGAGCAACTCAAATTACCTCTTCTAATTATTTCATCAATTAACTCATCAAAACTAACCTCTGTGCTCACAGCAATTGGTATAACTTCTTTGCTCTTCCCAATCCACTTCCAGCTACTTTCTTCCTCCACCCACTCACCAAAATATTTAACACCCAAAATAACTTGTCCCATGTGTAATAATAGCCAACTACCTGTAATGCAAGAAAAAAAAATATTCTTAAATGCTGTACTAAGGGTTCAAATATTTTAAAAAGAATCTGCACAGTCGCTTACATGGTTTGCTGTATCGCTTAAGCGATCTTATACCATTTACTGATCGCTTAAGCGATCTGCTCGTATACACTAGACTTTTACCAAATCGCTTAAGCGATCTATCTGCTGTATTACTAGACCTACCAGATCGCTTAAGCGATCCATCATACCTAAAACACATTTTCAGTCATCTCCACCTACAATCGATCCATCATACCCAGAATATATACCCAGAACAAATTTTCAACAAATTTCACTCTTTTCAACTTGCATTACATCAAACACAACCTAAACAACTAAATCAAAATCATAACCCAAACCCCATCGATTATTAAATCTTTGTAAATCTAAATATAAAATGTAAAAAGGAGATACACATATTTAGACGAAATGTCAAGATGAGGAGGAGAGGGATCTTTGATAGAGAAGATGTTAATGGTGGAGGAAGAAGAAAGTGTTAATGGCGGAGGAACAAGAAGATATAGAGGAATGAGAAAGAAGAAGATGAAGAGGAAGGAGGAAGAAGAAGAAGATGCAGAGGAAGGAGAAGATGTAGACGAATCTAAGAAGAAACAGCAACCAAGGTAGAGATGCGTTAATGGCGGGAGGAAGAAAAAGGTGTTTGGGTTTGTTTGCAAGAATTTCGGGTTTTTGGGAATATAGTATAATTTTGAAAAGATTACATAATACTTCATTAATCCTAATTAAGCACTAATTACCCTTAATCAATAATATTGTTATTTAGTTAACACTTTAAAACTTGATAGCTTTTTAATTAAATTCAAACTTCATATGACCTTTTAATAAACTACCCCTAGATTAGGGGTCAATTTTACTATAAACGGTTGTCAACATTTTTACCCATCTACGTTATCATACATAGAGCAATTAAATACCATTTTTACCCTTATCAGCATGGAATGAATCATATATTTTTTTTTTAACCCAGTAAACATAGTTATAAATTGTAATTTGGCAAATCCAACAAAGCATAAAAGCTTTTTATTGTAGTCTATGTACATCTCCATTTCTACAACACATAACTTATGTTACAAGTACATCTCCATTTCTACAACACATAACTTATGTTACAAGTAACATATAGTAACTTGATTTGGTGCATACGCCTACCTATGTGCAGAAAGAACTGGGAAACAAAGCAATCTACTGTGTCAGAAACTACACTTTACAAACACTTTTTGAATGCTAATAAGAAGCAAGGTTAATGAGTTCGTATGATTAACGCAGGGCAAGCACAAAAAGTAGAAAGGGTAATTTTTCTGATTTCTAATGAAAAACAATTTTTATGCTTCTTGTTTAAAGAAGCCTTCAAGACCATGTGATGGGCCATCCAGATGCAACAGAGTGCAGCTGCTTCAAGGCCAATTAGCTTAGTGTATGCGATCCAATGGCTTGTAAATAAGGATGTTCAAATGTTTTATCCTGCATTATCAATATGAACATTAGCAGAAGTCTGCAAATGAGCTTGCAGTGACGATGTATAAAACAAAAGTAAAATATCATGTCTATTATTAATAAGCAATGCACCATTCAGGCAAAATGTTCGACAGTGGAAACTCGATATCCTCAATGTACTTAATAAGCATCTTATACTGTGTCCATCACCTTTTGAACATTCTTCTCATGGCAATTGGCAAATATTTATGTTCACATGGTATTTTGCAAATTGATGGTAGCAAAGGCTACGAAGCTAAGGACAAACAATAAGACACCAGCATTCCCAAATCCCAACTACCCTCATAGCCCATCAAAATAACTCTTAGGGGCTTCAGATACATAATTCATCTATGACAATGGAGCTATGATATTCTGATGATAACAATACTTAGGAATTTGGAAAGCTCCTGAGATATAGTTTCCTTTATAAACTCGTTTCTTTTCTTCTAAATTTTGTGAAGGTAAGACATCTTTAAACTAAGATTATAAACTCTTCAAAAGGGCTAATCAATGTTAAACATTAAGACCTTCGGGAGGGAAAATGATGGGTCAAATTTATGACTAATTATAGGCATCAATGGAGGGTAGTAGGCATCAACTTAAAAGCTTGAATAATAGTGGTATAGACACTAAAAAATTAGCAATAACATGATATAGTAGTAAATGCAAGCATCAAACTGCACTACAAACCTGAAGCATGTGATCTATCCGTCCTTCTGCACTTCCAGTTAGCCTCTCCATCATTATAACACCATATGATCTTTCTTCTCTTTCTTCGGCATTTTCTGCCACTGCAATACACACAAAAAGATTGTTGACTACATTAAAAAAATATGGAAAGAAATCAACATAGATTAAGTGAAATTTCATTTATGGGATCAGAGCTTTGTTGTTTATTTTTCATATTATCCTTTTTACTACTGAACAATGGAGAGGAACCGTAAGTAAGAGAATGGTGGGTCCCTTCAGCCATTGTTACTCATATGTACAAAAGGAGGACAACATGAGGAAACAGAAAAGCACTAAAACAATAGCAGTAGAAGATTATATTACCTTCTAGGGCATCTGCATTTCTCGATTGACAAACTGTAAGTACTTTAGCCTGTTTCAATAGCATAAAACTCAGAGCTTCAATACTCGCACATGATCAGAAACCAAAGACTTCAAAACATGTACATGATAATTTTGGGTAAACTTAAGAACTAAAGGTCAACTAATATTAAATAGATACATCGATGTTATATATACATAAAAACATATATATATGAATAGCTACTGAGTCGGAATTTCATCAAAATTAATTTTCTCTAACAGTGAACAAAAAAAACCACCCTTAGATACATACATAATATTTAGTTCAAATTGAGAGGAAAAAAAATGACAGTCTGACGATTATGCTCAGTCTGGGATAAGTAAAAAAAGAGCTACACCGACAAAGTTGAACCTCTGATGAATTTAATTATCATAAAAGTTATTCTCAAAAACAGAATTTTAACTTCTGAGGGAGATATAAAGAACAACAATGAGTCTCAATTCTTAAGCAAATACAATACTTAACTCTAAATTCAAACTGGTCATTTTATATTGGCTATGCATGTATATATAGAAATTATTAATTAGTCTGAGCAGGATAGTGAAAGCATAAACCGATAAAGCTCAATTTATAAACATGTAGCATAGTCTATATTACAAAGTTGAGAAATGAAAGGCCTGAACACCGTCATGCTCTATAGTAAGTGTAAAGAAATAAGATAAGCCCAAAAACTGAACAATAAAAAAGAAATATGCCTTTGAAGAAGTTGAAAAGAGAAACTAAAATGAATAGTATCAGAACGCACCCTTACAGAGTTGAACTGGTCCACTATTGCCTGAGAACAAGCAGCTACTTCTTCGGTAAATTCCTAATTCACATATATAAGGACGCATTAGAAAGTGGGAAAATTTCTTTTAAACAAAAAATGCTGCACAAAGAGAGAAAGAGGAAAAATTTTAAAACCTTAATTGTGTGGTGCTATAGGGAGCTTACCTGGAATCCTATATGCAGCCTCTTTCCACCTCTATGGTAAGGAATAATAACTGGATGTACGGTGAGGAACTCTTTACAAACAAGTGGCTCTACTCTCTGTAAGAAACCACAACACAACATCCATTATACTTTCCAGATTTATAAAATATTAAAGACAAAAATAGAAAAGAAAAAAACGTATAAAAACATACATGTCATTCACAAGAAAATAAAGCATTCAAAATAATCATAGTCACATGGGTTTTGTTCTGAGTCAAGAAATGTGCAAACGCATGTGTAACATGAGTTACTGGATTCTTTTCACCTTGTGCAAGACTTTTTGGCATTTAATAAAATACTCAAATGTGCAAACTTTGAACCAAATAAATATTTTTTAATTTGATTTAAAAAGAGGATGTCAGCAGAGGTGGGACATTAGGAAGAAAAAACCATAAACTTGTAAGAGAGCAAAGAGAGAGAGAGGGAAAAGAAACAGGGAGAAATAGCGAAAGACTAAATTCATTTTTCCAATATTCTTGATTTTTGTTAATTATATATTTACTATTACCGTATAGACTCTTTAATGGGCTTTAGAAAGCTTTAAGTACAAGAACAATATCCCTTTAGATAAAAATGTTCCTAGTTTGCTAAACAATGAAATATCCCAAATTTCTATTTATGATGTTTACAAGAAAAAACTTAATAAAATTAAATATCACGTCATTCTAAGATATATACATTTAAAATGTTAACATATACAAAATAAGTCTGAATAAATAGATGGTGATTTTTCTTATAAGAAATTGATAATATGTATTAGAACAACATGAGTTACACTGGTGGACAAGCTGCCAACAAAAGAACAAAAAAAATCAGGGTAGGGGTAACAAATCTATACAAGAGAAGAAGATAAAAACTAGGTGGTGATAATTTTCCTTATCCTGGCCAAATGAAACCAAACTATACATATTAACCCAAAATCCCTTCCCAGTTAAGATGTATAAACAAAAAAGAACAATCTTATTCCCGAAGAAAAGTTAAAATAGTCAAAATCTATCACATAATTCCCATTGTTACTTCTCTTTGCTTAGCATAAACCAATGGTAATTTCAAAACTTTAAATATGATGGTTCCTCATTGCATTCACAGGCTTTCACAGTGCCGGTGAGGTGTTTCAAATAATAATGACATGCCATTATTGCAGCATTTTGTGGCGAAATACAGTCCACCACTTAAAAGGTCAGAAAAAAACAAATAGAGTATACTGTAGCATTGTAATGGATGTGCAAGACAAACTTATTTGCTACAGGATCATATGGGTGAGAAATGTTTAACATTTGACAACAAGCCGGCATCTCTTCAATTGTATTTTCTTCATCCCAATAATCTTGTCCTTTTCCTGAACAGAGAAGGAAAAAAGAACTAAAAAACTGGACTTCTGGAGCTTCAAGTATGGAACCAAGTATAATAGAAGTTCCGAAGAAAAAAGCAGAAATTAAAATTAAAATCAACAAAAGATGAAGATGTTTAGAGGATAGTTGAAAATACGAATTTTTTGTGTTGAAAATGTATGATTGCCTGAACTAGCATCAAAATACACAAGAATTTATTACATATTACATATCTATGAGCTTTTAAAAAAACATACAATTGCTAATAACAAAAACTGCCAAACTTACAGGCAAAGTAATAAAAACAAATTCTTCTAACTAATCATAATTTATCCTGAATTTCCCACTCAAATTGATGTAAAATCAAATCCAATAACGAAAACGTGAAAACCTTTAAACTTCAATAAATATCTAACGAGATTCTAAAGATGAAAATATTTCTCAAAACCGTGAGGAACAAAAGTAATACTTCATTATCCACACCCACGACCAAAAGCTATAAATATTTACAAATATACAAAATACTTCTCTGAATGTCATGTCCCAACAGTGAAATATTCACTCATCAAAATTTCAATCATACAAGTGTATTGAGGATTACCTATTCCAATACAGATATTTTGGAGGGCAAGGAAAACACCAAGAGGTGATCCAACAGCAAAGAATGTGTCAACCTAATATGTAAGAATTAATGGGAAATCAGTAACAAGATTCATCATCTTAAATTTATAGCTCGTAAGAAGTTCCGTTTCTGACCTTGAATTCGAGCTTTGTGTACTTAATATAAGGGGTATATCTTAATGTGAGGGGTATAACTCTCTGGTTCATCATCTAGCATAGGTTCAAGCTTCTCAGAAATGGGTTGCTTTGGCTCAGTGGCAAGTAACTCATTTTTATCTGTTTATGCAGCCAATAAAACCCAGAGATATTAACACACAAGAGCTCCTTCCATAACACAGAACCAAAAATAGAATGTGAAGATCAAAGCTTAACCCTATGCAAGCCTACACGTACCTCTACCTTGATTGTACAATTCCAGGTCTGCTATTTTGGCTTTCAGGGAATCAATCTGAAACACAGAAAATTTCATTAAAAAGTGGTTTTTATTATTATGAGCCAAAGATTTCACAAAAAGTATCTAGCAAGAAAAGGTCAATTTTATATCCTTGGCTCATTAAACAAGATGTGACCATACTTATGAATAAAAGACAAATGCATATAGTGTTCAAAGAAAGCCAACAAGAAAACAGTACAAATTTGCACCTCTTTCTTCAGAAGATCAATTGTGGTGTTGTCCTTATCACATGTATCTTTGGACTCTTCCTCAGCCGCTCTCTCCAGTATACCATCCAGGACACCACCGTTCATGCGGTTAGCTTCATTGAAGCCAGCCTTATCTGATGACATTGTGTCACTAGAACTTTGAACCAATAGATCAATATCTTCTTTAGCTGTCTGCTCAGAGTCTGTAGCTGTTGCAGTATCTGAGACGACAGTACCCACAAGAGAGGAAAAATCTTCAGCAGGTGCTTCCTTGTGCTCTAGATGAGTTGATTGTACACTCATCTTGTCCTCGTCAGCAGACCCCACCTTATCCTCAGTTTCATTTGTTTCAGTGGAGCTTTTACCCTTTGAAACAACAGTGTTTGTGAAATATGCTGCTTGATTATTTCCCTAAGCAAAATGGGAATTTATACAATGTACAAGTTACATGAATTACGAAAGAATTGATCCTAAATAATCAAGGATATACACACACTATTAGTCTACCATATTTACACAAATCAATCTAGGAAATACTATCTCTATTTTCCTAATATATCTTAACAGTCAATCTAGGAAATAATATCTCTATTTTCCTAATATATCTTAACACTCCCCCTCAAGCTGGAGCATATATGTCATATGTTCCAAGCTTGTTACAAATGTATCCGATTCGGGAACCTCTGAGAGACTTAGTAAGAACATCTGCTAGCTGGTCATTAGAGTTGACAAAACTGGTGACAATGCATTCGGATTCAATCTTCTGTCGGATAAAATGACAATCAACCTCTATATGCTTTGTTCTTTCGTGAAAGACTGGATTTGAGGCAATATGCAGAGCAGCTTGATTGTCGCATATTAGTTTCATCTGCTTCACTTCATTACACCCCAATTCTTGAAGAAGTTGTTTCAACCAGATGAGCTCACAAGTCGCGAGAGCCATAGCCCGATATTCTGTCTCTGCACTTGATCTAGCTACTACATCTTGCTTCTTACTCTTCCAAGATATTAGATTACCTCCAATCATGAAACAGTATCCAAAAGTAAATCGTCTATCTGATGGAGACCCTACCCAATCAGCATTAGAATACCCAACAATTTGAGAATGACCCCTATTTTCATATAGCAAGCCTTGTCTTGGAGCTCCTTTAATATACTTGAGAATGCGAACTGCTGCGTCCCAATGACCACTACATGGGGCCTGGAGAAATTGGCTAACCACACTAACTGCAAAGGAGATATATGGTCTGGTGATTGTGAGATAATTCAGCTTACCAACCAATTTTCAATACCTTCCAGGGTCTTCTATGGCTCCTCCTATCCAGGAACAAGTTTGACATTGGGATCCATAGGAGAATCTACAGGCTTACAGTCTAACAAACCTGTCTCCTCAAGAATGTCCAAGGAATACTTCCTTTGTGATATAGCAATACCAGCCTTAGACTGTGCTACCTCAATCCCCAGAAAATACTTTAGCTTCCCCAAGTCCTTGGTTTGAAAGTGGCTAAATAGATGCTGCTTCAGTTGAGAAATCCCATCTTGGTCATTACCTGTTATGACAATGTCATCAACATAGACAACCAAGTATATAAATTTACCATGATCATTACGGCGGAAAAATACTGAATGATCAGCTGTACTTCGCGACATCCCAAATTGTTGAATCACAGAACTGAACCGTCCAAACCATGCTCTAGGTGACTACTTGAGACCATATAAAGACCGTAGAATAAACTTGGGATTAGTAGGAGGACAAGGACGACGAGAATAAACTTAGAGAGGAGGACGATCCATCGACGAGGAAGGAGGGATGGGGATAGGTAAGGTGGCAGGGATAAGATTGCTATTGACGGTGTTTTCAGAAAAGTATGGAGATGTCTCAAAGAAAGTTACATCTGCAGAAACAAAATATTTGTTGGTGGTTGGGTCATAGCAACGGTAACCTTTTTAGAGACGAGAATATCCTAAGAAGATACACTTAACAGATTTAGGCTATAATTTGTCTTTGCCTGGAGTGTGATCATGAACAAAGCAAATGCAACCAAACACCCGTAAATGTATTGGGTATGGGTCTTTACTAGGAAACAGAATAGAGTGAGGACTCTTATGTTGCAAGACAGAAGAAGGCATACGGTTAATCATGTAACAAGCGGTGAGAACTGCATCCCCCCAAAATCGAAGAGGAACATGATGATGTATAAGTAAGGTACAGGCTGTTTCAATAAGATGACGATTTTTGCGTTTGGCAACCCCATTCTGCTGAGGAGTATAGGCACATGAGGTATGGTGAATAATACCCTGAGAAAACATATACTTTGTAAAGGGAGAAGATAGATATTCCTTAGCATTATCACTACGCAAAATCTTAATAGAAACACCAAATTGATTACGAATCTCAGCACAAAAATTCTGAAAGATAGAAAATAACCCAGAACGAGTTTTCATTAAAAATACCTAAGTATTACGAGAATAGTCATCTATAAAAGTAACAAAATAATAAAAACCCAAAGTTGAACTAACACGACTAGGACCCCAAATGTCTGTGTGAACAATGTCAAACATTGAGATGGCCCTATTATTGACTCGCTTGGGAAAGGAAGCTCTAGTTTGTTTTCCAAGTTGACATGACTCACAATTAAAAGAAGATAATGTAGACAGACTAGATACTAATTTCTGAAATTTGGTAAGACTTGGATGACCAAGGCGACTATGAAGAATGTCGGTAGACGCAGCAGAGGTGAAGGCAACTGGCGGATTTGGATCGAAAAGGTGGTACAGTCCATGTGATTGATGTCTTGTTCCAATCGTCTGACTTGTGTTCCAATCCTGCACCACAACAGAGTCAGCAAAAAAGGTGACAGAACAGTTAAGATATTTGGTTAACTTACTAATAGAAATCAGATTATATGGACAGTCAAGGGCGAATAAGATTGAGTTTAAAGAAGTGGAAGGAAGTGGTCGAGCTTCTCCTATCCCTTTGACCATAGTCTGTGAACCATTAGCAAGAGTAATTTTTGATAAAGTGGGAGAAGAGGTAATTTCAGATAAAAGATTTTTATTACCAGAAATGTAGTCAGATGCTCTGGAATCCAAAATCCATGGGCCAGTGGAGGAGGTCCTGCTCAGATAGGCAAATGAATTACCAGTTTGGGAGGCACCAGATGAGGATGACTGCTGCTTGACAACTTGATATTGAAGATACTCATTATAATCAGCCCCAGACAATGTAATGGAGTTGGATTGTTGATCTTTAGCATCGGGTAAGGGAAAGAGTCCATCTCCAGTTGCTTGAGCCATATGAGCGGTGGATTGATTAGAAGATTGACGTGGTGGCCTCCCATGCAAAGCCCAACAAGTGTCTCGGTTGTGGCCATTCTTGTCACAATAGGTGCAATGTGGTCTAGATCCCTTTCCTTTTCCCTTTTGAGAACCACTCTGTCCTTGCTAATTTCCTGCCTGAATAGCTAATACAGATGTCTCAACCTCATTAGTACCGCCTAGGTTTAAAGAAAGACGCAGTAATCGAGCAAATACATCTTCCAAAGATGGTATGGTAGGCTAGCTAAAATTTGATCTTGAATAGAACCAAGGTCAGATCGTAGTCCGATTAAGGCTAGGACCATAAAGAATTTGTCACGTTGTCTCTCTTGTTCAGTGGTACTATCAGATACTGGCATAAGGGAATCAAATTGATCTTTTAAAGTCTTTATCTGCCCTAAATAGCTCTCCATATCTTGATTATTTTGTTGAAGGTGGACAATATCAGAAACAACTCTATATATTCTTTGCACATCATTCGTATACAAAGTTTTTGCTTTGGTCCAGACCTTACAACAAGTTTTACATGATTGAAACAAATTAAGCAGTTTAGGGTCTAAAGAATGCCAAAGGAGACTACATAACTGAGCATCAACTTTAACCCAACTAGCCCTCTCAGTAGTAGAAATATCAGTGGATGTTTTGCTTAAGTGATCATCATAACCCTGCCCCATAAACCATAACTCTACTGAAGCAGCCCATGACACATAATTACTACTACCCTGAAGCTTGACTGTAGTAATTGTTGGAGAACTAGAAATAGAAGAGAAGAATGGTTTGATATCACCTGATTTTGATGCTTCTGCCATTGTAATCAAGAGAAGTGAGAGATAAATCCAAAACGGTAGAAACACCCTCTGTCAGAGTTGAATCACCAACAAGAAGGAAGAACTGGAGGAAACCGATCGCCTGAGAAGAACCAAAAGATGCCGACGAACCAAGAGAATCGAGAAATAAACTCCCCAAAAGCAAAGAGGAGCACCTCCTTTAAAGATATGTTTTAGGGTTTTTTGAAATAGATGGATTTAGAAGAAGAAGAAGGCCAAGAACCAACCTGGCTATGATACCATGAAACAACAGTATTTGTGAAATATGTTGCTTGATCATTTCCCCAAGCAAGATGGGAATTTATACAATGTACAAGTTACATGAATTAGGAAAGAATTGATCCTAAATAATCAAGGATATACACACAATATTAGTCTACCATATTTACACAAATCAATTTAGGAAATACTATCTCTATTTTCCTAATATATCTTAACAGTCAATCTAGGAAATTATATCTCTATTTTCCTAATATATCTTAACACCCTTAAAATCGGTTGATGAGTCACCAGTAGAAGGTTGATTGTTCATAGCATGGGAAGATTCTTCAATGGTATCTTGTTGTTCCTTGTACATCCAATCCATTGGAAACGGGGATGATAGATTCTCTTGATGGCAAAGGATGTCATACGACAGGACACTTCCGAAGGAATGACCATATATAGAAACCTAAACAAATGTTAATATAAGCTAAATTGTCACTTAATCATTACAGCCTAACAAAGAGATATCAGCCGCATACCTTTCCGTCATAGCCAAAAATTCGTTTACGAAATTTCAGATATAATCGATTTAATTGGTTTGAAACCTGGAGGAGCAGAAGTGCATCTTCATCAGTTCAAACTTCAAATAAATTTCAAATTTCAACCTTAACAGACTAAAATGTGACTGTTTTATGCTCAAGACATCAGCTACTTGTTTCTTTTTTTAAGACCACAAGGAATTATAACATAATCATTGCCAAAAGAAAATGTGACTGTTTATGCTCAAGACATCAGCTACATTTTTCTTTTAAGACTACAAAGAATTATAGCATAGCATTTGCCAAAAGAAAATGTCATTATCTGTCTATGCTCAAGATATCTCCAACAGACCAATGTTTTAGTTTAGTCTGCATAGGATGAAGAAGCAATTTTAAAACTTTTTTTGATAGGAAACTTCGACGTATACTGCTTTGGAAAAATAAGATAGTGGATCAGGTATCCACTACTACAAAACAACCCATCTAATTATGGTCTAAAGCTTTAGAAAGACTATCATGAACCTGTGCAGAAAAATGTCATTTTAAACAAGGAACCTGGATTGAAAGAAGCTTTATAGTTGAATAATGAAACATCTTAGTCATTGGGAAATAGAAATGAAAGAAGAGAAGGTGAGAAATTGAAAACAAGATAACTAGTACCGAGTTGATAATATCCTGACAGTAGATGGGGCTCATGTAGTATAACACATCATGAACTGTTGCAATGAGCATGACACGCAAACCCTGTACACCATCTAAAGTAATCTTTTCAACTGCAGTTTTGCCACTGAGCTTCAAACCTTTTCTCCACTGAAACACAAATACAGTGGCATAAGGAACACACTTCAATGAACCAACAACAACAATATAAGAAAACAAGAGAAAGAAGATTTTGCTATGGAAACAAATATAAAGTGATAGAGAATACACACTTCAGCATACAAAATGACAACAATATCAGACATGACTCTTTTAAATGATTCCAAACCGATGGCAGTAGACTAAAAATTTTTGACACCTGTCCAAAGTAAAAATCTTTCTTGATGGAAAATGATTACAAATTTTCACATGACAAAAAGTAAGTGTTACAGACGTATATAACTTCTTAGATTATAGGGATCACATTAAAATCCTGGATTATAGGGATCACTTGCATTCTAATAGAGATTGATCACCTACCTAGTTTAGAACACTACAAGTGTATATAAATATGTATCCTTTTAAGCTATGTATGAGAAGTGTGTGTGAATATTCATCCTTAGTACGTTTATTTACATGGTATTTGAGCCTTAAAAGGTAATTAGGGTTTGGGTTTCAAAATTGGGAAATTAGGGTTTGGGTTTCAAAATTGGGAACACCTGTTTAGGTTGAAATTTGTTTAACACCGCCACCCTAAGGAGATTCAGAAGCCGATCGGCAAAACCCCGAGTTCCGGCCATCAGTATCCCCACACGTGAGCTCCATGCGCCACCTGAAACTCTGGTGAACAGTACCACGCATCGGCGCGTAAGAGTGCGTCCACCGCTAACGTCTCCTCCGATTATCTTCGTCAGCTTCGCCGGTACTTGTACAACACATTTTCGTGCTAGATTGGGTAATCTCTTACTAGTTCACTGATGTTCTTTGTTTAGATATTTCTGAGGATTTAGTTGTGATCTTTTGGCACTTTGTTTTCGTTTGGTTATTGGATTTTTGTTGTGCTGTGGCCTCTGGTTGGTGGTGGCTGTTGATTGATTTGGTGTGTCACTGAAATTTGGTTAGTTTGCTTTGTTTTAACCGTTTGTTGGTGTGCATTGGGATTATCATCTGTTTAAGACATGTCTGATACAAAGCCGGTGATGGAAATGATACCGACGATGTCGAAAATTACAGAACACAAGCTCATTGGTATAACTAATTATCATGATTGGCGTAAAACTATTATACTGTATTTGTGGAGTATTGATAAAGATGTCATATGACTGATGATCCACCTGAGGATGATTCGAAAAAGACATGGCTCCAGGATGATGCTCGGTTGATTCTACAAATACAGAACTCTATTGACGGCGAGATACTTGGCCTAATTAATCATTGTGAGTTTATTAAAAAACTGATTGATTATTTGGAGTTTCTGTATTCTGGAAAAGGGAATGTTTCTTATATTTATGAAGTGTGTAAGGCATTCTACCATGCAGAGAAACAAGATAAGTCTCTTACATCTTATTTTATGGAGTTTAAGAAGACTTATGAAGTGTTGAACATGTTGTTACCCTTCAGTGCTGATGTCAAAGTTCAACAAAAACAACGGGAGCAAATGGCAGTCATGAGTTTTCTTGCAGGTCTTCCTTCTGAATTTGAGACTGCTAAGTCTCAGGTTCTAGCTAGTCTAGAGATCTCTTCGTTGCAGGATGTCTTTAGTAGGGTACTTCGAACAAAAGGTACCCCACCGGTTAAGTTTAGTGGTGCTCCCGTCAGTCAAAAGAATGACTGAATCTGGACGATCACAATTTGGAAATAGCAACAGAGGAGGAGGATCAAATAGTAATATGGGAGGAATTGTGTGTGAATATTGCCATAAGCCAGGACACATAAAGCGTGATTGTAGAAAGCTTCAAAACAGAAATAAAAGAAATCCCTCTGCCCATGTTGCATCCACTAATGATACTTCGGATCAGTCAGTTCTTATCTCTGCAGATGAATTTGCCAAGTTTTCATTGTACCAGGAATCATTAAAAGCTTCACCTACTCCTGTCACGGCTATGGTTGACTCAAGTAAGCTAAATACATGTCTCATTTCCTCATCCTCCAAATTCGTCATTGACTCTGGTGTAACAGATCACATGTCAGGTAATCCCAGTCTCTTTGCTACTTATCAATCAAAAACCATTTCGAATGTGACTTTGGTAGATGGGTCACCATCCTACGTTCTTGGGTTTGGCACAGTTACCCCTACTCCATAGCTTCCCTTGTCAAATGTGTTACATTTACCAGATTTTTCTTTCAATTTGATTTCTGTTAGCCAACTTACTCGTGCTCTTAACTGTTGTGTTTTATTCTTTCCCGATTATTGCTTGTTTCAGGATCTTACGACGAAGTAGATTATTGGTAAAGGACATGAATCTGGAGGTTTATATATTCTCGACAGACCAAAATCTACACCTATCGCTTGTTCTGGCGTTGCATCCCCGTTTCAAGCACATTGTCGTTTGGGCCATCCATCTCTTCCTTCACTGAAGAGATTGTGTCCTCAGGTTAATAAAGTGTCTACATTAGAGTGAGTCATGTCAGTTTGCTAAACATCATCAGGTCAGTTCTAGTCCTAGAGTCAATAAAAGAGCTAATTCTCCCTTTGAATTAGTTCACTCTGATGTTTGGGGTCCCTTCCAGTTCTGTCTAAAACTGGTTTTAGATATTTTGTTACATTTGTGGACGATTACTCTCGTATGACTTGGTTATTCTTAATGAAAAATCGTTCTGATTTGTTTTCTTATTTCTGTGCTTTTTGTATTGAGATTAAAACTCAATTCAATGTTTCTGTTCATACATTGCACAGTGATAATGCAAAAGAATATCTGTCAGTTTCTTTTCAAAATTACATGACTCAGAATGACATTCTTCATGAAAATTCATGTGTTGATACTCCATCTCAAAACGGAATAGCAGAACGGAAAAACAGACATCTTCTTGAAACTGCCAGAGCCTTATTATTCCAAATGAATGTTCCTAAACCATTCTGGGTTAATGCAATTTCCACCGCCTGCTTTTTGATTAACCACATGCCATCTTCTGTCCTTCATGGTGAGACCCCGTACATTATTCTTTTTCCTAACAAAGCATTATTTCCTCTTGAACTTAGGGTTTTTGATAGCACTTGCTTTGTTCGGGATGTTCGACCATCAGTCACTAAATTAGATCCCAAGTCATTAAAATATGTCTTTTTTGGTTATTCTCGACTTCAGAAAAGATATCGGTGTTATTGTCCAAGTCTTAATAAGTATCTTGTTTCCATTGATGTTGCCTTTCTAGAAGAAACACCATACTTTCGCTCTTCTCTTGCAGATCGTCAAAAGGATAATGATAATGATGATTTGTTAATTTATACCTTCACTTCTCCTGCACCGATATCTGAACCGATGCCTATCTCTGACCCTGTCACTATTCCTGTGCTTCCTACATCGGCTCCTATCTCTGATCTTGCTTCTGTCAAAGTTTACTCTCGTCGTCGACCTCCTTCTTTTTCATGTCCGGCACCAACTTCTTCATCATCCGATCCAGTTTAAAGTGATGATCTTCCTATTGCATTGCGAAAAGGTAAACGACAGTGTACTTATCCTGTTTTTTCTTGTGTTTCTTATGATCATTTGTCACATTCATCATGCTCCTTTATTGCTTCCCTTGATTCTATTACTATCCCTAAAACTGTTCATGAAGCCCTTTCTCATCCTGGTTGGCGTAATGCAATGATAGAGGAAATGAATGCCTTAGATGACAATAGTACTTGGAAATTGGTAGATTTACCTTTAGGGAAACAGGCAATTGGATGCAAATGGGTGTTTACAGTTAAAGTTAATTCAGATGGGTCAGTTGCTCGACTAAAAGCTCGTCTGGTTGCTAAAGGATATGCTCAGACCTACGGAGTTGATTATTCTGATACTTTTTCCCCTGTGGCTAAGTTCACCTCTATTCGGCTGTTTATCTCTATGGCAGCTACTTATGATTGACCTTTGCATCAGCTAGACATCAAGAATACTTTTCTTCACGGCGATCTTCAGGAAGAGGTATATATGGAGCAACCTCCTACGTTTGTTGCTCAGGGGGAGTATGGGAAAGTATGTTATCTTCGCAAATCTCTGTATGGTTTAAAACAAAGTGCTCGTGCTTGGTTTGGAAAGTTTAGTCAGGCTGTTGAGAGATTCAGTATGCTAAAATGTAAAACTGACCATTCTATTTTCTACAAACGGTCTAAAACTAGCATCATTCTTCTAGTTGTGTATGTGGATGGTATTGTTATTACTGGGAGTGATAGTGTGGGCATCACATCTCTTAAGTCTTTTCTCCATACCCAGTTCCACACAAAAGACTTAGGGATATTGAAGTATTTCTTGGGGGTTGAAGTTACAAGGAGCAAACGAGGTATATTCCTCTCTCAGAGGAAATATGTGCTCGACTCATTAAATGAGACAGGGAAATTGGGGACAAAGCCATGTAGTGTTCCGATGGTTCCTAATATGCAGCTTACGAAAGATGGTGAACTATTTGGAGATCCTGAGAAATATAGAAGATTGGTCGGGAAGTTGAACTATCTTACGGTGATTCGTCCAGATATTGCATATTCAGTAAGTGTTGTCAGTCAGTTTATGGCCTCCCCAACAGTTCATCATTGGGCAACTTTGGAGCAGATCTTGTGTTATTTGAAAAGAGCCCCTGGACGTGGTATATTATATGCCAATCATAGTCACTCTCATATGGAATGTTTCTCAGATGCAGATTAGGCAGGTTCCAAGGTAGATAGAAGATCCATATTAGGCTATTGTATCTTTGTCGGAGGAAATTTAATATCATGAAAGAGCAAGAAGCAGAATGTCGTGTCACGATGAAGTGTAGAGTCAGAATATAGGGCTATGGCACAAGCTGTTTGTGAAATAATGTGGATATATCATCTACCTAGTTTAGAACACTACAAGTGTATATAAATATGTATCCTTTTAAGCTATGTATGAGAAGTGTGTGTGAATATTCATCCTTAGTACGTTAAATTACAGTAAGCAATTAAGAATAAGTGACGACATGATGATATATCTGTAAAAATAGACAAATAAGAGATATACTTCACAACAAAACGGTGTTATCATTTCTAACTAGAAAACATAAAAAGAAACTTTCAAATTGAATAAAAACTAGGCATATTGAAATGCCATAAAACATTTCATCATCTAAATAATATATAAAATGTGCATGCCTCATTCATTGAATATGAAGCAATTACATAGCCTCTTAACAACATGATCACATAATTTTCTAGTTTTCCAGAAAATTCAGTGGAGCTTTTACCCTTTGAAACAACAGTGTTTGTGAAATATGCTGCTTGATTATTTCCCTAAGCAAAATGGGAATTTATACAATGTACAGTTACATGAATTACGAAAGAATTGATCCTAAATAATCAAGGATATACACACTATTAGTCTACCATATTTACACAAATCAATCTAGGAAATACTATCTCTATTTTCCTAATATATCTTAACAGTCAATCTAGGAAATAATATCTCTATTTTCCTAATATATCTTAACACTCCCCTCAGCTGGAGCATATGTCATATGTTCCAAGCTTGTTACAATGTATCCGATTCGGGAACCTGAGAGACTTAGTAAGAACATCTGCTAGCTGGTCATTAGAGTTGACAAAACTGTGACAATGCTTCGGATTCAATCTTCTGTCGGATAAAATGACAATCAACCTCTATATGCTTTGTTCTTTCGTGAAAGACTGGATTTGAGGCAATATGCAGAGCAGCTTGATTGTCGCATATTGTTTCATCTGCTTCACTTCATTACACCCCAATTCTTGAAGAGTTGTTTCAACCAGATGAGCTCACAAGTCGCGAGAGCCATAGCCCGATATTCGTCTCTGCACTTGATCTAGCTACTACATCTTGCTTCTTACTCTTCCAAGATATTAGATTACCTCCAATCATGAAACAGTACCAAAAGTAAATCGTCTATCTGATGGAGACCCTACCCAATCAGCATTAGAATACCCAACAATTTGAGAATGACCCCTATTTCATATAGCAAGCCTTGTCTTGGAGCTCCTTTAATATACTTGAGAATGCGAACTGCTGGTCCCAATGACCACTACATGGGGCCTGGAGAAATTGGCTAACCACACTAACTGCAAAGGAATATGGTCTGGTGATTGTGAGATAATTCAGCTTACCAACCAATTTTCAATACCTTCCAGGGTCTTCTATGGCTCCTCCTATCCAGGAACAAGTTTGACATTGGGATCCATAGGAGAATCTACAGGCTTACAGTCTAACAAACCTGTTCTCTCAAGAATGTCCAAGGATACTTCCTTTGTGATATAGCAATACCAGCCTTAGACTGTGCTACCTCAATCCCCAGAAAATCTTTAGCTTCCCCAAGTCCTTGGTTTGAAAGTGGCAAATAGTGCTGTTCAGTTGAGAAATCCCATCTTGGTCATTACCTGTTATGACATGTCATCAACATAGACAACCAAGTATAAATTTACCATGATCATTACGGCGGAAAAATACTGAATGATCAGCTGTACTTCGCGACATCCCAAATTGTTGAATCACAGAACTGAACCGTCCAAACCATGCTCTAGGTGACTCTTGAGACCATTAAAGACCGTAGAATAAACTTGGGATTAGTAGGAGGACAAGGACGACGAGATATAACTTAGAGAGGAGGACGATCCATCGACGAGGAAGGAGGGATGGGATAGGTAAGGTGGCAGGGATAAGATTGCTATTGACGGTGTTTTCAAAAAGTATGGAGATGTCTCAAAGAAAGTTACATCTGCAGAAACAAAATATTTGTTGGTGGTTGGGTCATAGCACGGTAACCTTTCTGGAGATGAGAATATCCTGAGAAGATACACTTAACAGATTTAGGCTATAATTTGTCTTTGCCTGGAGTGTGATCATGAACAAAGCAAATGAACAAACACCCGTAAATGTATTGGGTATGGGTCTTTACTAGGAAACGAATAGAGTGAGGACTCTTAGTTGCAAGACAGAAGAAGGCATACGGTTAATCATGTAACAAGCGGTGAGAACTGCATCCCCCCAAAATCGAAGAGGACATGATGATGTATAAGTAAGGTACAGGCTGTTTCAATAAGATGACGATTTTTGCGTTTGGCAACCCCATTCTGCTGAGGAGTATAGGCACAGAGGTATGGTGAATATACCCTGAGAAAAACATATACTTTGTAAAGGGAGAAGATGATATTCCTTAGCATTATCACTACGCAAAATCTTAATAGAAACACCAAATTGATTACGAATCTCAGCACAAAAATTCTGAAAGATAGAATAACCCAGAACGAGTTTTCATTAAAAATACCTAAGTATTACGAGAATAGTCATCTATAAAAGTAACAAAATAATAAAAACCCAAAGTTAACTAACACGACTAGGACCCCAAAGTCTGTGTGAACAATGTCAAACATTGAGATGGCCCTATATTGACTCGCTTGGGAAAGGAAGCTCTAGTTTGTTTTCCAAGTTGACATGACTCACAATTAAAAGAAGATAATGTAGACAGACTAGATAATATTTCTGAAATTTGGTAAGACTTGGATGACCAAGGCGACTATGAAGAATGTGGTAGACGCAGCAGAGGTGAAGGCAACTGGCGGATTTGGATCGAAAAGGTGGTACAGTCCATGTGATTGATGTCTTGTTCCAATCGTCTGACTTGTGTTTAATCCTGCACCACAACAGAGTCAGCAAAAAGGTGACAGAACAGTTAAGATATTGGTTAACTTACTAATAGAAATCAGATTATATGGACAGTCAAGGGCGAATAAGATTGAGTTTAAAGATGGAAGGAAGTGGTCGAGCTTCTCCTACCCTTTGACCATAGTTGTGAACCATTAGCAAGAGTAATTTTTGATAAAGTGGGAGAAGAGGTAATTTCAGATAAAAGATTTTATTACCAGAAATGTAGTCAGATGCTCTGGAATCCAAAATCCATGGGCCAGTGGAGGAGGTCCTGCAGATGGCAAATGAATTACCAGTTTGGGAGCACCAGATGAGGATGACTGCTGCTTGACAACTTGATATTGAAGATACTCATTATAATCAGCCAGACAAGTAATGGAGTTGGATTGTTGATCTTTAGCATCGGGTAAGGGAAAGAGTCCATCTCCAGTTGCTTGAGCCATATGAGCGGTGGATTGATTAGAAGATGAGTGGTGGCCTCCCATGCAAAGCCCAACAAGTGTCTCGGTTGTGGCCATTCTTGTCACAATAGGTGCAATGTGGTCTAGATCCCTTTCCTTTTCCCTTTTGAGAACCACTCTGTCTTGCTAATTTCCTGCCTGAATAGCTAATACAGATGTCTCAACCTCATTAGTACCGCCTAGGTTTAAAGAAAGACGCAGTAATCGAGCAAATACATCTTCCAAAGATGGTATGGTAGGCTAGCTAAAATTTGATCTTGAATAGAACCAAGGTAGATCGTAGTCGATTAAGGCTAGGACCATAAAGAATTTGTCACGTTTCTCTCTTGTTCAATGGTACTATACGATACTGGCATAAGGAATCAATTGATCTTTTAAAGTCTTTATCTGCCCTAAATAGCTCTCCATATCTTGATTATTTGTTGAAGGTGGACATATCAGAAAACACTCTATATTCTTGCACATCATTCGTATACAAAGTTTTTGCTTTGGTCCAGACCTTACAACAAGTTTTACGATTGAAACAAATTAGACATTTAGGGTCTAAAGAATGCCAAAGGAGACTACATAACTGAGCATCAACTTTAACCAACTAGCCCTCTCAGTAGTAGAAATATCAGGATGTTTTGCTTAAGTGATCATATAACCCTGCCCCATAAACCATAACTCTACTGAAGCAGCCCATGACACATAATTACTACTACCCTGAAGCTTGACTGTAGTAATTGTTGGAGAACTAGAAATAGAAGAGAAGAATGGTTTGATATCACCTGATTTTGATGCTTCTGCCATTGTAATCAAGAGAAGTGAGAGATAAATCCAAAACGGTAGAAACACCCTCTGTTAGAGTTGAATCACCAAAAGAAGGAAGAACGGAGGAAACCGATGCCTGAGAAGAACCAAAAGATGCCGACGAACCAAGAGAATCGAGAAATAAACTCCCCAAAAGCCAAGAGGAGCACCTCTTTAAGATATGTTTTAGGGTTTTTTGAAATAGATGGATTTAGAAGAAGAAGAAGGCCAAGAACCAACCTGGCTATGATACCATGAAACAACAGTATTGTGAAATATGTTGCTTGATCATTCCCAAGCAAGATGGGAATTTATACAATGTACAAGTTACATGAATTAGGAAAGAATGATCCTAAATAATCAAGGATATACACACCATATTAGTCTACCATATTTACACAAATCAATTTAGGAAATACTATCTCTATTTTCCTAATAATTAACAGTCAATCTAGGAAATTATATCTCTATTTTCCTAATATCTTAACACCCTTAAAATCGGTTGATGAGTCACCAGTAGAAGGTTGATTGTTCATAGCATGGGAAGATTCTTCAATGGTATCTTGTTGTTCCTTGTACATCCAATCCATTGGAAACGGGGATGATAGATTCTCTTGATGGCAAAGGATGTCATACGACAGGACACTTCCGAAGGAATGACCATATATAGAAACCTAAACAAATGTAATATAAGCTAAATTGTCATTAATCATTACAGCCTAACAAAGAGATATCAGCCGCATACCTTTCCGTCATAGCCAAAAATTCGTTTACGAAATTTCAGATAAATCGATTTAATTGGTTTGAAAACTGGAGGAGCAGAAGTGCATCTTCATCAGTTCAAACTTCAAATAAATTTCAAATTTCAACCTTAACAGACTAAAAGTGACGTTTATGTCAAGACATCAGCTACTTTTTTTTAAGACCACAAGGAATTATAACTATATCATTGCCAAAAGAAAATGTGACGTTTTAGCTCAAGACACTCAGCTACATTTTTCTTAAGACTACAAAGAATTATAGCATAGCATTTGCCAAAAGAAAATGTCATGTCTTGCTATGCTCAAGATATCTCCAACAGACATGTTTTAGTTTAGTCTGCATAGGATGAAGAAGCAATTTTAAAACTTTTTTTGATAGGAAAAATTGACGTATACTGCTTTGGAAAAACTTAGGTAGTGGATCAGGTATCCACTACTACAAAACAACCATCTAATATGGTCTAAAGCTTTAAAAAAGACACATGAACCTGAGAAAAATGTCATTTTAAACAAGAACCTGGATTGAAAGAAGCTTATAGTTGAATAATGAAACAACTTAGTCATTGGGAAATAGAAATGAAAGAAGAGAAGGTGAGAAATTGAAAACAAAATAACTAGTACCGAGTTGATAATATCCTGACAGTAGATGGGGCTCATGTAGTATAACACATCATGAAATGTTGCAATGAGCATGACACGCAAACCCTGTACACCATCTAAAGGAATTTTTCAACTGCAGTTTTGCACTGAGCTTCAAACCTTTTCTCCACTGAAACACAAATACAGTGGCATAAGGAACACACTTCAATGAACCAACAACAACATATAAGAAAACAAGAGAAGAAGATTTTGCTATGGAAACAAATATAAAGTGATAGAGAAACACACTTAGCATACAAAATGACAACAATACAGACATGACTCTTTTAAATGATTCCAAACCGATGGCAGTAGACTAAAAATTTTGACACCTGTCCAAAGTAAAAATCTTTCTTGATGGAAAATGATTACAAATTTCACATGACAAAAAGTAAGTGTTACAGACGTATATAACTCTTAGATTATAGGGATCACATTAAATCCTGGATTAAGGGATCACTTGCATTCTAAAGAGATTGATCACCTACCTAGTTTAGAACACTACAAGTGTATATAAATAGTATCCTTTTAAGCTATGTATGAGAAGTGTGTGTGAATATTCATCCTTAGTACGTTTATTTACATGGTATTTGAGCCTTAAAAGGTTATTAGGGTTTGGGTTTCAAAATTGGGAAATTAGGGTTTGGGTTTCAAAATTGGGAACACCTTAGGTTGAAATTTGTTTAACACCGCCACCTAAGGAGATTCAGAAGCCGACGGCAAAACCCGAGTTCGGCCATCAGTATCCCCACACGTGAGCTCATGCCACCTGAAACTCTGGTGAACAGTACCACGCATCGGCGCGTAAGAGTGCGTCCACGCTAACGCTCCTCCGATTATCTTGTAGCTTCGCCGGTACTGTACAAACATTTTCGTGCTAGATTGGGTAATCTCTTACTAGTTCACTGATGTTCTTTGTTAGATATTTCTGAGGATTTAGTTGTGATCTTTTGGACTGTTTTTGTTGGTTATTGGATTTTTGTTGTGCTGTGGCCTCTGGTTGGTGGTGGCTGTTGATTGATTTGATGGTTCACTAAAATTTGGTTAGTTTGCTTTGTTTTAACCGTTGTGGGTGTGCATTGGGATTATCATCGTTTAAGACATGTCTGATACAAAGCCGGTGATGGAAATGATACGACGATGTCGAAAATTACAGAACACAAGCTCATGGATAACTAATTATCATGATTGGCGTAAAACTATTATACTGTATTTGTGGAGTATTGATAAAGATGTCATATGACTGTAGATCCACTGAGGATGATTCGAAAAAGACATGGCTCCAGGATGATGCTCGGTTGATTCTAAAATACAGAACTCTATTGACGGCGGATACTTGGCCTAAATCATTGTGAGTTTATTAAAAACTGATTGATTATTTGGAGTTTCTGTATTCTGGAAAAGGGAATGTTTCTTATATTATGAAGTGTGTAAGGCATTCTACTGTGCAGAGAAACAAGATAAGTCTTTTACAACTTATTTTATGGAGTTTAAGAAGACTTATGAAGTGTGAACATGTTGTTACCCTTCAGTGCTGATGTCAAAGTCAACAAAAACAACGGGAGCAAATGGCAGTCATGAGTTTTCTTGCAGGTCTTCCTTCTGAATTTGAGACTGTAAGTCTCAGGTTCTAGCTAGTCTAGAGATCCTCTCGTTGCAGGATGTCTTTAGTAGGGTACTTCGAACAAAAGGTACCCACCGGTAAGTTTAGTGGTGCTCCCGTCAGTCAAAAGAATGACTGATATGGACGATCACAATTGGAAATAGCAACAGAGGAGGAGGATCAAATAGTAATATGGGAGGAATTGTGTGAATATTGCCATAAGCCAGGACACATAAAGCGTGATTGTAGAAAGCTTCAAAACAGAAATAAAAGAAATCCCTCTGCCCATGTTGCATCCACTAATGATACTTCGGATCAGTCAGTTCTTATCTTGCAGATGAATTTGCCAAGTTTTCATTGTACCAGGAATCATTAAAAGCTTCACCTACTCCTGTCACGGCTATGGTTGACCAAGTAAGCTAAATACATGTCTCATTTCCTCATCCTCCAAATTCGTCATTGACATGGTTGTAACAGATCACATGTCAGGTACCCAGTCTCTTGCTACTTATCAATCAAAAACCATTTCGAATGTGACTTTGGTAGATGGGTCACCATCCTACGTTCTGGGTTGGCACAGTTACCCCTACTCCATAGCTTCCCTTGTCAAATGTGTTACATTTACCAGATTTTTCTTTCAATTTGATTTCTGTTAGCCAACTTACTCGTGCTCTAACTGTTGTGTTTTATTCTTTCCCGATTATGCTTGTTTCGGATCTTACGACGAAGTAGATTATTGGTAAAGGACATGAATCGGAGGTTATATATTCCGACAGACCAAAATCTACACCTATCGCTTGTTCTGGCGTTGCATCCCCGTTTCAAGCACATTGTCGTTTGGGCCATCCATCTCTTCCTTCACTGAAGAGATGTGTCTCAGGTTAATAAAGTGTACATTAGAGTGAGTCATGTCAGTTTGCTAAACATATCAGGTCAGTTCTAGTCTAGAGTCAATAAAGAGTAATTCTCCCTTTGATTAGTTCACTCTGATGTTTGGGGTCCCTTCCAGTTCTGTCTAAAACTGGTTTTAGATATTTTGTTACATTTGTGGACGATTACTCTCGTATGACTTGGTTATTCTTAATGAAAAATCGTTCTGATTTGTTTTTCTATTCTGTGCTTTTGTATTGAGATTAAAACTCAATCAATGTTTCTGTTAAATTCTTCTAACTAATCATAATTTATCCTGAATTTCCCACTCAAATTGATGTACAATCAAGTCCAATAACGAAAACGTGAAAACCTTTGAACTTCAATAAAGATCTAATGAGATTCTAAAGATGAAAGCATTTCTCAAAACCGTGAGAAACAAAAATAATACTTCATTATCCACAGCCACAACCAAATGATATAAATATTTACAAATATACAAAATACTTCTCTGAATGTCATGTCCCAACAGTGAGAATATTCACTCATCAAAATTTCAATCATACAAGTGTATTGAGGATTACCTATTCCAATACGGATATTTCTGAGGGCAAGGAAGACACCAAGAGGTGATCCAACAGCAAAGAATGTGTCAACCTGATATGTAAGAATTAATGTCAAATCAGTAACAAGATTCACCATCTTAAATTTATAGCTCATAAGAAGTTCCATTTCTGACCTTGAATTCGAGCTTTGTGTACTTAATATAAGGGGTATGACTCTTTGTTTCATCATCTAGCATAGGTTCAAGCTTCTCAGAAATGCGTTGCTTTGGCTCAATAGCAAGTAACTCATTCTTATCTGTTTATGCAGCCAATAAAACAGAGATATTAACACACAAGAGCTCCTTCCATAATACAGAACCAAAAATAGAATGTGAAGATCAAAGATTAACCCAATGCAAGCCTACACATACCTCTACCCCGATTGTACGATTCCAGCTCTGCTATTTTGGCTTTCAGGGAATCAATCTGAAACACAGAAAATTTTATTAAAAAGTAGTGTTTATTATTATGAACCAAAAATTTCACAAAAAGTATCTGGCAAGGAAAGGTCAATTTTATATCCTTGGCTCATTAAACAAGATGTGACCACACTTATGAATAAAAGACAAATGCATTAGTGTTGAAAAAAAGCCAAGAAGAAAACAGTACAAATTTGCACCTCTTTCTTCAGAAGATCAATTGTGTTGTTGTCCTTATCACATGTATCTTTGGATTCTTCCTCAGCCGCTCTCTCCAGTATACCATCCAGGACACCACCATTCACATGGTTAGCTTCATTGAAGCCAGCCTTGTCTGATGACATTGTGTCACTAGAACTTTGAACCAATTGATCAATATCTTCTTTAGCTGTTTGCTCAGAGCCCATAGCTGTTGCAGTATCTGACACCACAGTACCCACAAGAGAGGAAAATTCTTCAGCAGGTGCTTCCTTGCACTCTAGATGAGTTGATTGTATACTCATCTTGTCCTTGTCAATAGACCCCACCTTATCCTCAGTTTCATTTGTCTCAGAGGAGCTTTTACCCTTCAAATCAATTGAAGAGTCACCATTAGAAGGTTGATTGTTCATAGCATGGGAAGATTCTTCAATGGTATCTTGTTGTTCCTTGTACATCCAATCCATTGGAAACGGGGATGATAGATTCTCTTGATGGCAGAGGATGTCATACGAGAGGACANAATCGATGTAAAATCAAGTCCAATAACAAAAAACGTGAAAACCTTTAAACTTCAATAAAGATCTAATGAGATTCTAAAGATGAAAGCATTTCTCAAAACCATGAGGAACAAAAGTATACTTCATTATCCACACCCACGGCCAAATGATATAAATATTTACAAATATACAGAATACTTCTCTGAATGTCATGTCGCAACAGTGAGAATATTCAGTCATCAAAATTTCAATCATACAAGTGCATTGAGGATTACCTATTCCAATACGGATATTTCGGAGGGCAAGGAAGACACCAAGAGGTGATCCAACAGCAAAGAATGTGTTAACCTGATATGTAAGAATTAATGTCAAATCAGTAACAAGATTCACCATCTTAAATTTATAGCTCGTAAGAAGTTCCGTTCTGACCTTGAATTCGAGCTTTGTGTACTTAATATAAGGGGTATAACTCTTTGGGTCATCATCTAGCATAGGTTCAAGCTTCTCAGAAATGGGTTGCTTTGGCTCAGTGGCAAGTAACGCATTTTTCTGTTTATGCAGCCAATAAAACCCAGAGATATTAACACACAAGAGCCCCTTCCATAACATAGAACCAAAAATAGAAGTGAAGATCAAAGATTAACCCAATGCAAGCCTACACGTAACTCAACCTTGATTGTACGATTCCAGCTCTGCTATTTTGGCTTTCAGGGAACCAATCTGAAACACATAAAATTTCATTAAAAAGTGGTGTCTATTATTATGAACCAAAGATTTCACAAAAAGTATCTGGCATGAAAAGGTCAATTTTATATCCTTGGCTCGTTAAACAGGATGTGACCATACTTATGACCATATCTTCTTTAGCTGTTTGCTCAGAGTCTATAGCTGTTGCAGTATCTGACACAACAGTACCCACAAGAGAAGAAAAATCTTCAGCAGGTGCTTCCTCGTGCTCTAGATGAGTTGATTGTACACTCATCAAATCTTGTCCTCATCAGCAGACCCCACCTTATCCTCATATTCATTTGTCTTAGTGGAGCTTTTACCCTTCAGATCAGCTGAAGAGTCACCATTAGAAGGTTGATTGTTCATGGCATGGGAAGATTCTTCAATGGTATCTTGTTGTTCCTTGTACCTCCAATCCATTGCAAATAGGGATGATAGATTCTCTTGATGGGAGAGGATGTCATACGAGAGGACACTTCCCAAGGAATGACCATATATAGAAACCTAAACAAATGTTAATATAAGCTAAATTGTCACTTAATCATTACAGCCTAACAAATAGATACTAGCTGCATACCTTTCCGTCATAACCAGGATTTTGTTTAAGAAATTTCAGATATAACCAATTTAATTGGTTTGAAACCTGGAGGAGCAGAAGTGCATCTTCATCAGTTCAAAATTCAAACAAATTTCAAATTTCAACCTTAACAGACTGAAATGTGACTGTTTTATGCTCAAGACATCAGCTACATTTTTCTTTTTTTAAGACTATAAAGAATTATAGCATAATATTTGCCAAAAGAAAATGTGACAGTCTATGCTCAAGATATCTCCAACAGACCAATGCTCCAGTTTAGTGTGCATAGGATGTGAAGCAATTTTAGAACTTTTTTTTGATAGGAAACTTAGACGTATACTGCTTTGGCAAAACTTAGATAGTGGATCAGGTATCCCCTACTACAAAACAACCCATCTAATTATGGTCCAAAGCTTTAGAAAGACTATCATGAACCTGTGCAGAAAAATGTCATTTTAAACAAGGAACCTGGATTGAAAGAAGCTTNCAAAATGACACAAAATTTCACATGAATAAAACAAAATAAAACCAAAACTAACCATTAAAAAGCAAAGGAACTCAATGCATAACCCAAATCAAAACCAAAACAACTAATTCCACTAACCCAACAAATCTCAAACTCAACAGAAAGACAAAAACGTTCACATGGTCAAAACCAAACCAAAGCAAAACTAACCATTGGGAAGCAAAGGGACTTTACAAAAGTACCACCGCACATCACCGCCATCAGAGGGACTCCTAGTCTGAGCCAAATACTTCTGCCTTCCTTTCGAATTCTCAATCACATCCTCCAATCTTGCAATGTTGGAGGGCGTATTCTTCAACAAATCAGGAGACGTTTCCTCCTCCGAATCCCCCATTTTTCTTCACCAAAATTCTCTCTTTTTTTCCTCAGTTATGGGTTTCTCTGAAACCAACGAATACAGACGCAAAACAAGCACAAACCCACCTAGGCAATGATTGAAATTTGATGATTGAAGGGTAGATGGAATGTTGAATGTCAGGTGGAAAGCATAATTTGATGGAAAGAACATTTTCTTTCATGCCTTAGAAAAATGGCGGTTGCGTGCTTTATTTTATTTTTACTTGTAGCCTTTTTTCAAAAAATGGTTAAATTTAATATGAACCCCGATATATGAAATAACTTTCTTTATTAACGTTTTTAAAATAATAAAAATGACTTGCCGTATATGAATTTTTTAAAATTTATATTATTAAAAATTAAAAAATATTATTAAATTAATTTTTTATCGTCTAATTTAACACCTTAAATTTAGTAGTAAAATAATTTCGGTTATTTCTAAAATTTAAAAAAAAAATATTTTACCATAAAATTTATTAATTCTTTAAAAAAATATATTCTTGTGTTAAATATTTTTTGCTTTGGCTTTTTGTTCTGTTGCTGGGAGTCTTGACACCTTAAAGTTTATCAAATTCCTTCAAGTCCTATAATTTTTAAAATTTTACAAATACATCCCAGAATTAATCAACCGTATAAGAACAAAATTGTCATTATATGTAACTAAACTTTAATAGAATGAGAGCATTTACACCCATTAAAGTCCTCAACATACTTGTTTTAAAATGGTAATTCAACTTCGAGCATCATACTAAAAGAATATGTGCGTTGAAGTGTTCGACAACTTTTAATAAACTCAATAAACTCAAGGATAGATCCAGAAATTAATTTTAGAGAAGGCAAGTTCGAATTAATATAATATAAAATAAAGGAAAAGTAAATGAGTAAGCTCAAATCTAAAAAATGTGAATATAAATACAAGGTGGTCAAACTAAAAAACCAAACCAAATTAATGAAAAAAAAAAATTGAGTGGGATCACTAACCCCCACTCATCACTACTTAGGTTTGTTTATGAACTCACTTGACAGACATATTATCAACTGTGGCTAACACTTTATTGAGTGTGTTAAGCGTCTTATTAAAAAAATGAAGGTAACCTTAAGAAATATTATGTTTGTTCGAATTTGGTTAAATAAAAAATAGTTGCTCGACCTACATGAAATTATTTAGAGGACTTATTTTTCAAGAAAAAAAAAACCCTTAAAATATGGTTATTCTTCAACCTCCCTCAACTGAAATACAAAGTACTTTATTTGATATAAACTCGAGAGAAAAATGTTACTTAAGATTTTACGTTACTTAAGAGAAATTTGATTCATTATTTGTTAATTAATATGCGTAATAATAATATTCAATTCCGGGGTATTGTTGTTAGGTTTTTCAAATGTCTATAGTAAGTTTTGGGGTTGTAATTTTACCTTTTGTAGTTTTTTGTATTGTTTTTAGTTCTAATTATTATAGTCGTTAATTCCTAGCTGGCATTGTTTTGGATCGGATTCCTGGCTTTATAAGCGGGTTTGGGCTTTCGGGTGCAAATCAGGGAAAGTTGTCTTCAATATTTAGTAATAATTTGTTAAATTAATACTTTTTTTTCAGATTCAAAATAGTCTTATGAATTCCCTATAGTAGTTTTCTTTCTTTCTTTTTTTTTTTAATCCATGAAATATCACAATTATTAATTTATTATTTGTTATACAAGATTAATTTACTTGCCCTTGAGGGAGGGTTAAGTTTTAAACATCACAAGGAAATTTCATAAAATCTTGCATCAGAACAAACATCAACTAGAAGGAACTTATTTGTTAATCAAAAGAGGTTGATGTCTGAAGCCAATCCAAAATCCTAATAAAAATGAGGAAAGCATAATCATTTAACAAACCTGCAAGAAAGATGCCTCTATCGCAGAGATCTCTCATACCAAAACGAAAGATTCATTCTTTCCCACTATCTCAGTTCGAGGAGTGAAGCAGCTGGCTCTGTTGAGTCACAAAAGGAGCAATATTTCATCAAAACTCACACGTATCTTTGATTTGACACAGATATTAATGACTAAATCTATTAAAAGAAACAACCACTAGAATTTGTGTTGCTGCCTATTAATCAATATTTGCTCACAATGGAACCCCATCTGGAGGCACTATGACTTAGTCTTCAACATTCTATAGTACTACATTTATCAAATAAATATTCCACATACAACTAACTTGTAATAGCTAATAAGGTAACATGCTTACTAAGCCAACAAAGCTCAAATCCAGATAAAAACTTAAATGATATGGGTAAAACAAAGCAAGTAACCTGCAACAGAACTCAATGCATACTTGTGGCTACTTCTAAATCAAAACAACTAATCACAGTAACATGCTAGCTAACCTAACAAGCTCAAACTCCATAGACAGCCACAAAACTTTCATATGTAAAACCAAATCAAACCAAAGCAATGGACCACTGGAAAGCAAGTGAACTTAATGCAGACATACCCACATCTAAATCACGATGACCAACAAAAGTAAAGTTCTTGCTTAGCTAACAAGCTCACGTCCACAAAAGACCATAAATTATCATACAAGCAATACCAAACCAAAGGAACTCAATGATCCCCATATCTAAATTAAAACACTAATCAAACTAACAGCTTATCACCCAAAAAGTTCAAAGCCTTTAGAAAGATAAAGTTTCATATGGATCAATGAAACCAAATGAAACAAAGCAAAACAGATAATTTGGAAGCAAAGAACTCCATGCATATCCACATCTAAACCAAAACAACTAATCACAGTAATACTAATAACTTTAATAACCCAACAGAGCTCAAACTCTATAGAAAGACCTAATTTTTCACATGGCTAAAACAAAAGCAAACCATGGCAAAACTAATCATTAGAAAGCAAAGAAAATGCACACCCACATCAAAACCGAAACAACTAATCACAGTACGGCTCACAAACTCAACAAAGTTCAAACTCGACAAATAAAAAAATAAAATAAAATAAAGCTCATAAGTTTTCATTGGGTAAACAAAAACAAAGCAAGGAACTCAATGTAGACCCACCAAAATCAAAGCAACTTATCACACTACCATCTCGCTAACCACCACACTCAAACTCAACAAATGACACAAAATTTCACATGAATAAAACAAATCAAACCAAAACTACCATTAAAACAAAGGAATTCAATGCATAACTCAAATAAAAAACAAAACAACTAATCACACTAACATCTCCCTAACCTGCCAAAGCTCAACTCAAAAATTCATAAGAACCACTGTAAATTGCCAAGCTTCCTGGTAACCCTATTCTTTCCATAAACATGATCATAGCAAATACATGGCAGTAGATGCTAGCATCTAAGGGCACCGAATGCATCACTTAATCCATAAAAAACTGAGAAAAATAGGTTTCATTATAGGCCCACAAATATTCCAACACCAGCGAGTGTTTTACTGATGCAATATTATTTATGTCTATCGCTTATAGTTTGCTTGATGTTCATATATTCTACACTTAGATACAATGACCAGCATGTTATAATACTAAGACAGATAGGTGAATCATATATTCGTGTGAGTTTATATCCTAGAGAATGTCCCCAGTCAGGATTAAATAAATTATTTGCCTACTCACTCAATCACCAATGCCTTGACTTTCTTACAAATATAACAAATTTAGCCCCCCAAAAAAACCTCATGTTTTTTATTCATAAGAAACCCTGAATTTGTAAAGATATTATTCAAATTAATAATCAAGAAAAAATAGCCAAAATGCATTTCAGGGAAACTTAATAATGGCATGCATAATTTTAATGGTGAAAAAAAGACAAATAAGAACAAGAAGCGGAATGCCAGATTCCATACCTGAGAACAATAATCATCCATTTCCTCTTCTTTCTGCTGACGCAATTCCTCCTGAATGTAGTTGGAATACACATAAATAACATTACTTAAATTCTTTAAAGAAAAATAATTACCACCAATCAAAAGTATTTTCAAACAGAAGCAGACCAATTTGATGAAAGACAGAAAGTTCCAACTGAATTTATTTAATCAAGCATAAATTACTTATAATATATTCCAAGAAAAGAAATGCTATTAAATTCCCTAACCAGGATCTAATTACATATTCCTGAAGCATAAGGCACAAATGAAGATGATAGAAGTTTTTATGCTAGTAAAATTTTTAAAAGGGAAAGATTAGAGACCTGGCTTGGTTTTTTTGACTGGGATTTCGAATAACCACGCCTTAACTTAATTCCATTTCCACTGAAACTAATGACACCAGAAAAACCAGAAGCATCAACATTGAGCCAAGACTCCCAGGTATCATCCTCGCCAGTAAAAAGTGCATGAAGTCCCTACATGCACAACTTCAAGATACATCAATCTTTTCACGTACATATGCAGCAGACATTCATAAGCAGGTATTGGAAATTCCCATCCACAAGGCAATATACATACTGGGGTAGAGCCTTGTAAATCAACTCGAGCTGCAAAAAGTCCAGAGGGTTGAAATCTTCTCCGGTGCCAAACCTAGGGAAAGTCAAACTTCTTACTGTTCCCATACAAAAATGGTAAACCAACGCATAATGCCGAATACAGTTAATTAAAAGAAGGGAATGACAATAAAAGTACAACTTAAATGACAAAGAAACTGTAGACTGCTATTGTCAGAAAGCCATTGCATCCTAAAATTGCATAGATTAAAGAAGGTAATCAATCTACATCAGTCTTTTAAATATATACACTTTTCATAATGAGTTTCCTAACCCCAGAGGGCAGGTCATTATATATACAAATTACAGGCATACTAACATTATGAACTAGGAAATAGGTCTATATAGATTCCAACTTATCAAATAACATAATCGTTCACAGTATCAGATATTATTGCACCAAACCTTACTACGGTAAGCAATCTCTAACTGTTCAGCAACATCTTCACGAAGTGGAAGCCAATCAAGGCCCCCTTTACGAGCAAACCAATGACCTCTAAGAACACGTCGATTGTCTCCATTCCAATAAACAGGGAAACAATGTCTCTTTACCAAATCTACCTGCAACATTTTTAAGGATTTGATCTTCAGAAGTATTCTCTGAGTTGAGTAATAAAAAAAGACGGCTCTTAAATATAAATCAATAATTAAAAAAATCAAATTAAAATTTATGCTCAAAAGTTCAGAGTTTCGCAGACCAGAATATATAAATAATTAAAAAGGTCAAAACATAAGTTTTTAAAATAACTAAATGAATAAAGAACAAGAAACATGGCATCCAGATCTACATGACAAAAAAATAACAGTAATAATAATAAGAAGTTAATAAATCATGTCTTAAGCCATATTTCACTCTTACTCAACACGCACAACAATTACAGCTGAAACCTCAGAAAAAGGGTTACCTCATAAAGTCCTCCCTTTACAGGAACTCCAACCCTTTCTTCTTCTACATATAGCTAGGAGTAATTTCTGAGGAAGCAAGACTTGGTTGCTTTTCCAATTTCTTATTGGAACTAGGTTGTTCCTTTGGACCTTCACTACATTCTGCATACTCTTTCCACCAACTAGAGAGCAATTCTTCCTCTGTCTGTAAAGGTACATTCAACAGATAAGCATTTAGCGAATTGCATTAGTGAGAAAGACCTGTCTAACAGTAGCATGCAAATATTGCTCAACAAAAATTTCTTAGAACTAAAAATCATTTTATATTAAATCACTTATATTGGTTGCTTCTAACCATGACTCCTCAATATCTTAAGGAAATTTCATAAAATCTTGCATCAGAACAAAACATCAACTAGAAGGAACTTATTTGTTAATCAAAAGAGGTTGATAGTCTGAAAGCCAATCCAAAATCCTAATAAAAATTGAAGGAAAGGTATAATCATTTAACAAACCTGCAAGAAAGATGCCTCTATCGCAAGAGAATCTCTCATACCAAAACGAAAGTATTCATTCTTTCCCACTATCTCAGTTCGAGGGAGTGAAGCAGCTGGCTCTGTAGAGTCACAAAAGGAGCAATATTTCATCAAAACTCACACGTATCTTTGATTTGACACAGATATTAATGACTAAATCTATTAAAGAGAAACAAACCACTAGAATTTGTGTTGCTGCAGCTATTAATCAAATATTTGCTCACAATGGAACCCCATCTGGGAGGCACTATGACTTAGTCTTCAACATTCTGATAGTACTTACATTTATCAAATAAAATATTCCACATACAACTAACTTGTAATAGCTAATAAAGTAACATGCTTACTAAGCCAACAAAGCTCAAATCCAGATAAAAACTTAAAATGTTATATGGGTAAAAACAAAGCAAAGTAACACTGCAACAGAACTCAATGCATACTTGTGGCTACTTCTAAATCAAAACAACTAATCACAGTAACATGCTAGCTAACCTAATAAAGCTCAAACTCCATAGACAGCCACAAAACTTTCATATGGGTAAAACCAAATCAAACCAAAGCAATGAGACCACTGGAAAGCAAAGTGAACTTAATGCAGACATACCCACATCTAAATCACGATGACCAACAAAAGTAAAGTTCTTGCTTAGCTAACAAAGCTCACAGTCCACAAAAGACCATAAAATTATCATACAAGCAATACCAAACCAAAGGAACTCAATGAATTCCCATATCTAAATTAAAACAACTAATCAAACTAACAGCTTATCAACCCAAAAAAGTTCAAAGCCTTTAGAAAGATAAAGTTTCATATGGATCAAATGAAACCAAATGAAACCAAAGCAAAACAGATAATTTGGAAGCAAAGGAACTCCATGCATATCCACATCTAAACCAAAACAACTAATCACAGTAATACTAATAACTTTAATAACCCAACAGAGCTCAAACTCTATAGAAAGACCTAATTTTTCACATGGCTAAAACAAAAGCAAACCATGGCAAAACTAATCATTAGAAAGCAAAGAAAATAATGCACACCCACATCAAAACCGAAACAACTAATCACAGTCACGGCTCACAAACTCAACAAAGTTCAAACTCGACAAATAAAAAAAATAAAATAAAATAAAGCTCATAAGTTTTCATATGGGTAAAACAAAAACAAAGCAAAGGAACTCAATGTAGACCCACATCAAAATCAAAGCAACTTATCACACTAACATCTCGCTAACCTACCACAACTCAAACTCAACAAATGACACAAAATTTCACATGAATAAAACAAAATCAAACCAAAACTAACCATTAAAAAGCAAAGGAATTCATGCATAACTCAAATAAAAAACAAAACAACTAATCACACTAACATCTCCCTAACCTGCCAAAGCTCAAACTCAACAAATGACACAAAATTTCACATGAATAAAACAAAATAAAACCAAAACTAACCATTAAAAAGCAAAGGAACTCAATGCATAACCCAAATCAAAACCAAACAACTAATTCCACTAACCCAACAAATCTCAAACTCAACAGAAAGACAAAAACGTTCACATGGTCAAAACCAAACCAAAGCAAAACTAACCATTGGGAAGCAAAGGGACTTTACAAAAGAACCACCGCACATCACCGCCATCAGAGGGACTCCTAGTCTGAGCCAAATACTTCTGCCTTCCTTTCGAATTCTCATCACATCCTCCAATCTTGCAATGTTGGAGGGCGTATTCTTCACAAATCAGGAGACGTTTCTCCTCCTCCGAATCCCCCATTTTTCTTCACCAAAATTCTCTCTTTTTTCCTCAGTTATGGTTTTCTCTGAAACCAACGAATACAGACGCAAAACAAGCACAAACCCACCTAGGCAATGATTGAATTTGATGATTGAAGGGTAGATGGAATGTTGAATGTCAGTGGAAAGCATAATTTGATGGAAAGAACATTTTCTTTCATGCCTTAGAAAAATGGCGGTTGCGTGCTTTATTTTATTTTTACTTGTAGCCTTTTTTCAAAAAATGGTTAAATTTAATATAACCCCGTATATGAATAACTTTCTTTATTAACGTTTTTAAAAATAATAAAATCACTTGCCGTATATGAATTTTTAAAATTAATAATATATTAAATTAATTTTTTATCGTCTAATTTACACCTTAAATTTAGTAGTAAAATAATTTCGGTTATTCTAAAATTTAAAAAAAAAATATTTTACCATAAAATTTATAATTCTTTAAAAAAATATATTCTTGTGTTAAATTTTTTTGCTTTGGCTTTTTGTTCTGTTGCTGGAGTCTTGACACCTTAAAGTTTATCAAATTCCTTCAAGTCCTAATTTTTAAAATTTTACAAATACATCCCAGAATTAATCAACCGTATAAGAACAAAAATTGTCATTATATGTAACTAAACTTTAATAGAATGATAGCACTTCAACCCATTAAGTCCTCAACATACTTGTTTTAAAATGGTAATTCAACTTCGAGCATCATACCAAAGAATATGTGTGTTGAAGTGCTCAACAACTTTAAACAAAGTCAATAAACTCAAGGACAGATCCAGAAATTAATTTAGAGAAGGCAAGTTCTATTAATATAATATAAAATAAAGGAAAAGTAAATGAGTAAGCTCAAATCTAAAAAATGTGAATATAAATAAAAGGTGGTCAAACTAAAAACCAAACCAAATTAATGAAAAAAAAAAATTGAGTGGGATCACAACCCCCACTCATCACTACTTAGGTCTGTTTATGAACTCACTGACAGACATATCAACTGTGGCTAACACCTTGTTGAGTGTGTTAAGCATCTTTTAAAAAAAAATGAAGGTAACCTTAGAAATATTATGTTTGTTCGAATTTGGTTAATAAAAAATAGTTGCTCGACCTACATGAAATTATTTAGAGGACTTATTTTCACAAGAAAAAAAAACCCTTAAAATATGGTTATTCTCAACCTCCCTCAACTGAAATACAAAGTACTTATTTGATATAACTCGAGAGAAAAATGTTACTTAAGATTTTACGTACTTAAGAGAAATTTGATTCATTATTTTGTAATTAATATGCGTAATAATAATTCAATTCGGGGTATTGTTGTTAGTTTTTCAAATGTCTATAGTAAGTTTTGGGGTACAATGTCATTTAACCTTTTGTAGTTTTTTGTATGTTTTTAGTTCTAATTATTATAGTCGTTAATTCCTAGCTGGCATTGTTTTGGATCGGATTCCTGGCTTTATAAGCGGTTTGGGCTTTCGGGTGCAAATCAGGGAAAGTTGTCTTCAATTTTAGTATAATTTGTTAAATTAATACTTTTTTTTCAGATTCAAATAGTCTTATGAATCCCTATAGTAGTTTTCTTTCTTTCTTTTTTTTTAATCCATGAAATATCACAATTATAATTTATTATTGTTATACAAGATTAATTTACTTGCCCTTGAGGAGGGTTAAGTTTTAAACATCACAACTATTGATAAAGTATTAAAAAAAAAAAACCTCCCATTAGGGTCTTTTTAATACTTGTAAGGGTTTTTTGATATTTTATAAGAGATTTTATGATTTTTTTTTTTTTTTTTTTGGAGGGGTAATTTCAAGGAGTATTTTTTTTTTTAAATTGTAGGAACAGTAAACTTAACTATTTCTTAGTACGAATAAATTAATCTCCATACAACAATAAAAGGCTATGGAAAAAAAAAAAAAAAAAAGTTCGAGTATAAATTTCACAAGCAGAAAACAACTAAGCATTCATTTTTTTTTTTTTTTTTGTGTGTTTAACAATTAATTTTAAAAAAATAAAATATGATCTTGTGTTTTTAAAATTCAATTTTTTTATGTGATTTTGTATTTAAAAATTAGTTTGAAAAAGTAAGAAATATGATTTTGTGTTTTTAAAATTGGAATACATTACTTTTTTTTTTTAAACTGAAAACCAAAAAAAAAAAAAATTGTATTAATCATCAATGAGTTCTTAGAAGTCACTAGGGAAACAAATTAATGCAAAACTTACAATATTATTACGTGAATCCCATTCTTACTTCAGGCAAAGTTGGTACGAAATCTAAAATAAATAAATAAAATTACAATAAATAAGGAGCTTTAGGGATAATATTGAGTATAATTATTATTAGTTGGTCATATCATACATACAATTATAAAAAATGTTTATTAGTTTTCTTAAATTTTCCTTAATACAATTTGGGATGATTTCATATACCCATTGTGAGATCAATTACTATTAAATGCAAAAACAGTTATAAAAAATATATTAGACACTCTCGATGATTATTAAAAAATCACTAAATTATACAAAATCCCAATAAAATTATCAAATACCTTGAGCTTTTTAAATACTCTCTAATAACAATAAAATATGTTTTATATTAATCGATCTCATAAAAGGTATTAGAATGTAAACCTTGTCAAGTTATTAAAGATAGCGCTTGAACATATCATTTTCACATTAACTAAAATAACATTTTTAATCAATAAATAATGTTTTTAGTCCTCTTTCATAAATAGGTCAAGCTATTGTAATACACAAATTGTTAATATAAAGCCTTGATTTACTATAATCCAATGGTTGAAAAGTTAATAAATCGGTATTAAAGAAAAACTTCCATTTTAAATATATGTATTTTTAAATTATAATATTTCTTTTTTATGTTTGATTATATCACATTTAGACATACACATAGGGGTGGGATTTGTCCTAGGAATTTCGAGAACCCGCTTCACCCCACTGCGTACTAGATAGGGATTCCCCAAAATAAGTAGGGACGGGGACAAAAAAATTCTCTGTCCTCGAGGATGGTATAGACATCTCCCCGCCTTATACCTATCCCACCTCACCTCGCTTGAACCTGAATCCGAATAGATAAAAATGAATTGACCCAAATCCAACTAATAGATGTCTCTCTTCTTTTCTAGTTCTTTCTCCAAGTTGTCAAACTATAATTGTGGCGTTGAACCAACCATAGCAGCCACATGTTGCACCAAAATTTGAACCCACCCCATTCTAAACTGTCAGAGAATGAAAATAAAGAGAAGGCAAGAGAGGCAGAGCTGGCCTGATGGTACTCACTTTATGTAACGGTCAGCATGGTGAGCCCACTACTAACCGGCCACGGAACTACCTTTTATTAAAATTTACTTCTTTAATAGTTAATACACATAAGATTGGTTAGAATTTTGATGTCTATTCATCTAGGGTTAATTTCCTTAATACGCATCCAACCATACCACAATAAAATTCCAAATTCTTTCTACTTATGTTATCTTGGAACAGTTGAGCTGTCAATTATTGAAATAAGATTATGGTTGTACAAATTAAAGTTTGATGATTTATATAAAATTGTTAAAATTAGAAAATAATAGAAACAAAAATAAGTTAACAAAATAAAATAACAAATTTAATATTGAAATTAGACTCAGATGGAAAGGTTAGACAAAAATAATTATGTTTTTTACCCTTTATTTAAAATCCCAAAATACTAGCCATCAAAATATTAAGCTTTCTGCCAACATAAGCATTACTAAAATAAAATTATGCCCATTTTAGGAAGCCAACTGGCCTGATGGTACTCACCATGCTCCCCAATTGACTATAGCCCCTTGGTCTTGGGTTCGAGTGGTAAGGGAGGCGAGAGAAATCCCTTAAGGGGGGTACAGTACCTGCCACGAAGGTAGTTCCGTGGCCGGTTAGTAGTGGGCTCACCATGCTGACCGTTACAGATTGTTTCTTTGATTTCTAGGAAATCAACGTGTCTCCAAGTTTTATACGAAACCCAATAAGTGATCTTCTCGTCATTGGACATGTTCCCCAATTTGACTCGCAGTAGGCTGTGACATCAAGGTTTGCATTTCAAGATAAGAGAAATCCTAATTTAGGACATCCCTTTAGATACTTAATTACCTTCATTTTTGCATCCATATGAGATTGTTTCGGCCCATGCATGAATTGACTAAGGATGTAGATTGCATAACTGATATTCATCTAGAGAAAAAAGCATAATCGTTTTGATTGAGTAAATCCGAGCCTTGTGAGACCTTTAGTAAACTTTTGATTCCACTGTCGAGAGGCTTGCTTTAAACCATGTAGGGACTTTCAAAGGCGACATACTGTATTCTCCCCTTGTCATTGAAGTCTTGGAGGAAGATCCATATAAATTTCCTCATGGAGATCACCATAAAGAAATGCATTGTGAGTCTCCATTTGATGCAAGGTTCAGTCACGAATAGAAGCCACTATTAGAAAAGTGCAAACAGTAACATGTTTGGCCACGGGGGCAAAAGTTTCAACATAATCAAATCCTTCACGTTGAGTGAAGCCTTTTGTAACGAGTTTGGCTTTATATCTCTCAATGGAGTCATCCAAATGGTGCTTGATTTTATATACCCATTTGCAGCCAATAGGTTTTTTGTGTGTTGGACGTAGCACTAAATCTCATGTCTGATTAACAGCGAGAGCAAAAAGTTCTTCAGCCATGGCCTGATGCCAGTGAGAATGAGATACAGCCTCAGAATAATAAGAAGGTTCTCGTTCTGCAGAAATCTGACTGATACAGACCTAGTGAGTTGGAGAAAGTTTATCATAGTTGACATACTTTGAGGTTGGATAATGAATGCCCGTGCAGGTCTGTATTGTGGGGCAAACATAATCAGTTATCCAAATAGGAGGCTGGGTGGTGCGTGTGGATTAGTGTGGAGGAGGTTTAGGAACTCTGGTAAGGGATTGTAATTATGGTGGAATATTGATGATGGAAGTATCTTTTGTTGGGAGAGTAGTGGACCGAGGACCTGTTGGTAAATCTGTAGTGCCAAGAGCAAGGGGGCAGGAATGAGCTCAAAAAAATGAGCCCAAGGAAGGAACATCATCTATAGAAGGTGATTAAATGTGAGTTGGGACTGATAACTGCATCATGATAAGGAAATCTATCCTCATGAAAAACATCCCGTGATACCAAGAACTTCTTTGCTGCTGGATCATACAACATTATTAGTGTATGCCCTAGAAATCAATCGTATAGTCGGTTTCAGGACATTATATCTTGTAAATGTATTATGAATAAAAGAAAGTATTCTTATTTCACATGTTGATTTTCTACTTCATTTATATTATATTATATTTAATATTGCATGTGAAATGTCTGGATGACACGGATCTTCAGAAGATCAAATCATCAAAGAATTCCCTACGCAAGTAATGTTAATTAGGCAATAACATTGCATAGTAGGCTATTGAATGTCTCCATTGAATATCATGTGATGGTATTAGTGTGGGTGATTATAAGAGGTATGTCACTGAGGCATTAGTATGGATAAACGGTTAGTGAACTGTTTATCAAATACGACCGATTACGATGAATCACATGGATGTGGTCAATGATGCATCATAGGATCGTGCTAGTGTACCACTGATCCTTAGACCTGAGACATCATAGTTGGATTCAACATAGGATGCATATGGTTCATATGGTGTATAAGCACAATACTAGTCATGTCTTGTGTAACAAGCCGGTTTGGTCATATGTTATTCATGTGCGAGGACATGTGATAGTCAAGATGGGATCAATTAACTCAAAATAGTCCAATCTCGAGTTCCCAGACGAATGTCAATAAACATTGGAAAAGGGAAATCTCTGGCTAGAGTATAATAAATGTCAAATGAAAAGTAGTTTTATGTTGACGAGTTCCATTGTATCGATTGACAATTTGATTAAAGATTAAGTTAAAGGTTTTGACATACCATGAACTATTTTTAATCGGGATTAGATAACGGAGGGATTTGACTACACGGTACGTACGATTAGAATAGGTTCATTGGAGTTTACACTTCATTGTGGTTTAGGGGTTATGAAACATTGCTAGACGTCTACCATAATCAATGAGAGTTTCAATTATAAAGAATTATAACAAAACATATCAAAATTCGATATTGGGCCCACGGCTAGATCACAGTGAACGAAAATGGTCACACATAAAACCAAGCTCAAGGAAAGAGAGTAATACGTATCACTAATCAAATTAATGATGTTCGGACGTAAACAATTGCATCCGAAATAATGTATTGGTGAGAAATGATTATCCATGGATAGCTAGCACTAACCAAGGGTAATAAGGATTTATTAAATATTATTATTGAATCGGATTCAATAATGGGGACAAAAGTGCATTGGTTTTGTTCTAAAGAGTTAGAATAATTAATGGGATCAAAATTTGGGCTAATATAATTAATGGGATTAAAATTTGGGCTAATTATGAATTAACCATACAACCAATGACTTGACATAAATGCTCTTTTCCAAGATTAATTTTAAATTGTTTGAGGACTTTCCAAGATAATTTAAAATTACACTTTGTGCCCATGGTATATAAACCAAGTGTTATACCATTTTCATAGAATTGAAAGAATTGAAACAAAAATCACTCTCTCGACTTTCTTTTCCTTGACTCGTGTGGATCACATTTTGAGGTTATTCAAGTCCACTTGAAAAACTAAGACTCCAAGATAGAAGATTCAAGTGTTGAATAGCAAATGAGTTGGTAATTTTCTATCCTTTTCTTATATTAATATGTTAATGGTTTAATGGTTTGTTTTCTATCTTATGTTCATCATCTCGATCATCATTTTCTCTCCATTTCCATGTCCAAAATGCATGAAACACGACAAACCTATACCCTTTTTGCAACCGAGGATAGCCCATGAAAATACAAGGTGTGGCCCGGGCTCCAAATTTGTCATGAGATCCCATAACTTTTGAATAGCATAGGCAACCAAACACACAAAGGTGACTAATATCCTGAGGTTTACCAAAGAGTAATTCATATGGTGGTTTACCTCCCAGCACACCAGATGGCATGCGATTAATTAAGTAAGTAGTTGTGATCACACATTCACCCTAAAAGAAAAAAGGTAGGTTGGCTTGGTATTTAAGGGTCTGAACAACTTCTAACAGATGCTTATGTTTATGTTCAATTACCCCGTTTTACTATGGAGTGTATGTACAGGAACTCTCATGCAGAATTCCAAGGGAAGATAATAAGGAACTACAGGTGTGGTTAAAAAATTCTTTGGCATTATCAGATCGTACCTATTGTACAAAGGTTTTAAATTGTGTGGTGACCATAGCGAAGAAATTCCTAAGGTGAGTAAGTGTTTGATTGTAATGACTTCTTTCTACTCATATGCTCATAACATATATTTATAAAAATACATGTATAATTAATAGAAAGTAGTTGGGCCCAAATTTTTCTTTACTTAATATATACATTATTTACATAGTACAAAATAACATGTATAAAAACTATCAAAATGGTGGACAGTGTAGCCGTTTCTCTCCGCTTGCTGACGTCCATCCGACTGCATCCTCACCTATTTCCTGCAAAAACATAGAAAATGACGGGGTGAGCACAAAAATGCTCAGTAAGTAAATCCTCTATACCGCTATCTCCATGTACCACTCTTTAATTCTTTCCTTACTCTACCTTTTTTCTTGTTTTTCTTTCTTTCTTGTTCTTTCTATTTTCTTCATTGTTTCTATTCTTTCTTTCTTTCTGCTTCTTTCTTTCTGTTCTTGACGCAACATGATAGAAACCATAATAACAATGCATGAATTAAATGAACATGCAGTAGTGCATAGGAATGCATTCTGTTTATTTTCTTCTATTTTTCCTTCTATTCTTTTCTTTCTCATGTTTTCTCATTCTTTCTCATTCTTATTATTTTTTATTCTATACCAATCGGATTCGGTTGATACATGGATTCGAAACCCTTGGCCGTGTGAGTGTATTCTCTTTCTCGGGTATAACCCTCATCCGCATGCACTCTCACGGGCTATACCAATTCTTGTTCTCATTCTCAGGCCGCTCACTAAAGGCGACGTACATGCGAGAGTATCTTGCTTATCACTCACGAGTTCCCCATCGCACAACCTATTATTTTCTCTTGCTCTTTTCTTTCTTTCTCTTGTGCTTATTCTTAGAGTATCTTCTTCTTAGAATTCTTTAATCTTTCTAAAGTATTCCACATATATAATTGTATGCATATGGATGGCTCATGCTTGAATTCTAAATGTACTCATAAAATGCAAATATGTAGTGTTGTATAAATTAAGGTTCTGTACTCATACTCATGCTTCTCTTAGGTATTTCATCAAACAACTAATATGCATACATAAACTCTACTTTAACTATAATTTTATTTGTCTCTTAAACCATCCAAAATAGGAGTAAAACTCCCTTGTATCATCACAATCCCTATCAAGGAAAAACACTCCCAAAAGTTTTCTCGAACTCTTTCAATTTCAACCAAACTTCAATTCATCATCATGCAATCAAAACACTTCTCATAACCCAAATATATTGGACAACAAGCATAAATAAACATCAATCTCATCTCAATTTCTCAACAATCATAGCATATACATCATAAAGAAATCTCTACTCAATTGATTTCTTAAACCTTAACTTGGGTTGGATTTACTTACCTTATGCTTGAGTAGTCTTCACTAAAGCTCTCTACTCTTGTTGGACTTTAGCTTTCTCTCTTGTTGCTTAGGATCAACTCTTATAAAAAAATCCCACCAAAAGCCCTCAAAAATCCTTGAAAAATTGAGTGAGGAAATTAAGAGAAAATGGAGAATGGAAGAGGCGGTGGAGGAAAGGAAATGAAGGGGATTTAGACAACTAAACCCTTAATATCACATATAAGTAACACTCTTTCCCATTTTGCCCTTACTCTTTCTTAGGAATTCCATCTTTGTCCTTTAATTCTTTTCAAAGTCACCCCCATTCTAAACTATTTTCCATGAAATTTCCTTGCATTTCACTCTCCACTTTTCCTGCTAATTAGGGGTAGAATGGTCATTTTGCCCCAAAGGAAAAATTCTCTAGTAACTTCATCAAGAAGTTCAGCCTGCTCTTCGCCCCGATGAAAAATTACAGAACCTCGTCGCCTTAGCGAAGATTCTTCTTCGCCCCGGCGAAGTCTGTAACTCCAAGATTTCGCCAAGTTTTCACCAAATTCAGGACAACCACTTAACCAAAACAACATATCAATTCAATTAGGAGCCAACCAAGCAATATCAACAACATATAAGTTTAACTAAGGGCAAAACAATCAACACTACGGGCAAAATGAACATACATTAGCTTCGTACCTCAAGTGGGCGTTACATTGATCCTTGGACTGCATAAGAAAAACCCCAAGTCCCCCGCGAAAAGTCATCTATAATGGTGAGGAAAAACTGAGATCCATCATGATTTCTAGTGTGATAAGGACCTCAAATATCAAGATGAATAAGAGTGAAAGGATGTGTCGTGGTGGACATGCTTTGTGGGAGATTGTTTCGAGTTTGCTTGCCTAGAGGACATATGAGACAGTGAGGTTGGGGAATGGAAGCACTATGACCCAAACATTAGTGGGAAATATAGGAATTTGTATTACAACGAGAAATTTTATTGGTAATATAATCAGAGCTAACAAGTTAAAGGTTTGATATACCAGAACTATTTTTAATCGGGATTAGTAACGGAGGGATTTGACTACATGGTACGTACGATCAGATATGTTAATTGGAGTTTACACTTCATGTGGTTTAGGGGTTATGAAACATTGCTAGACGTCTACCATAATCAGTGAGAGTTTCAATTATAAAGAATTTAACAAAATATATCAAAATTCGATATTAAGCCACAGCTAGATCACAGTGAACCAAAATGATCACATAAAACCAAGCTCAAGGAAAGAGAGTAATACATATCATAATCAGATTAATGATGTTCGGACGTAAACAGTTGCATCAGAATAATGTATTTGTGAGAAATGATTATCCATGGATAGCTAGCACTAACCAAGGGTAATAGGATTTATTAATATATTATTGAATCGGATTCAATAATGGGGACAAAAGTGCATTGGTTTTGTTCTAAAGAGTTAGAATAATTAGAGGATTAAAAATTGGGCTAATTATGAATAACCATAAAACCAAAAACTTGACATAAATGCTCTTTTCCAAGATTATTTTAAATTGTTGGGACTTCCAAGACAATTTAAAATTACACTTTGTCCCATGGTATATATCAAAGTGTTATACCATTTTCATAAAATTGAAACAAAAATCACTCTCTCGACTCTCTTTTCCTTGACTGTGTGGATCACATTTTGAGGTTATTCAAGTCCACTTGAAAAACTAAGACTCCAAGAAAGAAGATTCAAGTGTTGAAAGCAAAGAGTTGGTAATTTTCTATCATTCTTACATTAATATGTTAATGGTTTAATGGTTTGTTTTCTACCTATGTTCATCATCTGATCATCTTTTCTCTCCATTTCCATGTCCAAATGCATGAAACACGATAAACCTATACCCTTTTTGCAACCAGGATAACCATGAAAATACAAGGTGGGGCCCGGGTTCCAATTTGTCATGAGTCTCAAACTTTTGAATAGCATAGGCAACCAAACACGCAAAGGTGACTAATATCTTGAGGTTTACCAAAGAGTAATTCATTGGTGGTTTATCCCAGCACACCAGATGGCATGCGATTAATTAAGATAGTTGTGATCACACATTCACCTCAAAAGAAAAAGGTAGGTTGGCTTGGTATTTAAGGGTCTGAACAACTTCTAAAGATGCTTATGTTATATTCATTACCCCGTTTACGTGAGTAGTACGGACTTTCCTCTTCGCCGCGGCGAAGATTCTCTTCGCCCCGGCGAAGCTTGGCACACTGAACTTCTTCTATTTTCAACCAATTTCAGGGCAAGTATTCTACTTAACACTCAATCAAAGGTCAACCAAACAATATTACCAAGAAACCAACTCAAATAAGAGCAAAAGAAGAAACAATAACTACTTACCTCAAGTGGGGCGTTACAATAGTGGTTTGGTGAAGATATCTGCTAGTTGCTCTGCAGTATCAATGTGCATGGTCTTAATGGTTCGTGAATTTTTTCTCTTACGAAGTGATAGCCAATTTCTATATGTTTTGGTCTTAATGAAACATTGGATTTACTGCAATATCATCTGCTACCTTATTATCACAATATAAATGGACAAGCCCCCTTACTTGTACTTCTAGATCTCCCAATAATCCAAGAACCCAAGTGATTTCGCAAGTAGTCTTGGCCATAGCTCTATATTCAGCTTCTGATGATGAAAGAGATACCATGGATTGTTTCTTTGATTTCTAGGAAATCAACGTGTCTCCAAGTTTTATACGAAACCCAATAAGTGATCTTCTCGTCATTGGACATGTTCCCTAATTTGACTCGCAGTAGGCTGTGACATCAAGGTTTGCATTTCAAGATAAGAGAAATCCTAATATAGGACATCCTTTTAGATACTTAATTACCTTCGTTGTTGCATTCATATGAGATTGTTTCGGCCCATGCATGAATTGACTAAGGATGTGGATTGCATAACTGATATTCATCTAGAGAAAAAAGCATAATCGTGTTTTGATTGAGTAAATCCGAGCCTTGTGAGACCTTTAGTAAACTTCTGATTCCACTATCGAGAGGCTTGCTTTAAACCATATAGAGACTTTCGAAGGCGACAGATTGTATTCTCCCCTTGTCATTGAAGTCTTGGAGGAAGATCCATATAAATTTCCTCATGGAGATCACCATGAAGAAATGCATTGTGAGTCTCCATTTGATGCAAGGTCCAGTCACGAATAGAAGCCACTACAAGAAAAGTGCAAACAGTAACAAGTTTGGCCACGGGGGCAAAAGTTTCAACATAATCAAATCCTTCACGCTGACTGAAGCCTTTTGTAACAAGTTTGGCTTTATATCTCTCAATGGAGTCATCCAAACGATGCTTGATTTTATATACCCATTTGCAGCCAATAGGTTTTCTGTGTGTTGGACGTAGCACTAAATCTCATGTCTGATTAACAGCGAGAGTAAAAAGTTCTTCAGCCATGGCATGACGCAGTGAGAATGAGATACAACCTTAGAATAACAAGAAGGTTCTCGTTCTGCAGAAATCTGACTGATACAGACATAGTGAGTTGGAGAAAGTTTATCATAGTTGACATACTTGGAGGTTGGATAATGAATGCCCGTGTAGGTCTGTATTGTGGGGCAAACATAATCAGTTATCCAAATAAGAGGCTGGGTGGTGCGTGTGGATCAGCGTGGAGGAGGTTCAGGAACTTTGGTAAGGGATTGTAATTGTGGTGGAATATTGCTAATGGAAGTATCTTCTGTTGGGAGAGTAGTAGACCGAGGACCTGTTGGTAAATCTATAATGCCAGAAGTAAGGGGAGTAGGAATGAGCTCAAAAAATTGGGCCCAAAGAAGGAACATCATCAATAGAAGGTGATTACATGTGAGATGGGACTGATAACTGCATCATGATAAGGAAATCTATCCTCATGAAAAACATCCCGTGATACCAAGAACTTCTTTGCTGCTAGATCATACAACATTGTTAGTGTATGCCCTAGAAACCAATCATATTGTCGGTTTCAGGACATTATATCTTGTAAATGTATTATGAATAAAAGAAAGTATTATTATTTCACATGTTGATTTTCTGCTTCGTTTATATTATATTTAATATTGCATGTGAAATGTCCGGATGACACGGATCTTCAAAAGATCAAATCATGAAAGAATTCCCTACGCAAGTAATGTTAATTGGGCAATAACATTGCATAGTAGGCTGTTGAATGTCTCCATTGAATATCATGTGATGGTATTAGTGTGAGTGATTATAAGAGGTATGTCACTAAGGCATTAGCATGGATAAACGGTTAGTGAACTGTTTATCAAATATGACTGATTACGATGAATCACATGGATATGGTCAATGATGCATCGTAGGATTGTGCTAGTGTACCACTGATCCTTAGACTTGAGACATCACAGTTGAATTCAACATAGGATGCATATGGTTCATATGGTGTATAAGCACAAGACTAGTCATGTCTTGTGTAATAAGCCGGTTTGGTCATATGTTATTCATGTGCGAGGACATGTGATAGTCAAGATGAGATCAATTAACTCAAAATAGTCTAATCTCGAGTTTCCAGATGAATGTCAATAAACATTGGAAAAGGAAAATCTCTGGCCAGAGTATAATGAATGTCAAATGAAAAGTAGTTTCATATTGACGAGTTCCATTGTATCGATTGACAATTCGATTAAAGATTAAGTTAAAGGTTTTGATATACCATGAACTATTTTTAATCGGGATTAGATAACGGAGGGATTTGACTACATGGTACGTACGATCAGAATATGTTAATTGGAGTTTACACTTCATTGTGGTTTAGGGGTTATGAAACATTGCTAGACGTCTACCATAATCAGTGAGAGTTTCAATTATAAAGAATTATAACAAAATATATCAAAATTCGATATTAAGCCCACAGCTAGATCACAGTGAACCAAAATGATCACACATAAAACCAAGCTCAAGGAAAGAGAGTAATACATATCATTAATCAGATTAATGATGTTCGGACGTAAACAGTTGCATCTGAAATAATGTATTTGTGAGAAATGATTATCCATGGATAGCTAGCACTAACCAAGGGTAATAAGGATTTATTAAATATTATTATTGAATCGGATTCAATAATGGGGACAAAAGTGCATTGGTTTTGTTCTAAAGAGTTAGAATAATTAATGGGATTAAAAATTGGGCTAATTATGAATTAACCATAAAACCAAAAACTTGACATAAATGCTCTTTTCCAAGATTAATTTTAAATTGTTTGAGGACTTCCCAAGACAATTTAAAATTACACTTTGTGCCCATGGTATATATATCAAGTGTTATACCATTTTCATAAAATTGAAACAAAAATCACTCTCTCGACTCTCTTTTCCTTGACTTGTGTGGATCACATTTTGAGGTTATTCAAGTCCACTTGAAAAACTAAGACTCCAAGAAAGAAGATTCAAGTGTTGAATAGCAAAAGAGTTGGTAATTTTCTATCATTTTCTTACATTAATATGTTAATGGTTTAATGGTTTGTTTTCTACCTTATGTTCATCATCTCGATCATCATTTTCTCTCCATTTCCATGTCCAAAATGCATGAAACACGATAAACCTATACCCTTTTTGCAACCGAGGATAACCCATGAAAATACAAGGTGGGGCCCGGGTTCCAAATTTGTCATGAGATCTCATAACTTTTGAATAGCATAGGCAACCAAACACGCAAAGGTGACTAATATCTTGAGGTTTACCAAAGAGTAATTCATATGGTGGTTTACCTCCCAGCACACCAGATGGCATGCGATTAATTAAGTAGTTGTGATCACACATTCACCTCAAAAGAAAAAAGGTAGGTTGGCTTGGTATTTAAGGGTCTGAACAACTTCTAACAGATGCTTATGTTTATATTCAATTACCCCGTTTTACTGTGGAGTGTATGTACAGGAATTCTCATGCAGAATTCTAAGGGAAGATAATAGGGAACTACAGGTGTGGTTAAAAAATTCTTTGGCATTATTAGATCGTACCTATTATACAAAGGTTTTAAATTGTGTGGTGACCATAGCGAAGAAATTACTAAGGTGAGTAAGTGTTTGATTGTAATGACTTCTTTCTACTCATATGCTCATAACATATATTTATAAAAATACATGTATAATTAATAGAAAGTAGTTGGGCCCAAATTTTTCTTTACTTAATACATACATTATTTACATAGTATAAAATAACATGTACAAAAACTATCAAAATGGTGGACAATGTAGCCATTTCACTCCGCTTGCCAACGTCCATCCGATCGCATCCTCACCTATTTCCTGCAAAAACATAGAAAATGACGGGGTGAGCACAAAAATATTCAGTAAGTAAATCTTTTACACCACTATCTCCATGTACCACTCTTTAATTATTTCCTTACTCTACCCTTTTTCTTCTTTTTCTTTCTTTCTTGTTCTTTCTATTTTCTTCATTGTTTCTATTCTTTCTTTCTTTCAGCTTCTTTCTTTCTGTTCTTGACGCAACATGATAGAAACCATAACAACAATGCATGAATGAAATGTACATGCAGTAGTGCATAGGAATGCATTCTCTTTCTTTTCTTCTATTTTTTCTTCTATTCTTTTCTTTCTTTTCTTTCTCGTGTTTTCTCATTCTTTCTCATTCTTATTATTTTTCATTCTATGCCGATCGGACTCGGTTGATGCATGGATTCGAAAGCCTTGGCCGTGTGAGTGTATTCTCTTTCTTGAGTATAACCCTCATCCGTATGCACTCTCACGGGTTATACCAATTCTTGTTCTCATTCTCAGGCCTCTCACTAAAGGCGGCTTACATACGAGAATATCTTGCTCATCACTCACGAGTTCCCCATCGGACAACCTATTCTTTTCTCTTGCTCTTTTCTTTCTTTCTCTTGTGCTTATTCTTAGAGTACCTTCTTCTTAGAATCCTTTAATCTTTCTGAAGTATTCCACATATATAATTGTATGCATATGGATAGCTCATGCTTGAATTCTAAATGTACTCATGAAATGCAAATATGCAATGTTGTATAAATTAAGGTTCTCTACTCATACTCATGCTTCTCTTGGGCATTTCATCAAACAACTAATATGCATAAATAAACTCTACTTTAACTATAATTCTATTTGTCTCTTAAACCATCCAAAATGATAGTAAAACTCCCTTGTATCATCACAATCCCTATCAAGGAAAAACACTCCCAAAAGTTTTCTCAAACTCTCCCAATTTCAACCAAACTTCAATCCATCATCATGCAATCAAAACACTTCTCATAACCCAAATATATTCGACAAGCAGCATAAATGAACACCAATCTCATCTCAATTTCTCAACAATCATAGCATATACATCATAAAGAAATCTCTACTCAATTGATTTCTTAAACCTTAACTTGGGTTGGATTTACTTACCTTATACTTGAGTAGTCTTCACTAAAGCTCTCTACTCTTGTTGGACTTTAGCTTTCTCTCTTGTTGCTTAGGATCAACTCTTATCAAAAATCTCACCAAAAGCCCTCAAAAATCCTTGGAAAATTGAGTGAGGAAATTAAGAGAAAATGGAGAATGGAAGAGGAGGTGGAGGAAAGGAAATGAAGGGGATTTAGACAACTAAACCCTTAATATCACATATAAGTAACACTCTTTCCCATTTTGCCCTTACTCTTTCTTAGGAATTTCATCTTTGTCCTTTAATTCTTTACAAAGTCATCCCCATTCTAAACTATTTTCCATGAAATTTTCTTGCATTTCACTCTCTACTTTTCCTGCTAATTAGGGGTAGAATGGTCATTTTGCCCTAAAGGAAAAATTCTCTAGTAACTTCATCAAGAAGTTCAACCGGCTCTTTGCCCCGACAAAAAATTACAGAACCTCGTTGCCGCGGCGAAGATTCTTCTTCGCCTCGACGAAGTTTGTAACTCCAAGATTTCGTCCAAGTCTTCACCAAATTCAGGACAACCACTTAACCAAAACAACATATCAATTCAATTAGGAGCCAACCAAGCAATATCAACAATATACAAGTTTAACTAAGGGTAAAACGGCAAAATGAACATACATTAGCTCCGTACCTCAAGTGGGCGTTACATTGATCCTTGGACTGCATAAGAAAAACCCCAAGTCCCCCGCGAAAAGTCATCTATAATGGTGAGGAAAAACTGAGATCCATAATGATTTCTAGTGTGATAAGGACCTCAAATATCAAGATGAATAAGAGTGAAAGGATGTGTCGTGGTGGACATGCTTTGTGGGAGATTGTTTCGAGTTTGCTTGCCTAGAGGACATATGGGACAATGAGGTTGGGGAATGGAAGCACTATGACCCAAATATTAGTGGGAAATATAGGAATTTGTATTACAACGAGAAATTTTATTGGTAATATAATCAGAGCTAAAGGAAAAGACTTCAGGTGTCCAATAATAAAGGCTGCTATGCATTCTACCTAAACCCATCAGTTTCCTAGTCGAAGGGTCCTAAAACTCACATTTGTCGGGGTAAAATCGTAAAAGGCAATTATTATCTTGACAAATTTTGGACACGAATATTAGGTTTAGATGAAATGCAGAGACCAATAGCACATTCTTAAGGATCAAGGATTTGAAAGGGTGGACAGTTCGTATATGAGTAGTAGGTGTAATGTTCCCATTGGGCATCCTAATGGAAGTGGTGGAAGTGTGTGTGGTATGGTAGAAATATTTGGGGCTAAAAATGATATGGTTACTAGCTCCCGAGTCTATTATCCAAATATCATTCTTAATTAAATTTGAACATAATGATGTACCTACATAAGCTATCATTGATGTTTGGGGAACAACTTTCAACATTTGGAGAAGTTGGGTAGTTTAAGGTTGAGTTGTGGAGCTGAAACAGAATCCTCGGAATCAGTGGTGGATACCTGATAAGCAAAAGAGTGGCCAGTTTTATCTTTAGGAGGTTGACCATGTAATTTCCAGCAGTGATCTTTATTGTGGTTTTGACATTTGCAATAGTCACAATAATATTTGGAGCGATTGTTCTTGGACTACCCATACTCATTTTGCCAATTGGCTTGCACAAGCCCATTTGCTTTATTATTATCATTTGGGCTAGAACCTTGACCCATATTGCATTTGGTCCCAAATTGATTTTGCAAAAAAGTGATAAGTGCTAAGCCGTCAGATTGAGGAATTGAATCTGGGCCGTTGGAGGATTGATATAAATTCATCCTGTTATTATTTTGGAACCCTAGCTGCATGTGTAAAAGTTTGGTTAAGTCGTAAAAAAAATTTGGGGATGGTGGTGCCTCTTTGCCTGTGGCAAAAACCCCGACATTGTTGTGTTAAGGGTCATCCACAATGAGTTGCCGTTGGCTCTTGTCTTGGACGTCAAGTTGAAAGTTTTTCTTTAATGATGGCGATAAGGTGGTGGCCAAGATCTATATTCGGAATGGCAGAAAACCTTCATTGAGGGCCAAGGAGAAACTTGCTCAGGCGGTCATGGTCTTGAAGTTGTTGGTATTGCCGGAGGATTTCTTGTGGCGCATCAAGTTTGGCTTCGGTGGCATCCAAAGCATTCTAAGCTGTTGAGAGTTTATTGAAATAGGCAGTGACTATGAGGTTGCCTTGTTTTATTTCAGCAAGATGCTGTCGAAGAGTGAAGGTTTGAGCGAAATCCAACCGGCCATAACTCTTGCGAATTTGGGCCCATGCTTCTACTGCAATCTGAGTTGGTGGTAAGCCGATGGCAACCTTCAGAGACAAGCAGTTCCTAATCTAGGGCCTGACAAGCATGTTGCATCGATTCCACTATTAAAGAAGATGTGGATCTGAGACTGGTGGAATAGTCCCGTCGACGAAGCCCTCTTTGTCTTTGGCGATGAGGGCTCGCTGTAAATCAATGGCCCATCTAGTGTAGTTGTCAGATCCGGTCAAAACAACCTTGACCAGGATGAATTCAGGTCCGTCAGAGGTTGGTGTGTAAAGGACGTCGCCTGGTTCAAGGCGACAGCTGGTGGTGTGCACTATTTGGAAGATGAATGGTGGTTGGGTCGGGTTGGGTTCATGACTCGTTGGTTGACCTGAAAAGGTAAACGGGTAAGGGAAAGTGGTTGGGCCTAGTTGGGTGGTGGTGGAAACTGGGCTGGTTTGAGGTTGTGTGGTTAGGCCTGTTTAAGGAGTTTGGCCTATTTATGTGGCAGTTGGATTTGGGCCAGTTTGTGTTGTTTGGTTTGGGCATAATGTGTTTAGGTCTTGGGTGTTTGCGATTTGGTTTGATGAGGAGAAAATGAGGGGAAAGCTAACCAAGATTTTCTGTTTGATTTCAGGGACAGAATAAAAGGAATGCGGAAGCTAGATCAATTTACCCACTCTGATACCATGTCAGAGAATGAAAATAAAGAGAAGGCAAGAGAGGCAAAAAGGCCAAAGAATGCCAAGAGCAAGAGAGAAGAAGAATTTTCTGTATATTTTTGTATCAACATGTACAGCCCTATTTATACAAAAACAGTATGACAAAATAAGGCAATAACAATAATGCCAAGATTTCCCAATCACATGAAATCCGGTCATTAAATGTACAATGAATGAGAAAATCAATAATGAAGGGAAATAATCAAATACACATTAATTCACATATATTTCATATCTCAACATAAACCACCACCTCACCCAGCTTGAACTTAAATCCGAATAGATAAAAACAAATTGACCCAAATCCAACTAATAAATATCTCTCTTCTCTTCTAATGCTTTCTCCAGCCATCAAATTGCACATGTTGCACTGAATCAACAATAGCAGCCCCATGTTGAATCAAAATCTAAACCCATTCCATTTCAAACCACCACCATAGCTGCCCTGCCTCTCCCCACTTAAAACTGAATTAGAATAGATAAAAACGAGTTGACCCTAATCCAACTAATAATTGTCTCAAGTAAACAACATGTTCCCACCCAAAGGTTAGCGAAATGGCAAGTTTCCACCCTTGGTTTCGTTTATTCCAAATTCCCACCCTTAAATTAACTTTGTTAATAAATTTTAACTTTGACACAGCTATAGAGGATGTTATTACTATACTACCCTTCACTTTTGATTTCACCACCACCACCACTTTTCAACACCACGACCGAAATCCCAAAGTCACCACCACCGAAACCCCAAAGTCACCACCACCACCACTATTGCTATCCCTTTAAACCCCAAAGTCACCCGCCGCCACCAAACAACCACCACCAAATCACTCAAATTCAGCCACAAACCCACCCAAAAACTGCCACAAACTCAGCTACAAACTCATCCAAAAACAACCACAAACCCATTGGAACATTCCTCCTGCTTTTTAATTTGCTTGCACTTGATCGTCAAAACAGCACTTTCGTTTCATTTCATACAACCCAAATTATTAATTACACAACCTAATTTATTAAACAAAGAAAAATGAAAAAGCTAAGTGACATGAAATTGCAACCATAGACTGGGAGTAACAACGATTGTGGTCTGCGATGGGTTCCTAGGGGATGGCGACTGCGACTGGTGGTGGGTTTCTAGGGAGCGACAATGGTCTAGGGGGTGAGGTACGGTAGTGATTTGGGGTAGATGGGTGGTGGCCTCAACATGATGGTTTACAGTGGCCAAATCAAGTCGCATTGGAGTCTATTCCGAGAAGGGAGAAGAGAGAAGAAGAAAGAAAGTAGGAGGAAGAGAAGAAGAAATAAAGGAGGAAAAGAGGAGAAGAAGAAGAAGAATGGGTAGAAGAAAAAGAAGAGGCGACAGTGGTAGAAGGAAGAGGGAACAAGAAGAATGGGGTGAGATGTCTTTTGGGTTCAATGACCATTTTACCATTTTATTGTCATATTAAATAATTGTCTATTAATTTAAGGGAGAGAATCTGGAATAAATGAAACCAGGGGTGGAAACTTGTCATTTCACTAATCTTTGGGTGGGAACATGTCGTTTACTCTAAATATCTCTCTTCTCTTTTCATTCTTTCTCCAAGCCATCAAACTACACCTGTTGTGCTGAACCAACCACAGCAGTCCCATATCGCACCAAAATTTGAACCCACCCCATTCCAAACCACCACCATAACCGCCTCACCCTTCTTCAAAAATGTTTCTAAAACTATCCATCAAGCAACTAACAGTGCTCACCACACAACTGAACCACCACCATAGTCGTCCCCCCAACAAAGCAGCATCCACAAGCCCCCATCCACCTCTCTAAAATAATATCCACCATGAAGTAAATCAACCCGACATAACACAAACAAATAAACCCAAATCCACACCATCAATTATATTTTTTTTTTAAAAAAAGAAAAGAAAAGAAAAGAAAAATGGGGAGGAGGTTGCTTGCGGCTTGAATCTTCCTCTAGCCAATCTCAGAACTCAGAAGTCATCCGTCAATTCCAATTTTTGCTGCCTCATTCAGGCTCATCGTTAAGTGTTTTCGTTACTTTTCAAATTGATTAAATTGCAAGCAGGATCTTTTCTTACAATGTGTGAGTATAAAGGGATGGGGAATGAGGTTGGCAAAAATCCTCGCGGGGATTTTTCCACTTAGTGAGGGGATTTTCTTCTTATGGTACGGGGAATGAGGTGCGAAAACATCTCAACGGAAATTTTTTCCCATAGTTCGAGGTGGGGCGAGATGGGGACAGGGAATGGGTTAAAGGGGTAAGGATGAGGACGGTGAATGGAAAACCCGACCCAACCCCACCCTGTTCCCATCCTTACATACTGAAGTCATTTTTTCTATTCATTTCTATGTTATGTTCTTTATGTCTTAGGGCCTATTGGGTAGGCTTATGAAAATTAGCTTTGTAAGCAGCTAGTGCGTATAAAGTAATTTGAGTTTGTAAGTATTTAAAATTTAAGTAGTTATGTGTTCGGTTAAAATACTTATAAGTGATTGATAAGTAATTAACGTGTTTGATAAAATATAGCTTATAAGTATATTTATCATTAAAATGATTAAAAATGGTACTACATTATTTTATCAAATAATAAATTATATTAACTCAATTTTTTATTATCAAAATATATTTTGATCATATTATAATTTAATTTAATTTTAGAAGTACATAAACAAATACTTTATAGACAAATATTTTATTAAAAAATTATATAAATAATTTTTAGATTTGTTATACAAAATAAACTAATGAACAAATATAATTAATTATAATTATATTAAAAAAAAAATTTCAATCAAAATATTCAATTCATGTCTCAGTTGAATCATATTAATCCATTTTTTTTCTTATAAGACTAAAAAAATTATAAACAAATAGATCATCTTGATCTTAGAGCTTATATGTTGGTTTGACTCAGGTATTTTATTTCCATCTTATTTCAAGATAGAGTCAAAATATTAAGATTTATTTCCATAATTTCTTTTCACTTGTAATTTCTTTTTGTATATACTCATAATTTTCATTTTACTCGTAAAAGTAAAATACTAGTTACCAGAAAATTTTCCCCAAAATCGAGACTTTCATATTCATTAACAAGTATTTTCATCATATTTTGGCAATAAAATCTCTTATACAATTTAAATATGGGTTTACTTTTTAGGAAACAAATAATCTTATAAAAACGCATTTTAGTCAATAGTAGTTTGGTTGAAAACAAATTTTTATTACAATCTTAAAGACTGGTGTAAATTTTTTTTTTTTAAAAAAAAAAACTTCTTTTCTTAGTTTTTTATAGACTTTTAATATGAAAATAAATTAAATTAATATAAAAACAAATTTCAATATTAAAAATATTAAAATATCGGTAGGAGATGATACAACATAAAACATCTATAAGATTAATACGTAATACAAATACTATCTTTCTAAACAACCTTTTACATTACATACTCCTTATAACAGATTCTTTTTTCATATTCTTAAATTACTCACTATTATATTTTATAGGTGAAAGACGAAATGTTTTATTTATGATAAGAATCTTATTCAATTTTTAATAGAATTTTTTATGATTCTTTTTATTTATAATTATATGTTAACCTAAAATTATAACTTAAAATATTTAAATTTATAAAAATTATTTTCGAATTACAGATCAAACGGAAATTAGACTGAGAAACCCTACATTAGAGAAAGTTGAGGTCACTCACTCTCACAGTGTCACGCCCAAAAATATCTCAGCTATCCTTATTGCACTATATAAAAGCCTCAAAACCCTTCTTCTCCACATTTCTGTCTGACTCTCACTGACTCTCTTTCTCTCCCAAAATTATTAAGAAAAAAATCCCAATAAAAAAACCCTAAATCAGCCAACTATATTTTAATTTTTTCTCTTAAAAAACGAAATCTTTTGGTTTTGTTTTGTTTTGTTTGGTTTTTGAAGAAAAATAAGATTAGGGTTTTGTTAAAGCCGAATGGCGGAGGAAGAGGTCGTTGTGGCTCCGGCGGTGTCGGATCTCAAAAGAAAGCTCGATGATTTAGACCCGGAAGCTCAGGACCCCGCTCAACCCAGCCCCAACTCCGCTGCTGTCGAGGCTAATGCCGATGGTGACGTGGCGGAAGCTGATGAAGCAGAGGCCAAGCGGCCGAGACACGACGAGGATAATGAAAAAGCTGATGGGATAGGTAATTTGTTTTTTCTCTGTTTAGGGTTTCGGTGAGTTGGAGTTGACACTTGTAGCATGTTGATTGGTTTGTTTGACTCTGGAAGACGAGTCTTTATGATTGGAAATATTGAACCTTCATTGTTTAGGTTAGGGTTTGAGTAATTTGGAGCTAACTTGTGTTGCGTTTTGATTGGTTCCTCATTTTAGAGGCTGTGAGAGTATTGAAGATGTCATAAATTGGATAGAATTTCAATTGCAAATCGAATGAGTCGTGTTTGCTTTAGAATTTGTGTTGCGATTTTGAAACTTATGATGTTTATTGTTAAATAGATTTTTTTTTTCATGTTTCATTTGTAATCAGTTTAGGTACATTGTAACCTATATGTGTGGTTGTGGCAGCTAGTATTAATGGATTAAAAGAAGGAATATTGGATGAAGCTGGGGATGCTGAAAACTTAAGTAAGGATGCAGCTAAAGAAGAGGTGCAGGAGACTGTGGAGGTTAAGACCGAGCAGGTTTCATCTGTGGAAGACCGGATATCAGGTGACAAAGAGCATATCTCTGTGAAAGAGGAAACTAAAGAAGTATTGGTTAGTGTTAAAGGGGAAACAGAAGAAGCCTCTGTTACTGTCAAAGAGGAAACAAAAGAAGTCACTGTTGAAGGGGAAGAAAGTCTAGAACCCTCTAATGAGGAACCTCGGCAAGAGAGTGATGATTCTAAGCTTGATGAGCCAGCTTCAAATGATGCTTCGACTGTGACCCGCAGAATAGAGGTCCCTAATAACAAGGTATGTCATTAGATAGCTAATTTGTTGAAATTTATTTCTGGACGAGCTTGTAATTGTGGAGCTCAATGCTTGTGTTGACAATATATACACAATACATGTATTAATTTTGTGTACTAACTAAAACCAAATTTATATATATATTTTTTTCAAGATGGGTCATTGCAATTAACTGTCTTTACAACTAGGGAAATGGTTATGAAGGATTAGTATGAAAGAGCAAGGTTTTGACAGATTTATTTTGGGTAATTTATGGTGCAGGTTGGAGTTCTTATTGGCAAGGCTGGGGATACCATAAGGTACCTGCAGTACAATTCGGGGGCAAAAATTCAAATAACAAGGGATGCTGAAGCTGACCCCTATTCGACTACAAGACCTGTGGAAATAGTTGGGACTTTAAGTAATATAAACAAGGCTGAGAAGCTTATAAGTGCTGTCATAGCAGAGGTAATTAGTTCTCTTTGTAATTGTATTCATTTTCCACAACCTGGGAGCTTTAGCTGATGTGGTACATCAGTACGTGTTCCAATGCCCATTTTAATATATATTTTTTTACTTTGTCCACTCCCTCTCCTTTTAGCAGTTCACTTTCTTTCTTGCCCTCATCTATTCAGTATGTTATTTGTCCTCTATTGCAGGCAGATGCAGGGGGCTCACCTTCCCTAGTAGCTAGGGGTCTTGCTACTGCACAGGCTGCTGGGATTGGAGAACAAGTTGAGATAAAAGTTCCAAACGAGAAGGTTATTGTTTTAACCACTTTTTTGGCTTAAATGTGTTTTAAATTTTTTTATTTTTTTATTTTTTATGCCTTACATGTGTTCTTTGCCAGGTTGGTTTAATCATTGGTAGAGGTGGAGAGACTATCAAAGGTCTGCAGACCAGGTCTGGGGCACGAATCCAGGTAGTTGATACCGTTATCCTGTGCCTTAACTTATTTGATGGATTACAGTGTTTTTTCTTCTTATATTGCTTAAGAGTATACTCTTGTGATATTGACTTGATTATGTTCTTTGTATAGCTGATACCTCAACATCTTCCTGAAGGAGACGGTTCCAAAGAGAGGACAGTGCGAGTTACTGGTGATATGAGACAGATTGAGATAGCTCAAGAAATGATAAAGGATGTTTTGAATCAGGTTTGTTTTTCTCCTGGTGTGCTTGCTTTTTCTCTCTTTGTATTGTTATGCATTAATTATAACTGCTATGCTGGTATCTTTTGTTAAACAATTATCAATGTGGTCTGTGTAGATTCTCTTTTAATTTTCTTTTCTTCAGTCATAGTAAGACGACAAGTTGTAAAACAGTTCTGATGGATTAAGTGCTCTTGGCCTGTCTATATGTGATTTGTGTCTGTAAGATTTTTTTATTACATTTATAAATTTGTAATTGTAAACATCCATTGCACTCTTAAATTATTTTATTACTTGCAATGCCATTTCTGTTGTGGCTGTTATCCAGGTTAGGAATATGGTTCATTGTCATGCAAGATATCAAATTGTAAATTTCGAATGAATTACTAGGATTTCTAAAATAGTGCTACTAAGTTATTCAGTTTTTAAAACTTACTTCTGTCCTTTGGTTCTTTATCTTTATGTATTAAATTTTCTTTTACCTTGGTCACTTGAGCTATTAATGTGTGTCTAGGATTTCAGGGACCACACTTTTCAATAATGCTTGGATCAATAATTGTTTTACCATGCCCTTCCTTTGTGCATGTAGGACTTTAAGATTATTTTAGCTTCTATATGACAGTACCTTGTTGGGTAAATTGTTGCGTATATTACTTCTTCAATCAGGTTGTGGTAGTGGCTAATCTTATTTATAATGAAATGACAAGTGGATTTAACTTACGTTATGCAATGCTCTTCTACATCATGTTGCCCTCTGGTAGTGAAGTTAGCTAGGGTGATTTCTTGAATGTCTCACATGGATTTCTGTCATGCCACATATATCATGTGAAATATTTATTATGTCAGCCATAGTTGCTCAGCTTATGTAGCATTACTTCCATTACAAATATATGTATACTAGGGTTTTAGCAATTATTTATCCTTTTGAGGTGCTGATAAATCTTCTTTCTATGAGTTGGTGCAAAAATGTCCGTCCTTGGATTGGTTGAGCGAAATTTCTGAATCTTTTACATTTGTCAGTATAATAAAGTTAATGGTAGATAGTCATGATGTGATATTGTGCCATGGAAGTGAGAGCTTAATTACATTACACTCATAAGAGTTTACGGTATTGATGAATGATCTATGCCGAGGTCACTTGAATGCAATTAGGAAGATAGTCATATATTCAATCCAAGATGTCGGTTGCCATGATTTATTTATGTTGAAGGTGCCAATTCGTATTGGTTGGCTTTAAAAATGCAGATTTGGCTATGCCTTTTCCATGGGTCAGCATTGCTTTCTTGGTGTAGCAATAGACAACCACTTATCACTCCCCCGAAGAGAGGTATTCTCGCAATTGCAGGTGTTAATAGTTGGTAAGATTACTTCAAGACTTGAAAGTTAAAAAATCATGATGTAGTAAAGACATATTGTATTAACCTTAGTGGTCTTCCGTATCCCGATGTTCTATCGTCAGACATGTATTTGAAGATAGTGTTTTACCTCGTGAAGATTCTGTTTTGAATTTGCATGGGACCAATTCTCAAACTTGTATATGATGCTTGTTGAAAATTTAGGAGAGTATGTACGTGTCATCTTTATTTAGTTTTTTTAATAGTGCTGACCTCTAAATGGGATAAGCTCTGAATTTAAATTTCCTGAAAGTCTCATGAATGTTCAATTACTTAATCTTGGTTGGTGTCTTTTTAAGCATGTTTAGATTGTTGTACGTTTCGGTGTTAATATTAGATCATCTCACCTGATACAGATCATTTAATTGTAGAGATTCTAAACCAAGGCGTTTTGAGAATAATCTTACATGTAGAGCTTAACCTTTCTTCTTTGATCTTCTTTGTTGAGGAGGGAAAGATTGTGATGGTGGTATGAGTTTGCTTAGAATTTTTGTTTTGTAGACGTCTGAAGTTTATTGAATACATGCTATTGTACACAAAGTTAACTTTTTTTAGGACAAATTTTACTTATAATCTTGTCTTATTCTAAGTTAAGTTGTTGATGATAATGTCTTGCATTTCATGGTGCTAGCTTTTATGAGGCTTCTGTAAGGAGCATAATCTTAATGATGTTATTCTTGTATTTTGATTTTCTTTGTTGTGTTATGGTCTCAACTTCATCTTCTAATGGTTTATTTACATGTTGATCTTTTCTATCTTTGGTTTGTGATGAACATGCCTTTTTGATGAATAATCTATTTTTTTAATTTTTCCATCAAGATCACGTTCTTTGATTTATATACATTTTTAATGATGGTGCTTCTTGTTACTCATCTGATTAATGCAATTTGTGTTTACTAGACTGTGAGGCCATCACCTCTTTCTGGTGGTTTTAATCAGCAATCCTATCGACCTCGTGGACCCTCTGGTCCACCTCAGTGGGGTCCACGGGGTCCTCCCCCATCGCAGCCAATGGGATATGACTATCAGCAACGAGGACCTTATCCGTCTCAGAATTCCCAGTATCCACCTGCAACATATGGTGGTTATCCTTCACAGCAAATGGGTCCAAGAAGTAATTTTGGTGGTCCTCCAAGTATGCATGGCCCTCCTCATGGAGGTGCCGGTTGTTACGATTACTATGGTGGGCAAGGAGGTCATGATCACCCAGGCTCTGTTGCACATTCAACTCCCAATCATGGGCATGGTCCTGGCCCTACGCTGGCCTCAGCAGGAGGCCCACCTCCGTCCCAGGCCAATTACAACTATGGGCAGCCACATGGTCATGATTACGGGCATCAACCTCCCTATGCCCAGACAACTCCTCAGCAGGGTTATGGGCATGGATATGATGAACCAAAGTATGACAATCATGCTCAAATGCAGCATCCCTATGGAGGACATGGAAACTCTCAGGCAGTATACTCGCAGGGTAGCATGCAACCAGGTTTTCCTCAACAGCAGCAATATGGTAAGCCCCCATCATACAACATGCCACCACAGGGACAACCACAATCTTATGGCCCTCCCCGGCCGGGTCAACCAGGAGATATGCCTTACCAAGGTTCTGTTCCATCAGCCCAATCATATGGTGCTAATGTGCCACATCAACAGCAATATCCATACGCAACAAGTGGAGCTATGCAACAAACCTATCCTGCATATGGTTCTGCACCAGCTACTGAGGGTTATAATCAACAAGCGGCTGCATCTGGTCCAGGCTATCCTCAACAAGTTGGCCAGTCTGTTCCCAGTTATACTCAGCTGCCTAGTGGGCAACAAGCTGCTGGCTACGGGCAAGTGGCTGCTACTGGTGGATACGCGTATACCAATTCACAACAAGGTTACCCCGAGCAGCCAGGCACCACCAATGCAAGTTATGGTTACCAAGGGACTCAAGATCCTAATTATGGAGGTAGTGGCCCTGCTTCAGCTTATACTGCACCAGCGAGTGGCCAGCAAGCTTATGCTCAACCAACAGTGGCTCAACCAAGCTACGAACAGGCTGCTGCACAACCAGCTGCATATGGGGTTGCTCAAGGGAGTGCTCCAGTTGGTTACGGAAAAACTGTGTCGCCGCAGCCTGGTTATCCTCAATACGATGCTACCCAGATGTATGCTGCACCTCGTTGAAAACTTTTCTTGTAGCGTGTAGGTGTACCGGATATTGATTAGTTAGCTGTAGCTTCAGTTAGGTCTATTTCTCTGACTGCTGATATGAGTTTCAGTTTTTAGATTGTCATTTTCGGGTGGTGTCTGGAAAATGCTTATATTTCTTACATGCAGCTAATACTTGTTGAGAATGTTGTTGCTCTACTATTTTGATGTATGCTTTGGATGATATGATCTCAATGACTCCCGTATTTTTTTTTCCCTCTTAATGGATGAATTCAATTACGAGTTTAAAAGTAAAATAGGGTCTCTTGAAATACCCACTGAGATCAGGATCAATATTGCATTTAATGTGAGCCAACTCCAGCCCTTTTTTTTTGGGTTCTGGAAGAAAGAAAGATAATAAGGCAATTGTGCCTCTGATTTGAAATTTAATTATAAATCTCCTGGATTTGTCAATGCATCACTTGTCAAGTCATATTATCTATGTACTCGAAAGTCTAAAACCTATTTTTACCGGCCATGAACTACGAAAGCCTCTAGGTCATACCATTCTGTAAGATAAAAGGCTTAACTTGCAATGAAAAAAAAAATAAAATAAAAAATAAACAAGCATGAAGAATTGAAGATATTAATTATACTCAAAAACTCTTGTACAAGCAGTTATTTGGATTCTGAAGCAACTGTTATTTCAATGACAGTATCCATTTGGAAGCTTCTTTCCATTTGATCAATGTATTTTGAATGGAATTGTTTTTACATACAATTGAAGTAGCAATAGCATGTAAGTTCCAATAATGCTCATCAAACATTAATCCTTTCGTTAACGAGAAAAATCGCCAAAATTTATCTGCAGGATGTAAGAATTAGTTACCACAGAACTCTCTTGCACGTGAAATCATAAAGAAGTTGTAGCAAGCTTTTAGGAGGTTCTTCCTTTGGCAACTTTAGCAGGTTAGCAACTTTTGAAAATGCTGCATGTTGCTTGATATATGAAGACTCTTCATCACTGCTTTCAATGTTTATCTCATCCATAAAGAGCTTTGGCTTTGTCAATGCCCATTGCATTGCCCAGATGGCCAATGGTCTCATGTAACAAAGAGATCGAAACTCGTCATCAGTGTTCCAGGCTTCTGGAGTCTGAAAACCATAACTGTAAACAGAAAGAGTTTTGACAAGTGAAGAGGAATGAAACCTCTATATGACATACACAAGCCTGAAGCTGAAGCCAAAACAAAACCATCAAAAAGCAAACTTACCCTAAGCCTTGTTGGGACCAGGCAGCTTCATAGATGCCAGCGGCTGTCTCAAACGCCTTATCCGGCATGCTCTCTTGAATCATAGTAGCAGCAAGCGCATATGTAACTCCACTCCATATTTCCCTTGATTGCATAGCTGACATATCGACTCTTCCATCTGCAAACATACCGTTCACTGCCCCACGCTTTCCGTCTTTCACCTTTAAGACATTAAATTTGTGAATTTTCTCGAGTGCATTCTTCACTTTATCTTCATCAGCTATTGGAGCAAGACCACATGCTCTAGCATACCTAAAAATGTCACAAGCCACAAAAAAGTCAGCATGTTGAATTTGTTATCCTAATATTCGTCATATTTTAATTCTTGATGTTAAAAAGAAAAATAAAGAAAAAGAAAAAACTGAAAGTACTTCTCACTTACCATTGTCCAGCCAATTGATCAGCATGAATAGCTGCACTTGAACTACCATTACTGTTGTCGTAATTGAAGTAGGAACCATTCCATAAAGTGCCATATACAGCTTTAGCCTTCTGATATTTCACCCAGAAGTAGTTAGCACATTCATGGTCATCAACTACATGTGCCAAGGCTGAAGCAGCCTGGAGAGCAGCCACCCACAGGCCACCACAATATGCGCTAATGCCCCTAACAGACCATGCGTCATAAGTCTGATCAGGGAATCCCTCATTCTCAATCATTCCATCTCCATCCTTATCAAACTGATCCATAAAAGCCATTGCAACATAAACGGAGGGCCAAACAGCTCGCGCAAAATTTTTATCACCAGTGGCAACTACATCGCGATATATCTGGAGAACAAATTTCGTATTCAAGTCTTTCCAACGATCAGTATTGAAGAGATTATAAGCATTTACTTCAAACCAGGGGTCATTGAGCCCAATATCATGGGGCACAGAGCCAAGAACTTTTCTTGGAACCCATTTTCCATCACTCATAATTTGCATCCTATCAGGATCATGTAACATTACCGCGGCTGCAAAATCTCTTTGGATGCTGAGTTCAAGTTTAGGGAATAGCATGAGTATTGCAAAAGATGAATAGAAATGAACATCATAGGTATTCCACATGAGGTATTCACTTCCTTCAAGATAGAGGAATTGACCAATGCTTTCTTCTTCATTCTGGAGTAATCGTGTTCCTAAGGCAGCATTTGACACTGCAGGAGTATGTATGTTATCTAGTGTCGATGTCATCCGTTTAAGGACTTCAACAGCAGTGTCATTTGCGTTGGCATCATCAATTGGAGTATTCAAATCTGACCTGGTTTTATCAAGAGCAAATTTTCTCTCTCTAAATGCCACCAAATTTTGAAGCGGGGGTAATCCATCTATCCAAAATTAAAAAAAAAAGTGTCATTATAGTATTAGATTAGAATCAGCTTCCAGAAAATAAACTTTCAGCTCCATGAATACCTGTCCAAATTGTTCCTCCAGCATTAAGATAATACAGCTCATTAAAGAGAGTGATGGGGTACCTGCATAAGAAATTCGCAATTTTGATATCTCTAAAGCAATTTAGAAGATTTTGTATACCAACAGGTTCCATTAATCTCACCATTCAGGAAATCTTTTGTCTGCAATAATTGGTCTTTGCCACGCTTCAATCTCGGATTCCCATTGAGCATGTTCTAGTTTCAAAATATTAGAAAAACATTCAGTTAGTTGTATTGGTAGAAACTGAAAATAAATGCTCATTCTAACAGTTGATACAATCATGTTGACATTACCTAGGATAGCGTCATGTGCCATATTTGGGGCTGCATCCCCTAGAGTGCCATAAAATTTTGTATAGCGCCTGTAATGAAAGTATGCTTTTAGAATAAACCCACAAAAAACTTTTAGGGACATTAGGCTTTACTATAAACAAGTATTGGGAGATCCGGGAAGCCCACCTGTGGTATGTCTTCTCACAAAATCTGACTTCTGGACTGTCCCATGCCAATGAAAATGTGACGGTGCGGACAGCACCAGAAGGAACAATCACAGAGGCTGCTATGGCTGCTCCAATGGATGATCCTGGTTCTGATGGTGAAGTTCTTTTGCAGTCAAGGTGCTCAAATGATCCATTCTGTAATTACAAATAAAACAGTCATAATTTTTTGTGAGTCCGTAGCAGATTATGCTGTCAAAACTATCATGTATGCAGATTTTGGTGACCCAAACTGAGTCCTCGACTTCATTGATGGATTTCATTACACTTGTATTCATATACATACTAGAACATGATAGTTATGACTAAATTAAGACTCCTTTTATTTTTAAGGCTTAAATTGCTTTATATTTTGCAGACATGCGAGAATGTAAAAGAAGACCAACTACCTTTTTTATCTCATTCCACATATCTTTAGCCGTGATTCCCCGAGAGTCACCGGATATCACGAAGCAAGGACACTCGGTGACAAATACATCAGCTGTTTCCTTTGCTGCAATGGCAAAACTTACCGGAGGACATCCATTTGCTGTTCTGAAATGTTTGTAGTTAACATCAGAGATATAAGATGCTGCTTAGAATTTGAAATATGTACAATTGTATATCTGATTAATAAATTACTTGTGGTGTAAAGTTACTCCATGCACTCCGTCTTTTGTCCTGGAAGGAATCAAGAATTATTTAATGATTAAACTGCTACAACAACTTGGAATACAAGCAGCATAATTAGTAAGCAGCATCATTAAAGAATTCACTGATTGAAGTAAGTAAAATGATATCCTCACATCATCTTTGAGTTGAAATGATCACCAGATAATGCAGAGACTCCACCCACAGAGTTCTGAAAAATCATAAATTTATAAGTTAAGAGTAATACAAATAGCATAAACTGGTTTATGACACCAAGTTATCCAGGGGTGAGATTTTAGACTGAAAATATCCCACGACCTTCTACTTGATACAAAATCATTATCAAAATGGGGAAACGGAAAACTCAGCATGTGAGGGAACAGAAAGCAAATGTAGTTTGAATCGTTTGACTAAATCCAAATATTTCATGTCATTGGAGATTCATCGAGAATGATCATGGTTATCAAGAAGGACTCAATATAATAAATTGAAATGTGATGTGATGTGCTGTATAAAATGCTGAACTTACAGCCCATGTAAAAAGCAAGGTGACATCAGCAGGTGTCTGTCCAGAATTAGATAGCTGAAAGAGGCAAAAAGCATCTACTAAGGCACACAATCTAGAGTTACAAATAAGTATTTAAATACAAATGAAGTTGCTTGCATGCCTTTTCATACCGTGAATGTAAATACTGATACAGGCAAACTGCTCTCTTTGTAATTGTGGGGAATAATAGGCGAAAGTTGACGACAAACAATTCTCAGCTCTGGATCAGGTTCACCTGTTTTTGCAAATATTGATAACAAATGTAGGAAACTGCCGATGATAGAACAGAAATTTACTGTTTTCAAGTTAAAAAAACTAATACCTTCATAGACTGTCCAGGCCCTCGGATACAAAGCATGATATGCACATTTCTCGCCCTTCAGATTCCAATCCCAAGATTCAATGCCTGAAGCTGAACTTTGTCTTCTGAGTAACTCAGACAAGTACAAATAATGTGTTTATAAAGGACTATCAAATGATACATTAATTTCAAAAATTAAAGAAGTTGAATTCCTGGATGATCTTTAAATCTTACTCGGAAACCTCTGGACTCTTTGGACATAATACAGTGGAAATTTTTTTTCCATCCGGCCGTGAAACAAAAACCTGATCAATTAAATATATTAGAAATTCTGCATGGTGAAAAGTTAAACGGAAACAGCGAGACATTGTTAAATTTCATTTTTTACTGCTATTGATCATCAGGTAAACTTTTTCACAAATAAAAGGAACCAATTCATGGTTGGCTATTGGATGTATACATATGCCTTCAAAATAAAAGAAGTAAACTTACAGAAAACTGATTTGCCAGAACTGGGCCTTCTTCACATGTTCTCGCAAATAATTTAAATTGCTGAAATTCGCCTCTGTAACTTCTTCCGATGCTTCCAGCACTAAATTCGTGATTTCAAACATAACTTCGAATCAAAACAACTGTGGCCGGTGTGTTTTTTCATAAACTAACAAGAAAATTAAAAATGTGCATTGTCACAATTGTCAGCAATGATGTATACATACCCAATACCACCTAAAGGAATGCCATGATCACTTGTAATTATATGTTTTCTGAAAATGTCAAATATTGATGCCTACAAACATGAAGAATGTTTGGTTATATTTGAAATAAAGGATTATAATCCAAATGTAATGTTCTAATCATAAAGCATCTGTTAAAACAAAATCAGATGTAATCTTTACCCGTCCTTCTGCTGCTTCTCTTCTGGCATGACGATACAGTCGCAAACCCATTAGGGCCTTCCAACAGTCAAAAATAAGAAAAATGGAATGAGACTTGATAATATTTATCAAAATACAAAAACAGAAGGATGTAAGCCATTGGCAAGTCTTAGATGCCAAGATAGGCCCTTTGACTTGTTAACTAAAGAGCAAGCAAGTGCAGATCAAATAAACTACTGAATCAAAACATTTGTCCTGATCTTCAAACTACTATATTCCTCTCTTCTGAGATGACTCTTGCCCTTAAAGCTGCATCAATTCCAGTGAAGAAAGAAAACGCACAACATAGAAGAATGTATAGTCATCCATTTTGGTATTCCTACCGATACTAAAAAATCAGTACAGAATTTCTTTGTCAGTCAGTTTGATGACAAACCTTCTGATATCTTGTACAAACTAAGAGAGGATTGCAAAGAGTTGTGTTCATTACTCAAATATAAACTGAATGTGTCAGAACACTAGATTGGGCACATTAACATTAGTTAAGAGTCCATTGTGAAGCATGAAGAGCTCCTTCGTAGTGATGCTCATATGAACGAAGAGTAAAGGATACATTACTTATGACATCCATGCTCTTCCCCATTGACTACAAACTCTAAACACAAAATTGTTACAAACAAAACAGGTTGCTAAACCAACTTTATGTTCACCACCAGAATGACAATGAAATGACCCAACCTGGACAATGATGAAGTGATAAAAATGGCATTCAGCCAGGGTAAACCCCTCTTATCATTTAAATTAAGTATAGTAGAAATATAGATATTCTATATTATATAAAAACTTCACGTTTATACATTCTTCATTGAGCTCAAAGCAACATGAGTTGGGCTATCTTAGGCTGAAGCTTTCAGATTATTCCCACTTAAGAGTCAAGTGTTTTCATTCTCAGAACACACAGCAATAAGATCACCACAGATTTGGAACGACCAAAACTTACTATATTGACTGCAGAAAAACAAAACTGTTCGCAGGTTACAATTTAATGACTGAAATTGATTTTCACTCTACACTTGGTGGGAAAGAAACATGTCAAACATTAATCGAATCACAAATAGTCGCAAACATACCATATGCCTTATCTCTTGAAACTTCAGAGTGAACCCTATAGGGAGATTTACTTTACTATCCAGTTGTCGTTGCCATGTTAGTGGGGCAGGTTTCCCTGGGTCAACCTGATGAAAGAACAAAAAGAAATAAAAATGAAACAAGAATTTCAAGATGCAAAAAAGAGTATGTCAGTCTTCAAACTGAATAATGTCACTAACATTAGCTGTGAGACTATAAACTCTCTGAAAGGTGACACATTCTGTCCTCAGAATGGTTTTAATGAAGGCTAAATTCAGTCGGATAAGACCAGATATTTGACATTCTTTAGACTTAATTCTATTCAAAGTTCAGACTAGTCTAAGAGATTTACATTCATTACTTCAATCCCAAACTTTCAACACAGCATCCTCTTGCAAGACTTTAACATAAAATAACTTTAATATATACAAATGAGTTTTGGGGTAACTTCAAATTATACCCATCTTTATATCATCTTTTACGTAGGAAATTCGGCATAAGTTGATTAAGCAAACAATAATCTGAAGAGATGAAATGAAAATTGATCGATCTAAATTCTTCATTTCCATCTTCAGCAGGAAAACAGACACTATGTTAGTATACTGCAATGATGAGTTACACTGATATTATTTCTTAGGCTCCAGTACATGAACAGAAGCCACGGCATTCTACAAGTAGAAATGTATGAATCATGGATATTGCTCTATGTTGGAGAAAAATATACTAAACCAGTCAATGTAGAGACAGATTGATCATGAAACACTACAGATGCCCCGAAATATATAAGAGAAGTGTCGACTCTGCTCTCTGAATAATGAAGTGAACAGCATACCTTGTTGATTGAAGAAATGCCCGGTTCACCTTCTTCTTTGATACCATTCTCCATTTTCCTTGAAACAAAATATGAAAAATTCAATCATGATTTCAGACGCTTTACTATTATTATTAAAGGAGTCAAGAGTCAAACGCAATCCCAAAACAAGGGACTTTCTAGATAATTTTTATATACAATTTCGATGCTGAAAAAGTCGTCGCACAATGATTTTTTCTGGGACAACATTGTATAAAGTAAATCCCTCGATCAATAATGGAGCCAATAAAAAAAATTAAAATTCGCCAGTTCCTTTAAAGATGTGTTTGTAGAAGGTCCACCAGTTTCATTATTAGGATAAAGTTAAATATGACACTGCTAAGAGATAATAAGCACATGTGGAGTTGATACAGATGCACAAAGGATCCGTGGACCCCTCCATTGTTTTCTGGAAATCTTTCCAATTCAAACTTTCCCCAGAAAAAAAGTACAATTCAATTTCTTCCCAAAAAAAGAAACTTTTCCATGAATTTAACTAAAACAACCACTAAACAACTTGGACTTACCAAACTTTCATGAGGATTTATGATCCGATTGATCGAATTATCCAAACAAAACAGATTCTTTGTAGGAACTGATTTGCTTCCAAACAAACACAGCCTCCCTTAATTGCAAAAAACAAATGATCTTTTTCCAATGTTCAATTGAAACCCTCTTCCTCATAGTACTCTACATAAAAATAAACTAACATGACAACCCTTCAATTATAAAAAACTTCCAAGAAATTTGAACCCTTTGATCTTGACACAATAACAAGAATCAAATGTAACCTAAGAGTGATCTCTTTTCTCAACCCAAATTAACCATCCTCTTCAAATTCACTCTACGTACAAAAAACAAACAAATAAACATCACCAACTCTCATTCAATAATCAAACTTCAAGATCTTGATACAATAACATGAACGCAAATGCAAGTAACATAAAAAAAGTTATTCGTGAAAATGAGCATGCATGTGATATTGGGATGAAAATACAAAAAGAGAGAGCCAACCTTTGAAGATGAACAAGCCCTCTGGAGCTGAAAGAAGGTTGTTGAGAATTCTGTTAATATGTTGTTCAGATTTTGAAATTAAAGCATCTTTCACTCTTATATTACATTGGTGGGCCATGGGTGACACTAGAAAGATACCTTCATATTTTTTTATCATAAGATATTGAATGTATAATAATATAACATTAACATTAAATTGGGTGATAAATAATATTAAATATAATTTTCCTTTTTAAGTGAAGGTAAGATTTTTGATAATTTTGGTACATGATTTAAAACAACAATATTAAACATAAATAAAAATTTTCCTCCCCTTATCAATAATTTTTTTTCTGTTCTCTTTAGTGTTCATATCAACATTAAACGTTTGACTATTACATAAAATTTGAGTATATTTCATCGTGCAATTAATCTTTTCCAAAATTTTAATATCAACTTAAATTTTTTTTATATTAAATAATTTACAAATTAAAACCTATATATTTTGACCTAAAATAAAAGCATATTTTCACTAATATATTTCTAAAAATGGATACGTGACACAAGAATGCTCGTATTTGAGGAGAGAAATATAAGACTATTATCGAAAAATGATAATTTTATAATTAATTAAAAGATAGTTCTCTGGCTTTTAATAGTTTATAATAGCCATTAAGGGCAGAAATAATAAGGATTATCAAATTACACAACAAATTAATAATTTTCCTGATTCAATATTATTTTTTTCTCTCCGTCCAAACACCATTAAAAATTCAAATAAAGACATTCACATTTTTCACACCATTCCATTCCATTCAATGCTATATATATATATTTTGGATTAATAACATTAATCCCCTTCAGATATAATATAATAGCAATAATCTCACTTAGAGTTTCAGAAATAACAGATATCCCCCTATTGTTAAGTTTTATTTTAGGTGTTAAGATAAATGGTACGAGAGTCATTTGGTAATATGTACGAAACTTATATCAATACAAGTTTTAATAGTTCACTAACAGTTTATTAATAATAGGGGAATTTATGATGTTTTGGAAACCTCAAAATGAATGTTGTTATCATATCATACTTTGGGGCATTTATATCATTAAACTTTAAAACACCAAAAAAGGAGTTAACGACTTTTTTCCACCCAAATAATGATTTAATAACACTTTCTCACCCACAGACTTTTAAAATATTATTTTACAACTCAAATTTATATTCTAGCACGAACATAGAGCAAACTTTGTCCAAGCTATTAATACTTTTGAAGAGGAGAGACCGATGAATCTTTTGGTAGTGGAAGATTGTATTTTGGTAGATGTGATTGATCGAAATTTGACTTAGGAGGAACGATTGTGTAAAACCTTTATCGCTCGATTTTCGATAGATAGAGTTTGAGGAGTTTTAATGAGTGATAATCAAGAAAGAGAATGATAGTGCTGTGAAATCGTAATGATACCAAAATAAAATATAAAATATAAATTTTGATAATAAAATAGTATTTAAAAAATGTGGATGACAAAGTGTCATTAAACGATTGCTTGGTGGGAAAAAGTCGTTTATTCAAAAACAAAAGCAAAAGAGTGGGTGAGTCTTGATTATTGGGACAAAGCCGACAGCCAATTAAATATAATGCTTTGGTAACTTGTAGTATATTTTAATATATGATAATTTGAGCATGATGCTTTTGCTTTAAGCAACCAAAATTGCACATGATTTTCCTGCGCAATTCTCTTAATTTTACTACAATAATCAATATGAAGATGTCACCAAGATTTGACTGCACATTTAGACATACATTTTTATGTTTTTGGTATAATATTATTTGTAATTAAATTATATTTCAACCAATCACATGAAAGATAACGTTATTTTCAATACGTAAATTTAATTTGCAAAAACTAATAAAAAATATGCTTAAATTTATTTTATACGTTTTTTTTTTTTTTTATATATATATATCTAATATGATATTTCTCCTAATTAATTTCCTTTAAATTTTGTGATTTTAATTATTTTCAGTGCATTTAAACCTAATTATTTTGAAACAAATAATTTACGATGTGAATATATATATATTTTTTTTCTAGAGATAATCTAGAAGATGACAAAAAGGGAAGTTTAAAGGCTCAACTACCCCCAGTATATACCAATTTTTTTCTAGATTAATTTAGATCACATAATAATAATAAAATAAAAAGGAACAAAAAAATGTGGAGTGGGTGGCTGAAAAGACAAACAAATTAATACGAAAGGAATAAATAGAAAATAAAAATGTTGCTTTCTATGGGCACCCTTAATAAAAAGAACATTAAATGAAAATTTATGAACAAATCCAAATTGGATTTATTCGAATCTAAGTTTCTTCTCAATTGAATGGTCCAAAATGATATATATATTGCCTTTTTATAAAGGGAACATTTTGGCATATTTTCTTAGACATAAAATCTGTCTATAATTTTAATTAGCTAAGAAATTTATTTTTCAACAAGGAATGCTTTAATTTAAAGCAAAATTATTGAAAAGCTTTAGAAAAAGCATCTAACAATCACTTCTATAAAAGTTAAAAGTAATTATGTGCGTAAATATTACGTTTATATAAAAAGTCAACGTAATAAAGATGTGATTTTACATATAATCGCTTTTGAGAAACTGTTTTTCATCATATGAAAGATTTGATGTTGACAATATAAAGTTGTATTATTAAAGATTTATTCGTTTTACTTTTGGTGGTTGAATTAGAAATGAAATTTTGTAAAAAAATAAAAGATCTCATTTCCTAAGCTAATAAAAAGTTCCGATTAGGAGAGAGCCCAGATTCAGCCCGCAAAAGCCCAGCTTCCAAACTACCGGCCTTTTGCCAATCCATAAAAAATGGGCAGGTCCATTTGTTAACGGGAATTTTTTTATGTCAAATAAATTAAACATTTTACTTATTTATTTCAAGTATGTACTATTCATGTTAAAATAAGTTCAACATTTTAATTTAATTTGGTATTTATATTTATAAGATTATATACTCAAAATATTATTTATAATCATTTAACATCAAATGAATATGTAAGTTAACTGTTAATTTTCATATCCTTTTTGTTTGTAAAAACAAATTTAACAATTCATCATATTAGAACTTCTTAAAATAAGATCTACAGTGACTTCGCTCGGAAAAAATCAAGAGGTAAGCCTTTGAGCAAAGTAGGAGAAAACCAGACTTAAGCCTTGGTTTCCATCTTTGAGAATTAAACTTCTAATCACTATAATTATCTACAGGCTCAAGTATTTAACCCAGAATCTGGATCTTGTGCGGCATTCCTTGCTAACTATGACACAACATACTCGGTAAAAGTGGACTTTCAAAATATGAAATATGAACTGCCAACTTGGTCCATCAGCAAATTTTCTTGGCAGTCATACATTGAAGAAAGTGCCTCTTCTAGCGATGATAAAACTTTTACCACTGATGGGCTGTGGGAACAACTAAATGTGACTAGAGATGCTTCGGATTATTTGTGGTATATGACAAAGTGAATAGTCTTGACTAATCACCTCTTGGCTTCCTTCACACATTTAACTTCTTAATTTTAAAATTAGTTTTTATAATCTTTCTGAAACTGATTTTTATCAATATATGTTTTCTGTGTCCCACTCGGTGTAAATAATTAAATATAGACGCTAATGAAGGATTTCTGAATAATGGACAGGATCCTCTTCTCAACATTTGGTCTGCAGGTCATGCACTGCATGTTTTCATTAATGGTCAACTATCAGGTAATAGGAAGATTGAGACACTATCATAAGTTGGCTGAGTACTAATGTCAAATGAAAATCTTGTGTATCTTCACTTATCACCAACTCACTTTAGCTTTTATCATTAATTCAGGAACTGTTTATGGTGGAGTTGACAATCCAAAATTAAGTTTCAGTCAAAATGTCAAAATGAGAGTTGGTGAGAACCGGATTTCTTTGTTAAGTATTATCTGTGGGTCTTCAGGTCAGTTTTCTCATTTTCTGATGCGCCTCTATTCTTTGAACACTGCTGACAACTCGGAAGTATGACAGTTTACTCTTTCCATCATCAAATTCTCAGAATGTAGGCACACATTTCGAGCAATGGAATGCTGGTGTGCTAGGTCCAGTAACATTGAAGGGTCTCAATGAGGGGACGAGAGACTTGTCTAAACAGAAATGGTCTTACAAGGTATGTCTATAAATATTCAAGAGAAATATATTACCTTTCACCATACTGAAAATTTAGGGTTCTGGTAGGTCTTTTGCATAACTATGGCTTGTGCTATATTTTGTAGACAGGTTAGTGGGTTATTCTGGAAAAGAATTTTTGCTTGAATGCATTATTTCTACGTCCAATGAGGACTCACACCAGATCCAATTGTTAATACAATATATAAAGCCATTACTGCAGATAGTACTACACCCTTGCTTGTGAACTATTGATTTTGTTGAACCCTTGAAATTATTAGAATGGTGTTGAATGTTGGAAAAGCAACAGTAAAATAAAGTGAGTATACTTTGTCTAAATGATGTTGAATGTTGAAAAAGCAACAGGTAATGCAGATGTAGCCAGGAAGTTGGTCATAAATGATTGAGTATTTCTCGAGTACAAGTTTTTCACACTGATATTTATCACAAGCTCGCTAAAAATGTACTGTATGATCTAAGCAGATTGGTCTGAAAGGTGAAGATTTAAGCTTTCATACCGTTAGTTGAAGCCTTTCTGTTGAATGGGTAGAACGATCATCGTTGGCCCAAAAACAACCATTGACATGGTACAAGGTGAGAACAATTTCTAATCAGTTCATTTCCACTACTGTTAAAAATTAATGGTATACCAGATATATTAATACCAAATATTTGTTCTGCAGACTACTTTCAATGCACTGGCAGGCAATGATCCTTTAGCTTTGGATATGAGTACCATCTGATTTGGATCAATGGCCACAGCATTGGGCGCCACTTGGCTGGATATATAGCATCAACAAGCATGACTAGAACATATAGGCTTGACTGTGATGAGGAGTTAGAGCCAACAATTACTTCCATCAACAGGCATGATAAAAACATATGAGCTTGATTGTAACGAGGAGTTAGAGTTAACAACTACTTATATTAACATGTATAACCAAAATATATGGATTAGACCGTGAGGGAGAATTTTGGAGTTTCACACTGACTAAGCAAGACCCAACATATGAGCTTGATCGTGAGGGGGAGTGTTGGAGTCTCATACCGATTAGACATGCTCAAGCTTACTGGGTTTATAAGATGGGATAATCCTCTAATTTAACAAGGTTTTATAGGGTAAGAAGTCAGACCTACCTCAAATTCTATTAGAAAGAAATATAACACGAAGAATGGACAGCCGTCTCAAAGATGGTGAGAACAGTGTTGCTTCTTTATTCTTGTCATCGTTTGTTTCCCCAGTTTGAATATTCACTCGGTAGATGTTACTTTTAGGTATCATGTTCCACGCTCATGGCTGAATTCAACTGGAAACCTGTTGGTTGTGTTCGAAGAATGGGGTGGTGACCCAAAGGGAATTACTTTGGTCAAAAGAGCAACAGGAAGCGTATGTGCTGATATTTTTGAAGGGCAACCAACCTTAAGCAACTGGAACATAATCTCCTCTGGAAAATCAGACAAAATGCAATCCAAAGCCCATTGTCCTCCTGGGCAGAAAATCTCAAAAGTAAAGTTTGCTAGCTATGGATTACCGCAATGAAAAAGTTTTAGTTCCAAAACGTTCGTATAGGTAAGCCATAAGCCTTCAGCTTTACTGGTTTCAATCTTCATCTGCAAACTTCCAGTGGAAATCAATTGTATTGTCCTTGTATGTGTATGAATAAACTGGAAGTAATAAATAGAAACTTTTCAATAGCATTTGGTTTCTATATTTCTTCTATATACATAACTATCTAATTACATGTATATGCATTCATATTGTTTTGGTCAATAGTAAGGAACGACAGCACAAAAGATACGCAAAATGTTGACGCTTGACATGTCTTGCTTCTCCAATTACCTTTGTCTCATTGATTGAATCTGAGATTTGAGTCCTTGGTAACCTTTACGACAGAACTCTGAGGACAAAGCAGAAGTTTCTTGAATGAATTTTCATTGAAAACTCAAACAACCTACTGAAAAGCTGATTGCCAGGGCCCTGTTATGCAACAACTTGAGTAATTGGATTAAGATAGAATAGATGCCACAACTGTTTGAATGTAAATCAATCACATATTAAGAATTTACCAGATAGTTTCCCATTATAACTGCCATAACTTTTGGTTCAAGTCATTAACCTTGACATTTTCTCGATACATTCCCATTATGAATCCTCAGTTACATCCACAGAAATAAAAGGTTACTAGATACTATTCACAATAAGTGAAATGGTAAAAACAAGGCCTCTGTATATAAATTTATTGAAGAAAAAGAAAATGATCTATCACACGAGTTTCGTCACACAAAAGTTTACAAGTATAAATTGAGGAAGAATACATCGCCAAAGGGTTTCATAACTTAGTATTCTTGACATTTGATCCCTAAGGAAACAAAGACATTCCTCTCCACTTCAGAAGAGTAAATAGTTTTAGACATTATATCCAACTCATTAATTGCACTTTCCCAAAATGTACCGATTTTATTTGAGGAACAAATCTAGTGACTTACCGATTATACTCATAATGAAACAATTAATTATTTATTAATAATATATAACGTTAGACTATGATAAACTATACAAGACTTGATAGTTTAACATCTATATGGTTTAATAGTCTAATTAAAATATAAACCATAATAGATGGTGTTAGACTTGATAAATCTCAACTATTTTTGCCTTTGTTATTTTTATTAGGGATAATTAGGTTAAATAATGTGATTTTATGGCTAAATATTTGAGAACCTACCTTTTATTTAGCATTCAAGCACTCTTTCCTTCAGCCTCAAACTGACGGTTCGTGGCCCAATCGCTGTTGATCGAGGCCCAACAAAAAACCGACATTAACAAATTACAACACTCAACAATGGCTTGAATGGAAAATTACGAAGAATTGTTATACAAGTTGGGAAACTTAGTGCACCTGCCACCTGTGATAGAGTTAAGGGTATGTTTGGTACACTTTTTTAAATAGAATTTTTGAAATCCTATTATGAATAATGTATTTGGTATATTTTTTTGGAAAATATATAGATTTATTTAACCTCCTATATTTTTTAATTTAGCTAAACACCCCCCATAATAAAAGTTTATAAACTAACAAAAACACTCTCATCTACCCATCTATCCAACTGATTGCTAGCAGCTAGACTTGGCAAACGAGTGGGTCAGGTGAGTACATACCGAGTAACTATGGGTAACCAGTAAAACGGGCATGGGTAGACGGGTATATTTTTGGAACAGGTAGAAAAATGCATCACCTGTACCCACACGTAGGTCACCCGCAAAAATTGAATTCTATCATTTTTTTTTTCCAATTTTTATTAATCACATTTCAAACCTTAAAATGTATATTGTATTAATTTTTTCAAATATTTGGTCTTCTAATCCCTTCCAAGGAAGTTGGATTACCATAACTTGTCCTTGAGCACATTTGATACAATCCAACCGCTAGAACAAGCTTAATAGCTGTTATGCCTAAAAAAATTAGAGCTGATGTAAGCTCACATCAACAAGCACCAATCAGAGTTCAGGAAGGCTTTGCGCCGTCCAAGAGCTGTCACGTCACCCCAAGATAGAAAGAATATGGCTGTCACCAACTTGGCAGATCCAAGTTTTGTCTATAAGTGAATGGGAGCCGCACACATGTCCAAGCCCCAAGTAATTTGAAGATATTTTCTAAGTTATTAGCCAATGAGAGACAAGAAAGGACTTGCACGACAGATACCCACATGCAGATTTGTAATCATTATCTTAAATTCATCTACTATCAATAGAGGCCCCCCTCTCATTTTCGGGATTCTGACACTGAACCCACATTCTGATTGTAATCTATATTTTTAGAAAGATAACCTACGAGAAAGAGATTGACTTGATATTCTCTCTGAATACTCAGTTATTGTACCTCTACTCATTGTTCGCTTTACGTGACCTCTTGTAATATTTCATATATAAAAGAACAGTGGACGTAGGATTTGTTTTAAGCATCTCAACCACTTTGAAAATCGTCTTTCATTTACTATACAGTCTTTGCGTTTGATTAACATAATCATTCATGTGTAATTTCTAAGAACAGCTTAACACTTTGCACGTGCGATTCGTTGATGTCAAAATCAAGCATCGATAGTTTGGCGCTAGAAGGAGGGCCTGATTTAGTATCCGCTCATTATAAAGAATATCTGATCAATCAGTTTTACTCAAGAAAAATGGTTCGTGGTCTTGAAATAGAGCTAACTAGCACCAACAACGAGGAGATCTCCCGGGTACAGGATGATACTTCTCCCGAAGTACCTCCAATTTCACGGGGTACTATGACATATATTCCCTCGAGCTCATAGCTCGACTAAGTTGTGATGAGTTACCTGAAGAGGTTCAACAGTACTCTCCAAACGGTTAGCCAAAGGCTAGATTGTTTGGATCAGATCGTACTGCCTGATTTTGACAAAGTAGTGTCACCGCCAAAGACGCCTGTAGGTTGCGCTAAAGCACAAAAACGGGTGAAAGCCCATGCCACACGCACTACAATGCTTAATGACAAGGGAAAATAGGTGGCAGATAATAGGCTAAAGGGCTCTAAGGGACCAGCAAATATCGGTCATGAAGCAAGGAGAATACATGTGGCTCTGCAACTTGGTGGTATGTTGGTATGTCGCATCATGAACCATCCCACGCCACATCTCATTGCCCCCCCCCAAAGTGCAAGGCAGGGAGATTCCCATTATCGCCGGCATAATGGTTACGACCATCACCGTGAGGAAAATGCCTACTATATGCAGGTCGGTTCTGACCATCGTAGAGGTCAAGATAGCTCCCCTAGCCATTTAGTGCCTTCACATGGCTCCAGCCAGCGTGTGTCAAGGTATTCTGCAGTCTCCGATCGAGGTGAGGAAGAGTTTGACCTGCGATCTTTCCTCAACCGCAATCATGAAGGGAGAACCCACGTTGCGAAAAGTGATCCTCAAGTTGCTCCACTTCCTCAGATTGAGGAGTTACAGTGAGCTTTGGATCAACTTAGAGCTCAGCAAAATGAGCGCGTGTAGGTCACTGAGGGGTTTCCCTTTTCTCCGGCAGTATTGATTGCTCCTCTCCTGTCAAGATATAGGATGTCTGACATCCGAGCATTCGATGAGAATTCTAATCTGCAGGATCATCTCTATGAGTTTAACAACCTCATAAAACTTCACCAAGTTTCCAACTTGGCTAAATGTCGATGTTTAGCAGTGACTTTGACTGCCCATGCCAAGCGTTGGTTTAGATCGCTTCTACTAGGATCTATTAACTCATGGTAACAGATGAGTTCATTATTTTTGAGACACTTCCATGCTAATAGGAAGTTCTCAATGCTGTTAAGCTATCTGAGCAACATACGATAGGAGAGAAATGAGTTCCTCCAGTCCTATATTGACAAGTTCCACAAGGAGCTAAATAAAGTGGCTATACACCCGAAGATTCACTTTGGACTCTTATTATCACAAGAGTTCACCCACAAACTGACCTGTGGAAGAAGCTGCAATCTAAGGACGATATTTTCCTCAATTGCTTCTATAATCTTACTGAGAAATATCTCCGAATTAAGAATTTTGTGGCTGCTCTGAATTGCCACAACCTCGGTCCTTCAACTAGTGCCCCTAATCGGAAGGAGGAAAACAGAGGGGAGAGTAATAGAAAAATTAATCGCAAATAGACCAATGACGATCAGCGAAAGGGAAAGAAACAATAGTTTGAGCCCAAGAAATCTTATGCCTAGGTTCCTTGTCACGATCGCAACAAGAATCAGTATACTCAACTGAATGCATCGATATCAACTACTCTGGATAAATCAAAAGAAGCTAATCTTCTCGGAGAGCCAAAGCCTATGAATAATCCCTCTTTAGCAAGGAACAGTAAGAAATATTGTCATTATCATTGGGACAATCGGCATCATACCAATGAATGTTGGGCTCTTAAGCAAGCAATTTTAATACCTCAATAAAAAGGGGCATTTCAAGGAGTATATTGATGGTCCAACTCCCATTCGGGAAAAGGATCAAGGGGATCAGGGGAAGAACGTCGTGGTCGAAAGGGTATTCACTTCGTCGGGATCATATTCTCGAGATGCTTAGAAGAAAGACGGTCGAGAAGCTCACCATGACCCCGTGAGTGTGATGAGCAGGCGTTGTGACTTGCTAAGATGCGCAGAAAATAGGAGATTACCTTCTAATAAAAAAGACGTGGTATGATTGCATCACCTTTATGAGAAAACACTGGTTATCGCCCTTGAAATATATTAATGCGAAGTCCACAAGATGTTGGTGGATAATGATAGTGTCGTGAATATCCTATTTCAGCGAGCGTTTGAGGAAACACAATTGGATGAGGCAAATCTAAAGCCTGCCTCTATCCCCTTTTATAGTTTTACTAGGGATCATCTGATTCCCAAGGGAATGATTTCACTTCCTGTTACTTTGGGTGAGACCAACGAAGTGACTAAGATGACAAAATTTTTGGTGGTAGACTGTCCGTCTGCTTTCAATGGCATTTTAGGACAACTTTTACTCCAGAACTTCAAAGCTGTCACCTCCATCTATCATCTGAAGATGAAATTTCCCACTTCGATAAGATGTAGGGAAGACAAGAGGTCTCAACGTGAATCTCGCGACTGTTATGTAAGAGCAGTGCAGATAGCATACAAAGGGAAAGGAAAGCCAATGGGCATTCTTGAGTAGGCTATGACGATCAACAAGATTGAACCACAGTCAAGTCTAGTGAAAGACAACATAGATCCTCACGTTCAAACGGAGTATTCTCATAGTGGGCCTGTTGAGACTCTATTTAAGGTATCAGTTAACCAGAGTGAACCGACTCGGGTATTGAGAATTAAAAATAATCTCAGCTTGCTATAGATCTAACGAGTTTCCTCAAACAGAATATTGATGTTTTTGCATAAACTCATGATGACATGGTCGGGATCAACCTGAATGTAATATGTTTTGCACCCAATATCGATAATGTGATTAAGCTAATTCGCCAGAAAAGAAGAGCCATGGGCCCAGAGCGTTATGCTGCTCTTAAGGTTGAGGTGGATAAGCTCTTCTCAATCGGGTTCATTTGGGAGGCTTATTACCTAAGTTGGGTTGCCAATCATGTTTTGGTGAAGAAACCCAATGACAAATGATGAACATGCGTTGATTTCACTAATCTCAATAAAGCCTATTCGAAGGACAATTTCCCTTTGCCCATAATCGATCAGCTCATTGATGCCACTTTTAAGCATGAGCTGTTGAGCTTCATGGATGCCTACTCAGCATTTAATCAAATCCCGATGTACACGTCTGACGAGGTGTATACCTCGTTCATTATAGATTGAGGACTATACTATTATAAAGTCATGCCCTTCAGCCTAAAAAACATTGGCGCAACCTATCAGTGTTTGATTAACCGTATATTTTTTGAGCAGATTGGGAAATCAATGAAAGTCTATGTCGATGACAAACTGGTCAAGTCGCATGTCACTTCAGATCACATAGCCAATCTCACAGAGATGTTTAACATACTCTAGAGATATATGATGAAACTTAATCCCTTTAAGTGTTCATTCGGAGTATCCTCGTAGAAATTCCTGGGGTATACGGTTAACCATCGAGGAATTGAAGTTAACCCTGAAAAGATCCAAGCTCTTCTAGATATGAAAAGTCTCGCCAACGGAAAGCAAGTTCAGAGCTTGAATGGAAGAATAATGGCTCTCAGTCGCTTCATATCAAGAACAATAGATCATTGTTTGTCGTTCTTTAATATACTTAGGGCCAACAAGAAATTTGAGTGGACTTCAAAATGTAAGCAAGCCTTCCAAAGTGTAAAAAAGCATCTTGGAAAGCCACCTCTCCTGTCCAAGCCTCTTCCTAAGGAAATCTTATTTCTCTATCTGTCTGGCTCTCAGTACGTGGTCAGAGTAACTCTCATTCGAGAAGAAGGCAGAGTTTAGTGGCTAATATATTACACGAGCAAGCGACTATGGATGCCAAGACACGGTATCCAGAGATGGAATAATTAGCTTATGCCTTACTGATTGCTTCCAAGAAGTTATAATCTTATTTCCATGCTCACACCATCCATGTATTGACCAACTACTCACTCAGACAAGTTTTTTAGAAGTTGGAGACTTCGGGTAAGTTACTTAAGTAGGCTCTGGAACTGAGTCAATTCGATTTGCATTATAGACCAAAAACAACAATCACAAGGTAGACTATTGTTGATTTTGTTTCGAAGTTCTCTCATTAGCCAGATCGGGAATCCAAACAGCCAGCCAGTGAAGTTGTCCAGGAAATTGTTTAGAACTTGTCAACCTAGAGCCTCTATGTTAATGGATCTATGAACAGGAGAAGAGTCGGAGCTGGTATTCTACTCATTAGTCCTGAAGGGACTCACATTTATGAAGCTCTTAGGTTTGGGTTTAAAGCTACAAATAATGAGGCTGAATATGAGGCATTATTTGCTAATTTGTGACTAGCAAGAGAAATAGAGTCAAATATGATCCACATTAATAACGACTCCCAACCAGTTGTTAATCAGATTTTGGGAGAGTATCAAGCCAAAGAAGATAATATGATTAGTTATTTGAAGAAAGCCAAGGTCGCACTTGAGCCCTTCAAACATTATACGATCAAGCAAATCTTGAGAGACAGTAACTCTATTATGGATGCTTTGACAAAGATAGTCTCATCACTAGATTTTGATGCCCTAAACAGTATTCTGGTTCGATACATTGAGGTTTCTAGCATCAATTCGCTTGAGTAAGCCGTAGCTACAACCGAATCTACTTCTTGGATGATTCCAATTATTCAATATCTTTGAGATGGGATTTTGCCCGACAGCAAGCCTAAGGCAAGACTCTTGTGAACCAGAGCTACTCGTTACACACTCATCGAAGATTAGCTATACAAACAAGGGTTTAACACTACCCTCCTCCAATGTGTAACCGATGATGAAGCAGACTACATCATGAGAGAGATACATAAAAGGATCTATGGTAATCACACCGCCACATGATTTCTCACCAATAAAATTATCCGTCAGGGATATTATTGGCCCTTACTTCACGAAGATGTCTTCAACTTTGTGAAAAAGTGTGATAAGTGCTAAAGATTTGTAAACATCCCACGAGCTCCTTTCTACCAGCTAATGACGATGTCCAGTCATTGACCATTTTCTATGTGAGGAATTGATCTTATCGGACCTATGCTAATCAGTAAAGGGGGCATCAAGTATGCAGTGGTTGCAGTGGATTATTTCACTAAGTGGGTCGAAGTAAAGCCTTTGGCTACAATCAGTATAAAGAAGCTCAAAGACTTCATCTTTAAGAAAATAATGTGTTGCTATGGGATTCCTCATACCCTCATCTCTAATAATGGAAAACAGTTTGACAATGAGGAATTCAAACAGTTTTATGAAGAGTTGAGGGTTCACAAAAAATTCGCCTCAGTAGCAAGATCACAAGCCAACGGTCAGGTTGAAGTTGTTAACAAAACTATTAAGCACACATTGAAGGCTAAGCTTGGCGTAGCCAAGGGCAATTGGGCCGATGACCTCCCAGAAGTTCTATGGGCATATAGAATAACTCCGAAAACCTCTACTTTAGAAACACCATTCTTGCTAGCATATGGTTGTGAGGCAATGGTTCTAGTGGAAGTAGGAGCTGGTTCACTTCAGAGAGAATTCCATAATGAAACAAACAATAAAGCACTCTTACATGCAAGTCTGGACTTAGTTGAGGAACATCGCGATAAGACTTGGCTAAGGAAAATTTCCTACCAGCAGCAGGCAAAAAGATTCTTCAACTCTAAAGTCAGGAGAAGAGACTTTTAGGTTAGCAACATAGTTTTGAAAGAAGTCTTTCTTGGCACAAGAGAACCAAGTGTGAGGGTATTGCGACCTAACTGGGAAGGTCGATATTGCATCTCAAAGGTAATACAACTTAGAACATATCACCTTAAAAGGCTTAATGGTTATAAAGTGCCGCGGGCTTGGAATGCTGAACATCTTCGTCCTTATTATCAGTAATTCTGAACTCGCTTATAGCTTGATCATTTTTACTTGTAAAGTTTTTATTATTGTCAATATCATGAATAAAATTGTTCCAATTCTCCTCAGAGAAATACTTGTGTCGTAATATCAATTTTTTTTTTTTAATAATCTTGTTATTTATAACATTTTACAAGTTCAATGATCAAATATGTTATATTTGTTTTGTGAAGTTTTTAAGTTATAAAAGTGCTATCACAATTGGTCAAAAACTCCTTTTCATATATTCCATAAATATGTACAAGGGACACCAGGAGCTACATCAAAAGAGATAAGCAAAAAAGAGTATTCAAGTAGAGAAGAGAATGATCACTAGTCTTCATTTCCAAGATCCCTGGTTGCGACCTCTTTGTTGTTTGGCTGATCTTCAACCTTTGGGTCGACTGCTCAATCTTTAGGAATATATGTTTCCTACTGATCGTCCTCTAGGGTAGGCTCTTGTTCCTCTCGCTCCTCGACCTCGAGCATAGAGATAAGAGCGGCTTGATACTCATCAGAGAGGTCGGAGATATCCATGTCTGAATTTCTCGGTTGTAAGCTATAAATAGCTTCTAGTGCCTAGTGAGCAGCCTACTTCATCTACTCGGTCAGCGAAGCGACTCGCCGTTGAGCCATCTCAAGATTTGTTCGCAGCTCTCTTTTATCCATCTCTAAGTTTTCCTATAACTCAGCTCGAGTCTTTTCTACTTCTTTTTCGACCTTTGAGCTTGCTTGCAGCTCATTTTCTCTCTAGCCTAACTCCTTGGTAAGCCTCGCCACTGTTTATTGGAGCTCTTTATTATTGTCGTTCTTTTTTTTTAGCCTGACCTTCTGAAAGTTTGCTACTCGAAGAGCAAAATTTCTTTCAGTCATATGCACATTCGCCCGAATGTGAGCAGCCTTTGCCTTTGCATATGAAGCCACGAGATCTTGCTTCAGTTTGACAATTTCCTCTTTCAATTCATGGATTTTACCAGTAGAATCAATCTTCATCTTTTATTGGGCCACATTCAGGGCAAGCAAAGACTGCATGGAAAGGGAATAAAAAGTTAGTTTTTTTAGTTAAAAAAAAAAGGAAAAAAATAAGAAAAAAAACTAAGAGCCGACTTGTATGAAAGAGTTCCTGAAGAGAACAAGTCATTTCACTTGACTTTGCATTTAGAGTGCGATGGCCACCAGGTCGATGGGTCGAGAAACCACAAACTTGTCAAAGGTTATGGCAAGTTAGCATTCTAAGAGGGTGTATACCACTGGCCGTAAGTGGTCTAGTAGCTGCCCTAATAGATCTAACACGGACAGATCAAGTCTCGTGGGGCCAAGCACCTGTTCGACCTGTTGCTCGCCTACTTCCCCCTAGGCAGCTGCGGTCACTCCCTCTTCCCTTTACAAACTCTTGGGAGCAGTTGAAGTCTCGAGAACATCCCCCAAGGATGTCCCCGCAGAGAAGACTTGACAAGATGAAAACCTACCTGATAATGCCCCGAAGCCTTCTAATTCAGATTAAGTTTCTTCTTTGGTGGGTATTTGCTTTCTTTTCTTGGACTTTTGGCCCATGGTCTTCTTCTTCAAAGCGCGAGCAACTACGGGCCGAGGACCTTCTTCACGTCGCTCCACAGGTTGTTGCCTTTTGGCGTCGATTTGTATCCCCCTCACAGGGATATCACTAAAGGTCGCTCTAGCTGGTTCGGTTGGGTTAATCTTGGGGAATATAAACCCTCTAGGTTTCTTCATTGTCTTTGGGACCTTTGGTGGCGTAGCTTCTGCATGGCATGGAAATGAATAAGCAAAAAAGGTCTTCTTTTGTTAGTAAAGACTTAAGATTTTTTTGCATGAGAAATACTTTCAAGCTTGAGCTTCCAAAGAAGCCTTGGGACTGAAAAACTAGTACTTTCGAAGATTGACAATAGTCACGAGCAACTTTGCATCGTGACTCTATTCAGACAATCGACCAAATACCTCGATATGATTGAAATCAGTTAGCGTCGACAATCTAGTCATTTTGTTTTTTGTAAGAAAGCAAAAAATTCATTAGCCTTATTTATTATGGAAGAGTTAAAGATGAAGGATAAGCAGTCTAGAAATTAAAAGGAGACTCTATCGTACTCGAAGAAGAAATACTTGGTTTCATGAGCCCCGATGTTACTGGGGTAACCAAATATCCTTTCTTCGATCGTTGATCACTTCGAGAGCTAGTATGAATCCTTGTCTTTACTCTTCTTTAGATAATAGGCGCAACCAAGTTCCACTACTATTGGTTCGCCAAGGTTGTGTTCGCCAAATGCGATATACATAGCAAACACTATCATATACGCATTTGGCGTCAATTGGAATGGTGCGATTGAAAGTGATCAAGGATTGACCTAATGTAGGGGTGAAACGGTACCCTCACTCCACATTTGAAGATCGCTTCCGTGATTGTAGTCATTCCCTCAAGAGAATCTTGAGTAGTGTGTAACCTGTGTTGGAAGATGTTTACATTGATCGCATATTAATCTATCACTTTTTGTTTCTCATCCTTTGTAACTGTTGTTCGCACCACCTGCCCGAGACTTGCAAAGGTGCCTGGTGGTTGCAAGCTTCCCTTTCTGGCTGCTTTCGTCTCAAGGATGTCCATTACTCTTAGAGTTTGAAAATGTGTGACATGTAGAGGTGACTCAATCTCCATATACATTGCCCCGTACGACGACTCAGAATAGTAAAATAAACCTTGGTTTCTCTTCCATAGCCGCTAAAAACCCTAAAAATTCTTAAGGGTGGTTTTCTAAGGATATGTGCCCAAAGTTTCTACTTTTAAAATGTTTCTTTTCAAACACTACCCGAGAATGCTCACCATCTAAGCCTACAGACGTTCATACCAACAATTACTGCAAAAACTAAGTTTTTTAACAGGAATGAAAGAGAAGAATTTTCTTTACCTCTTGATTGCTGGGAATGGATGTTATGTCATAATGACGAGTGCGCATCAATCTAGAAGAGGATGAATTAATTTCTTGAGTGTAAAAACATTGTTTTTCTCTCTGAAAGTTTTAGTTCTGTGAAAAACTTGGAATAGGCTTAGGGTTTTATAGGGCAGAAGGCGATGTTTGGGCGGGATATGTTTCTAACCATTGCTTTCGACTATGTGTCATCAATCTGCATAAAGAGTAACATTCACGCTTTGTGGAAATCAATCAACATTTCCCTTCATTGAAATCGCCAAACGTCAACGTGCTTATCTCTTCCGCATTAAATACGTCCTCGTCTACATTTAATGTTTCAAAAGAGAATGTCGTTTCAACATGACTTACATTTAATGCTTATGGCTGACACTTACTATGCAGAGACATGTTTGTCAGATAAAGCTTATTTTATTGACAAAAAATAGTTGTCAAATGCAATGGATAACATCTAAAGAGCTCGTTTGAATAAAACACTATTCTCCATGTGTCAAACTCAAAGCAAAATGATTCTTAGTTTTCGACAGTAAAATATCCTAAGTATTTTTAGGTCATGAATGACAGACTAAGTTCAAAACACATCAGTATAGCACTGCGTAGGATCCGACATAGGTCGTTAAAGCTTTTGGAATGATCACCTTAGGTTGCTTGTGTAACTCTCGAAGATCCATGTCATAGCCTATACTTGATTCGTTGCTTGAGTTAAGCCATCAACCTCATGTCGTTTTGGCTGTATTCAACTATTAGTTCGAACAAATACTCCTCAAGACAAATCAGATCACAACATAATCATGAAGTTCTCAAGATTTAATTCATGAACCTTAGGAACAGGGAAGCTTCTATTATGCCTAAAAAAATTAGGGCTGACATAAGCTTACATCAGCAAGCACCAATCAGAGTTCAAGAAGATTTTACGCTGTCTAAAAGCTGCCATGTCACCCCAAGACAGAAAGAACATTGTTACCAACTTGGGCAGATCTAGGTTCTGTCTATGAGTGAATGGGAGCCGCACACCTGTTTAAGCCCCAAGTAATTTGAGGATATTTCCCAAGTTATTAGCCAATGAGAGGCAAGGAAAGACTTGCACGGCACCTACTCCCTTGCAGATTTGTAATTATTACCTTAAATTCCTCTACTATAAATAGAGGACCCCCATCCTTCCCCCCTCCCCATTTTTGGGATTTTGATACTGAACCCACATTCTGATTATAATCTATATTTTTAGAGCAAAGATAACCCACATGAAAGAGACTGACTTGATATTCTCTCTAAATACTCAGTTATTGTACTTCTGCTCGTTGTTTGCTATACGTGACCTCTTGTAATCTTTCATATATAAAAGAACAGCGAACGTAGGATTTGCTTTAAGCATCTAAACCACTTTAAAAATCATTTTTCATTTACTATACAGTCTTTGCATTTGATTATCATAATCATTCACGTGTAATTTTTAAGAACAGCTTAACACTTTTCACATACGAGTCGTTGGTGTCAAAATCAAGCATCAACAATAGCTACTATCATTCCAGCTTCTCAAGAACACTTTAGGATCAAACAACTCATGTTTAAAAGCTTGTAGAGCTTGAAAATAAGCTTTAGTGACAATAATCCCATCCCAAGACTGGATTGAAATAGGTTACATAAAACAACAAACGAACGAGTAAAGAAACAAGAAAACATAAATATTGTAAACCACCAACTCCTTCCACTTCTTCTTATCAAGCCAACACTCAAGAATCTCAAAAATGTATCTATTCAAACAAGTAATACTTTCACTTTCACTTTCACTTTCACTCTCTATTCCCCAACTTAAGAAAGAAAGAACAAAACAATACAAAGAAGAAGAAGAAGAAGAAGAGAAAGAAAGAACAAAACAATACAAAAAAGAAAAAGAAGAAGAAGAAGAGAAATGAAACAGTTAAATAAGAGGGTCTAAAAGGGTTTTGATGAGTGAGTGATGCTGTGCGTGTGTGAGAGAGAAAGAAGAGGTTACGTAAGAAAATTTACTAGTGAAAAGATTGAGAAATGGTTGGGCACTACGTAAGAGATTGAGAGTGAAAGGTGTTGGCTGGCTGGGAGTGGGCGTGAGCACTGCCAAGAAGTGATGGCTGCACTACGTAAGAGATTGAGACAAGGTTTGATACTTTGATTAGGAGAAAACTTTGAGAGTGAGAGCTATTACTGGTTGCGTGTGGGCGTAGGCGTGGGCGTGGGCATGGGCATGGGTGTTAGGTAAGAGAAATGGTTTAGGATTAGTGATTAGGAGAAAACCAGGTTGGGCGTTAGACAACATGGAAGATGGGTAGGAGAAAATGAAATTAGAAAAGTAGGGTTTAAGTTTAACATTTTTTTAGTAAATGCAGGTACCCACAGGTTTCACCTGGCCCACCCATAATTTTTACAGGCAGGTTGGGTATGGGCAATAATGGTACGAGTAGATATTACAAAAACCCATACTCACCTGTTTTACTCGGATACCCGTGGATCCCCGAGTACGGGTTGATAAAATAACAAAACTGATTGATTTATTATTGACTAAACAAACGTATAAATACATCAAGGGAATAACAGATAATTGTTGAAGATCCTACAAACTAGGAGGCTGTTACAAATAGAATCCTATATCTATGAAAGACAGCTAAGTATATTTGAATAATACAATCTGATATCAACAAGGAGGAATAAGTCAAGTAACTAAGTATATTTGAATAATACAATCTAATATCAATAAGAAGGAATAAGTCAAGTAGTCAAGAACTGATAGCAAAGAGATGAGTGAAAGGAAATACAGACTCAACAAATCTAACATGCCTAGAGACATATTTTGGAGATGGATGGATCAAGGTAGTACTAAGCACTCTTAGTTAAAGAGTATCCAAGGAATATACATAGTTTGGATCGATTGTCTAGTTTGTTGGTTGCATATGGTCTACACCAGGGATAGCATAAACATCCAAAGATTTTGAGTTTTGAGTAATTAGGAGTTGTTCTAAAAAAAAATTCATACGGAGAGAAGAGGTTTAGTGTGGGTGTTGGCATGCAATTTATTAAATAAACTCCTGTGGCTAAGGCATAAGTCCAATAACTTAAAGGAAGAGAGGCATGAGATAGTAATGCTAATCCAGTTTCTATAGTGTGAAGATGTCTTCTTTCAGAAAAACCATTGTGTTCAGGTGTGTGAGGTGGTGTAGTGAGATGGGAAATACTAGTCGTTGAAAGAAAATGGGCAAGAGCGATATATTCACCACCATTGTCAGAGTAAAATGTTTTGAGTGTTTTTCAACAATGGCTTTAAATCTAATAAAAATAGCTTTGACTTCTGACTTTTGTTTAAGAGGATAGAACCAGATATATCTGGCGAAATGATCCACAAAAATTACATAATATTTAAATCCATCATGTGATATAATTGGGGAAGTCCAAACATCAGAAAAAATAGTTTCAAGGGGTTGAGAAGAGACAATTGTGGATTGAGAGAATGATAATTTATGGCTTTTATTACATAAACAAGCATTACATGAAAAATTAAAGGATAAGGAAGAAAAGAAACCGAGTTTATTGCTAGAAACAATCTGTTTCAGAATAGGAAAAGCTAGGTGTCCTAATCTATGATGCCACTCGGATAAGGATGTTTTGATGCTAGAAAAAGCAAGCAATGGTAGAGATACCGGCCACTCATAAACGCCATTTTTAGTTTGGACCTTCATAAGTGTTGCCCTCGTGTGAATTTCCTTTACAAGAAAAGCAGTTGGTAAGAATTCAATTGAGACATTATTTGAGGTACAAATTTGAGAAATTGAAATGAGATTCTTTTTCATAGCAGGAAATAGAGGACATTGTTCAATTGAAAAGTGTTATGAGATGTTTTGAGATAGGAAGAACCGGTATAGATAATGGAGAGACTCGAGCCATCTCCGATCATAATGTAATCTGAGCCATTGTATGGAGCATGCATGGGGAGATTATTTAGATCAGCTGTAACATGGTGAGAGGCTCCATTGTCCAAGAGCCAATACGTATTACTAGGATTATTGGTAGCATAATGAGCCCTCGGCTGCCATGGGGAAGCAGATTGATTATTCGAAATAGTGAGATTACTATTGGATTTTTGAATTGGGACCAACCGAAATGAAGGACACTGTTTTGTTGTATGACCTTGTATTTTGCAAATTTGGCAATAACCCAGGTATGGCTGAGATGGGCGATTTCCTTGAGTTGTGAGTTCTCTCCTGTTTTGTGCTGTAGGATACCTATTTGGATGGTTGTTGGAGGGATGCCATGAATGGTTGTTATTGCCTAAAGGTGCAAGTGGGTGCCAGGTTGTTGGATTCCTGCTTCTGGGATTAGCAGTGGCAGGAAAATGTAAGGGGTTTGGTTTTGTGGTGATCACCAAAGCTTCAAAATTGAGGAATTTTTCATGTAGTTCCTCAAAGGTTATAGATGTGTCTCTAACTTGGACAACACGTGTTAGTTCTTTGTATTCATTGCCAAGTCCATCAAGTATCTTGTCTGTGAGGTCTTCTGTATCAAGTGGTGCTCCAAGAAGGGCAAGCTCATAAGCTTTTGCTTTTATGACTTGCAAGAACGTTGTGACAATTTCAGAGCCTTTGGTGATCATCTTGTGTTGGCTCTTGGCCTATTTGATACGTCCACAAGAAGGCTTGGCGTAGGTGGTGGCCAACATAATCCATGCTTCACGAGCGATCTTGGCTTGAGCAATGAATTGTATGATAGTTTGGGAAATGGAGCCAATGATGGCATTCAAGATTAACTGGTCTTGTCAGATCTAGAGGATTTGAGCAGGGTTTGATCTAGTTTTGTCATTTTGTGTGAGAATGGCTAAGGGACAAGGCTTTGAGCCATCAATATAGGCCTAAGAGATCATAGCCAATGAAAAGGGTGTGAAATTAGCTTTCAAGAGATGTAGTTGTTGAAAGGAGTTTTAGAGGGGTTTGGGCAGCAACATTAATGCTAATAAAGGTGTTATTGGATTCATGCTGTTGAGAATGGAGGTTGAAGGGTGGCCATGGCTGCTCGAGATTAAAGAAATGAGGGTATATATATATATTATATATATATATATATATATATATATATATATATAATATATATCAAAACTGAGATTTATTATGGACTAAACAAACGTATAAATACATCAAAGGAATAATAGAGAATTGTTGAAGATCTACAAACTAGGAGACTGTTACAAACAAAATCTTTATCTATGAAAGACAGCTGAGTATGTTGAATAATACAATGATATCCAAGGAGGAATAAGTCAGTAGCAGTATATGAATAATACAATCTGATATCAACAAGGAGAAATAAGAAGTATTTAATAACTGATCTCTCTATTACAGTTCACCTATTGCTAGATCTACGACAGCGATCACCACCGTTGGATGGTGGTCAACAATCAACAGTCACTGGAATGGCACACGATCGGTGAATCTAGCTGGTTGTGTGCTGATCTAGCCATTTCTGACTAGATTCCCATGGATTTGGCCGAAAACGGTCAGACTACGACCAAGATCTGACAATTGATAGCTAAATCTAGTGATGGCAAGGGTCGGGCGAGACTGGGTACCCCTTGGCCCAGGCCAAGCCCGACCTCATGACAAAGGCCTAAGCCCGACTCGGCCCAAGCCCGCCCATTTTAAATATTAATAAATTTCATTTTTTTATATTTTAATTCTAGAAACAATTTTTAAATATTAATTTATTTTGAATAGCCACAAATATATAAATAACGTTCCACAAAGTGCATCCATCCATCCATGTAGGGTTTGGGAAGATGAGTATATATATGTAGGATAATCTTGAAATAAATATATAGTTAAAGATAATTTAGTATAATAAATACTAAAATTGTCGAGCGGCCAGGTCGGAAGACATACCGAGACCTAACCCATACCGAGGTCAGGCCTTAAAATCAGGCCCAAGCCCAAGCTCGGCACATAGGGTAAAGCTGTTGCCTTTCGGGGATTGTTGCCGTCTAGCTAAATCTGGCCATATTTGGCAAATACGCAAATGAAAACTTCCTTGCAGGCCTCACACAAACATTTTTTCAGCATGTTAAATTTATGAACATTAAATGGGATATATTCAAATCTAAGCTTCTTGTCATTCTAGTTGAATGGTCCAGAAATGCTAAAAATAATATAAATGCGACGATGGTTTAATTTTATTGGAAATCAACCACTTCTTCAACTTATTTAACTAACCATTATATATCCCAAACTTAAAAAAAATAAAAAATACCCCTTTAAACCTTTTTTTTTTTTTTTTTTTTTCCTTTTCATGAGGGTACTTTTTGGCTTATTTGTTATATATAATTCTGTCTATACTTAATTAGCCAGAATTTTATTTTTCAATAGGGAATTTTTTTTAAGCAAATCTATCGAAAAGCTTTACAAAAAGCATCTAACAAGCACTTCTATAAAAATTAGAAGTAATATAAGCGTAAACATTAAGCTTATGTTTAACGTAATAATATGTGATTATACATAATCGCTTTGAAATGTTGTTTCATCATATGAAAGATATGACGTACTGACATATAGTGTGCGTTTGACACATTATTTCTACCCATATTCTCAAACATATTCCCTAAATATGTTTGACACATTATTTGGAAATTTAGTATATTTTTTAATTACTTTTAGACCCCTTAAGTTATTAATTCATTAAATACCCTCAGAAAAAAGTTTAAAAATTAACGAAAACACCCCTAAAACCCATACTTGCCACCAACTGAGCTATATCCCCAAGCCAAGTGAAGCATGCATGAAGGAGTCAGATGTTCTTCTATTCTTCCCTTGGCGCAGCTGGGCCATCTAGATTGAACCAGAGCCTCGCCCGTGAAGAAATCAAGGACCTACGGTCCAACCAATCGGGAGAGAATCAACAGATTCCTTTTCAGGAGCGATTCATCCTTCCCGAACGCAGCATACAACTCTGTTGTACTGCACTCTCCAAGTGTGCTTGTTCCCCCCTTCTTCCTCCATGGCAAGTATTTGTGAAATAACTCCGATGAGAAGAAAAAAGAAGGCGTTAAGCGACCTCCCGGCCTAACCTAGACATCTAAGATCCTACCACCATCGGTGGTAGCCGAAATTGTCACACGACCTACAACACGACCGGAATTTGCCTATATCACTAATCTGGCCGTCAGACGACCGCCATCTCTTGGCTGACAGCCAAGATGGACTTTTGCGACCATAGATCTGGCTTTTTTTGGCCAGATCCGTGGTGGATTAGCCGAAAAAAGCCATATCGATGCCCTACCCGCCAATCTGACCGGTCTTGTTGTAACGTAATTTTGTCCAGATTCTAGCAGTGATGGCGAAATGGCATGCGTGGTGGGGGTATTTTTGTCATTTTACAAAAATTTATATATTGAGGTATTTAGTAAATTAGCAAACCTAGGGGTTTTTTTTATAAATTTTAATTTACCTCGTAATACTCCCCTATTCAACTACCAATATTATTTTTAAAATCTTATCCAAAATAATAAAACAAACGAACTCATAAAGTTGTATATAAAAGATTTATTTGTTTTAATTTTCTAAAGCTAATACTTGATGCTTCTAATAATGTTCTCTCCTTTTTGCTCATTTTGACATAGAAGTCTTCAATCTCGTAATTTTAGTTAATTATTGTGACGCTTCTTTTTTTTTTTTAAAAAAATTCTTATTTCTTAATTTGATATGTAAAATATGTTTTCAGTATAAATAACACAAGTAAAAGTTATAAAGACATTTTTGAAAAAATTCTTCGAACACTCTTGAAATTAGGCTCTGTTTGGCTTATTATTTCTACCCATATTTCTAATTCCATTCTCAAAATGCTTGTTTGTTTTGTTATTTGAGAAATATTAGTATTTTTTAATTACTTTTAGACCCCTTGAGTTTATTAATTTCATTAAATACCCCTAGAAAAAGTTTAAAATTAACAAAAAACCCCCACCCACCCATACTTGCAGATTGTCCCCAATCCTACAAACTACTGAAACTGGCCGACAATTCAATGATCTGGCATTTTTCGCCAAATCCATAATGGATCTAGCCGAAAAAGGCCAGATCTGATGGCCAAAGAAATGGTCGTCGCGATGGTCAACGATGCCTACCAGCCAGATTGATCGTCATGGGCCAATTATGTTCTTATACCTTTAGTTGATTTTTACTAAAGTTATTTTGAGAAAATTGATGAAGAAATGCCTTAAACTTGCATTAGGGTACATGGTCTTTTCACTCAAAATTAGTTGAAATGTGGGGAGTGAAAAGAGATAGAATTATGGAGAATGCAATAAAAATGAGGGCATTATGGTAATTGATAAGGGACATAGATGGAATTTTAAAGAAGTGAAGGGCAATATGGGAACTAATATATATTTATGTTATATCAAATTGAAGAGTGAAACGCTAGCCACTCTTACCCATTTGCATGCCACTTGCACCTCCATATCTCTCAAATTCTTAATTCTTTTCAAAGCAAATTCATAGGTTGGGTGTTTTAGTGGATTTTCAATCTTAAGCTTCTATAGGTAAGACACTTGCACTAACAAGTGAATTTTAGTTTTAAAGTGTTGATTTTGATGGTTTATGCTCATAGGATTTAAGAGGAAGAGAGCTTGATCAAAGGAGGTGCTCTTAAAGGGGTTGAATTACTATATCAAAGGTACTTAAATCCTACCTAAGTATACTTTAAGTTATGTTTGTAGAGAATTTTCTTTATATATATGTTGTTGTTGTAGATTTGGTGTTGAATAATGATTAGAACCTATCATGAGAGTGTGTGGTGTAGTTGTTATTTGATGATGTTTGGATGAGATTTGGAAGAATTAAGTGAGAATTTTGAAGTGTGTATTTTGGGCAGATTTGGTGTAATAATGGAGGAGTTTATTCCAAATTTTTGGTGGCCTAAAATAGGATAGAAGTGTAGCCAAATTGTGTTGATTTGTGCACATGAATTATTGAGAAATGCTAAAGAGAAGTGCATGTATAAGTATGATATGTGTTACTTTGGGATGAGTTTGTAGATGGTGAATGACATGGTTGCATTCCATACTACATAATTGCATTTAAATATGTGAATTTAGAAAGAATTATAAGCATGAAAACCATCTACAGCATACATATCATAAGAGCATGAAAAAGCCCAAAATATGTTAAAGATAGAAAGAAATGAGAATATCAAAGATATTAAATCTGAAATTTTAGTTAAAGAAGTGTAGAAAGATAAAAAGAAGAGAAGGTTTGTGCGATGGGGAGGTGAGTGACATAGTCTCAATGCACGCTGCCTTTAGTGAGCGGCCTCAGAATTCAGAAAGAAGAAATGTACAATCCGTTAGAAGTGTGTGTCGATGAGAACTGTACAGAATTAGAGAATTCACTCACACGGCCAAAGCTCCAAATCCATGCCTCAACCGAGTCCGATCGGCAAGAATAGAAAGAAAGCATAGAAAAGAAAAAAGAATAGAAAAGAGAAAAAATAGAAGGAAAGATAGAAATAAATAAATAAAGAAACAGAAAACAGAATAGAAAAATAGAAAAGAAAATGCATAATTATGCATTTGTGCATTTGCATTAGAATATCATAATACCCATGCTCATTATCATGGGTAGTGAAAAATTTAGAAACAGAGAGCAAACAGAGAAAGAACAGGAGAAGAATAGAGAAAGATAGAGAATAATCAGGAAATGTGATGTAAGGAAAGAAAATTCAGAATTTTAAGCAACGGAGAGAGAAGGGTAGCATAGAGTTTACTTACTGGACATTAGTGCTCACTCCGTTGTTTTTAATGTTTTGCAAGTATAGGTGAGTTGCGGTCGCTGGAATGTCACGAAATGAAATGGTCGAGTTCACTATCAAGTTACTATTTTTGAGAATATTTTGTAAATATTTGTTATAAAGAAAAATAATATGGCCCATACTAATTACTCGTAGGTCATTGCTAACGGTAGATCTAGACTTTGCGGGTCGTCGTGAACAGATCCGTGGTGGATCTGGCCGGAAAAGACTATATCGACGCCCTTACTCGCAGATCCACAGTCTACATCGTTACGCCATTTTCTGGCTAGATTCTGGTGATGGTGGCCGGAATCTAGCACTGTGGGTGAGTGGGGGTGTTTGTGTCATTTTACAAAATTTTTATATATTGGGGTTTTTAGTTAAATTAAAACCTAAGGGGTTTTTTGTAAATTTTAAATTTTACTAATTAATTATTCCCAATCAACACCCAATTATTTTAAAATCTTATCCAAAATGATAAAACAAATGGACCCTAAAGTTTCATGAGGAGGACCTTTAGCATACGGAAGTTCTGATTAGTAGAGAGCCCAGATTGAGCCCGCAAAAGTCCAGCTTCCAATCACTACCGGCCTTTTGCCAATCCATAAAAAATGGGCGGGTCCATTTGTTAAGGGGAATTTTTTATGTCAAATAACACCAACATTTTATTTATTATTTCAAGTATAATATCTTATAAATACCAAATTAAATTAAAATGTTTAATTTAATTTGGTATTTATAAGATTATATACTTAAAATAAGTTAATTTTCATTATATTCATTAACATCAAATGAACATATAAGTAAATGTTAATATTCATATTTTATTTGTAAAAACAATTTTAACAATTCATAGTATTAGAACTTGTAAAAATAAGATTTAACACAGTAATGCGAAAGCTCACATATATTATACGGTTTTGTATGATCAATATATCACGAGAAGAAGATAAAGATATACGGTTTTGTATGATCAATATATACACGAGAAGAAGATAAATATAAACGGTTTTGTATGATCAATATATACACGAGAAGAAGATAAATATATACGGTTTTGTATGATCAACACAGACACCTATAACTATGAGGAACAAATGTGACACACAACGGAAAAAAGCCATTAGCCGACCCACCAGCTTCATCTAAGAAAAACTCAAGTCCAGTATCATTACATATCTTCATACGGGTAGCAGGCATGTTCCTACAATGAATTAATACTTCCATTTCCAAATCGCATACAGTAGCATCCTTGTTAATGATCCTGTACAATTTTTCCACAAAACGTTCGTATGCGATCCCCTTCACAACTCTCATTGCTGTCGTGTCACCACCCTCATAAACATACACATACTCACCATCAGCCGAAGTTTTCCATGTTCCGTCATACTTAACCACAACGCTCGCCTTTTCCATTGTCCTACAACCAACAAGCACAAAAAAACTCAACAAATTTCATAAACACACACAAAAATAAATCTCATAAACATGCAAAACAGATGGAAAATAAATAAGTAAAAGGAGCATAAACTAAAAACAAAACAGATCCTAATCCAGCATAGACATTGCATTTTAGCATGAACAAAGATTTAAATTGTCCCTAAAATATATGCAATCATCCATAACTCACCCCTTTCAAGCCAATTTCATCGTAAATAATTTGAATTCGAAATATTTGTTTAGTAGTTGATCTTAAGTTGCTACTCTTATATTGAAGTGTTGGTTTAGACTGACTTATTCTTCCCTCTAAGTTCTGAAAATTATCATTAAATTCTAAGATTCCATAAAATAGACGGAATATTAAACCAATGAGATATATACAATTTACAATCAATCGCAAAAAATCAACACTCTCCAAACTCTTCATCACAAACTACATATCAAAAAACTCATAAAAGTTCTATTTACTTCTCCTGCATTTTCTCAGCAATCAAACAGAAAATAAAACTAAAATGACTGCATCGCATCTAAAGAAATCCAAAAATTTCAATTCAATTAAGAAAGCAACACTCTCCAAACTCCTTGGTACAAATTACAATATCAAAACTCAAANGAATAAGTCAAGTAGCTAAGTATATTTGAATAATACAATCTGATATCAACAAGGAGAAATAAGTCAAGTATTTAAGAACTGATTCTCTTTATTACAGTTCACCTATTGCTAGATCTACTGACAATTGATCACCACCGTTGGATGGTGGTCAACAGTCAACAGTCACTGGAATGGCACTCGATCGGTTGAATCTAGCTGGTTGTGTGCTTATCTAGCCATTTCTGACTAGATTCACCATGGATTTGGCCGAAAACGGTCAGATCTACGACCAAAGATCTGGCAATTGATATCTAAATCTAGTGATGGCAATGGGTCGGGTCGGGATTGGGTACCCCTTGGCCCAGGCCCAAGCCCGACCTCATGACAAAGGCCTAAGCCCGGCTCGGCCCAAGCCCGACCTCATGACAAAGGCCTAAGCCCGGCTCGGCCCAAGCCCGCCCATT